>NC_045437.1:12732553-13062439 GCF_002776525.5 Piliocolobus tephrosceles
TCTAGGAAAGGTATATTGAAATATCCAGTCCTAGTAGTCCTGTATTATAGCTAGTCTCTTTTTTTTTTTCCCCCTCTAGGAAAGGTATATTGAAATATCCAGTCCTAGTAGTACCCTCAACTCCCAGACAGCATTCAATACATAGCAAAGTCCTGCTCCCTTAAACCCTTCCCAAGATCACCTAACCCAGGCCCACACAGGAAGTACTTCCTGACATCCTGCTGAGACATCCCACAGTTCCCCATGGTGTGTGTTCCCCCTCACTTCAATGTGTCTTAAGCCAACCTGTTCAGTTGCAGATGTGTTCCCAGTGGTGTTTGGTTCGAAGTCATTGGCACAACCATGCCCCTATAACTCACCCTTAATTTTTCTTTGCGTGGTAGATGACATGCTGCCACTTTCAATTTGTAAAAAGTAGAAAATGCATATTCTTTTCACATTGAATCCTAGACACAAAGCTACCACTTGAGAATACAAATTGGTGTATGCTGTGCAAGCAAGAGGTGAAATGAACATATAAAACTAAACAAATAAGGGAGAGAAATGTCCACCTTTATCTCAGTTATTTCAAACACAGATCTAATGGGAGGCCCATCCATAGCCATCCATCGTCATTGTTTCTTCTTATGTTTTCACTCTTAGTGTGCCTGATGGAATTTTTAAAATCAATTACAGTTTCAGTCTCTGAAAAATGATCCCATGTGAGGGAATCTTTATTGTCATGGTTGTGATATATAGTCTTGTTATTTTTTCCTTGAAAGAGAAAAAATATTCTATAATCTTTAATATAGAATGATTTATTTCTTCATTTCACTAACCAGAATTTTTTTGGATTTAAAGAATTATTCTGCATATTGCTATCCCAGCTCCTAGTAATTTATGTGATTTTTATTTTGAACCAATTGATCAATTTACATGTTTATCCTCTCATAATTTTTGTGTCTGAATTTACAAATGTAATGTCCAACTTGATTCATTATACGTATTTTATAAACTGTTACTCCTTTGTGTGAATTTCAATTAGGATTTAGAGAGAAAATAGTATTTTTCATGCCTAACAGAGTTTGCTTTTCTTCATTTCTGTATATTCCTAACTAAGCACTGTTGGCCTGTAAAGAAGCCTTCATTAAGATTGTAGCACAAGTTGAACTATTATTCTAAACTAACCACCACCATAAGATAACTCTAACTCAGTTACATTGAGCCATGTGTATATCCTTTCAAACTGTCTTATTAACTCTAATTTTATCACCCTGTAAATTGGGTAACATGAATCTTCTCACTTTGTTCATTTTTGGAATTGTTTTGGCTGTTTTAGTAACTGTGCCTTTTCATGTAATTTTAGAATCAATTTTTGGGTATCTCCAAAAAAAGTCTTACTATTATTTAGAATAGGATTGCATTGAATGTTTAGATAAAATTGGAAAGAACTGACATTTTTTAAAAATATTGAGTCATCCAATCCATAAAGATGGTTCATCTCTCCATTTTGTTAGATCTTCTGTGGTATCTTCAATCAGTGTTTCCTGGTTTTCTCTCTATATATAACCTGTACATATTTTACTTCTTACATTTATATCTAACTACTTCCATTTTTGTTGCTACTATATAGGGTTTTGTGTTGATTTTGTTTTCAAATTCCAGTTTTTCATGGCAAGAATGAACAATATATATGACAACAATTGGCTTTAGACATTGGCACTGTATCCTGTAATTCTGCTAAACTCATTCACCAGTTCCAGAAATGGTTTGTTGTGTGTGTTTGTTTGCAGGTTTTTGGAATTGTCTATGCAGGCATCTGTGTCATCTGCAAATAAACATAGATTATTCCTTCTTTCCCTTTGTTATATGTATGATTTTTGCTTTTCTTCTTCCTTTATCACAATAGCTGGGAATTCTGGTACAGGGTTAAATAACAATGGTGAGATTTCATCTTTGCATTGTTTCAAATCTTAGAAAACATTTCATCTGTAGATATTAAGTATGAAACTAGCTGTAAAGTTTCTTTGTTTACCTATGCCCTTTATTATGTTAGGCACTTCCCTTCTATTTCTAGCTTTTTAGTTTGTTTTATAACTTTTAGTTTAAGTTCAGGGGTACATGTGCAAGATGTGTAGGTTCTTGTGGTGTTTTATCATAAAAGAGTGTTGCATTTTGTTCATTGCTTATTTTGTAACTATTGAGATGACTGCATGTTTTTCTAAGTCTGTTAATATAATAAATTATATTTTTATAATATTTGTATTTTAACTTTATAACATTTACAGAGTTATATTAATGCAACAAATTATACTGTTGTATTTACAAATGACCAAATATCCTTGCATTCCCAGAATGAACCCCACTTGGTCATAGTTTTTAAAATTCATTTTAAATATTGCCAGATTGCATTCACTAATAGTAAGTATTAAGTATTTCTGCATCTATGCTCATGAGAGGTAATGATCTTTAGGTATTTTGTAATATATTTGTCTAGTTTGGCTTCTAAGGAAACATCCCTTCTTATGTTTTCTGAGAGAGGTCTTTTATAATTGCTGTTATTTCATCGATGTATTGTGGAAGTCACCAATAAAACTATACTGGCCTAATGTTTTCTTTTGGGAAAGTTTTACACTACTCTTTCAATAATAGGTATAAAGCTTTCTAGATTATCTGTTTCTCTTTCAGTGATTTTTGTAGGTAGTGTCATTCAAAAAATTCAACAACTTTACTTAAGTTGTGGAATTTATGGATGAAGAATTGTTTGTAGTACTTCTATATTATCCTTGTAATGTCTGTGGAATGAACAGTAAAGACTCCTCTTTATTTCCTATTGGTCATTGGTACCTTCTTTTTTTTTTCTTTGTTAGCATGACTAGAACTTTATTAATTTTGCAGATTTTCTCAAATCTGCAAAATAACAAATCTTTGGCTTCAGTAACTTTTCCCTATTGTTTCTCTATTTTAAATTTCATTGATTTGTACTCTAATTTTTATTTTTTTCTTATGCTTACTTTAGAGAGAGAAATATTTTAAAGTTGTTCCTGCATGTTGAACAAACTGTAAACATCCTGCAAAGATCTGATAGCCAGTCTACTTTCTGTCCATCACCTACAGACACCCTCTTCCTTCTCAAGTCAAACTCAGTGGGTCAGTCATGTCCACTACTATGCTATTACAGAGATGGCTACCAGAGAGTGGAACCACACTGTGGAAGAAGCTTCTGTCTTCTCTGACAAGGAAGAGGAGGTGACATCTTAAGTTCTATGATAATAACATACAAATACATTCAATATATTTAGATTTAAGTCATATACTTCTAATAAGGTAAGCTGAAAGTAATTAGACTCAGTTGTTCATATGTAGAAGCATGTAGTAAGCATAACAAGATGATTTGGGATTCTATGATGATTCTGCATACAATTTTCTCTGGTCAAATTATTTCATTTTTTTCCAAACTGTCCTCAAGACTACTAGATTAAGAAAAAAATAAATTATGTGATTGTTAAAAATGAAGATCAGTAAAAATATAACAACTTTCCAAATGTAAAATAATGCAGCCAGTTTTCACATTGCACAATACTTTATTAATTGAGGCATACGCATACTGGAGTTATGCAGAGTGAAGATGTGTCTCAGTATGCATAAGTTTTTCTTATAATAGTGAAATGTAAAGTGAGTACTCTGTTTAAGAATTAATTACAGGAGTTGTATAGTCAATGCAATATCATGTAACTTTTGTATGTTTGTAATTTAATGTTCAAAGAATATAAGAAATACAAATGTCTAGAAAGAGAGACAAAAATAATTGTTGGTAAAGAACTTACTCTTTTGACCCACGTTGTGTTCCTCCTGAGTTTCATGTTTTATTCTCTTTATTTCAGTTATTATTTTCTTTCTCTAGATGCCCTTAAGTGTACTTTAACGACAGATTGCAGTTGCATGTATGCATTATTCTCTTTTTATTATACCAGTTTGTTATTCCTTAGTATATGATGTTGTTGTGCCTCTGTATTTTATCCTTCGACTTTTATCTCTGTTTTAATTATTATATTTGAATGCACAAAACAATGCCAAAACCGTTTTGAATGGTAAGCTGAAAAGTTCTTATTTTTTCAAGGCAATTTTCTTCTCAGAAGCGAGCTCTCCCTATCTATGGAAATATTTTTGTATTTTCTCATGCAGCCTTACAATTTATAAGGGATTTTATTTCTTTCTACCTTTTCAAAATTGAATAATCCCTGCTATGAATCCACCCTTATAAGCTCTAACAAAGTTCTTCATTGTTCACTGCAACATTATTTATGAGAACAAATTATTAGCGACAACTTAATATACATAATCAAATATAGACTTCGTCAACATAAATGTCTTCCTGTTAAAAAACAAGGCAGATATAGAATATATAGAGAAGTATATATACATATATGTATGTGCCTATTAAAAAGAATAAAGGTCATTAGGACATATCAACATGGAAGCATATCATTGGTACATCACTGAGTGAAAAACTGGGGAATGTGTTTACCTACAGGTATATAAGGCAACAACGTTATTGTAATACAGTACCTATCTTCATCTGCCTGCCTATTTATCTCTAACTTGACTCAACAATGCATAGCACATAGAAGACTTTAAATAAATATTGTTTGACTCATAAATCTCTAGAAGAAGGCAACCCAGCTATTACTCATGGTTACATTGAAAAGTGAGATTATGAGGATATTTGGAGAGAGAAGCAAGATGTTTCACATATATATATATAAATATAAATATATAAATATAAATATATATATAAATATATATATAAATATATATATAAATATATATATAAATATATATATAATATAGAGATAGTTTAGATATTTCACCATATGCATATA
Organism: Piliocolobus tephrosceles; assembly: GCF_002776525.5. Taxonomy (NCBI): domain Eukaryota; kingdom Metazoa; phylum Chordata; class Mammalia; order Primates; family Cercopithecidae; genus Piliocolobus; species Piliocolobus tephrosceles. The sequence goes on from NC_045437.1 coordinate 12,737,416, forward strand.
CACACACATATATAATCTACAGCATAATATATGCATGTCCATTAAAATACTGCAACTATATAACATATCTCTATAAAGTGCTAGAAAGCCAATAAATATTTGGGGAAACTAATTAAAAAATTAAACATACCACTTAGTAACATTAATTATCAGAGAGCCTGCAAGCTTCAGTTGTCTTTGCCTTCTGAGAGGATACGATGTAAATCCCAAAGTAGGTTGTGATGTGGCAGCCTTATTTCAATATTCCAGGTAAATCTAAAATCTAGCATTGTGGTATCCACTGATTTAGAGGTGGCTTTGAAGACTTTATAACTTATACACAACCATGAAAAGGGGATGAATCCCTGGTATATTTTAGGGGAGACCATTATTTGTACACCAACGTTAACATTGCCTCAACAACGTAGATGACATGGTACTAACGCATTGTCGATGACATTTACTGACCAAGAAAACCTGGCCTTCAAGCACTCTTCTTTCAAAAAACTCGAATTCCAAGTATCGTTTGCATATAAGCAAATCACAGTGGTTTTCCAGGGAAGAATGGCAGGAATTCCTTTAATGGTCGATGCTACTGGGGATTTCTGTAACAGGTGGTGCATAGATCATAATGAAAAATAAAAGGCTATATGAAAAAAGGAAGCAAACATTAAATTCCAAAAATATTCTGTGCCATATCCTAGCTGATGTTTTTGTCCTTTTATTCTATTTAGGTGGGGAGAATCCTTCATTTGTTTCTTAAAAAGAGGAGAAAGTCTTAAAGTGGTTTCTCCATACAGAAGTATTAACAGGGTCAATTTGTCCTCTACTTCATTCATTCAGATATTTCCCCATATAACAAATATTCATTAAACATCAATTTTACCCCGGGCTCTGTAATAGGTTGTGAATACACAGTAATGATGAAACCCAACTTTCTAGGGCTTTCCTGCCCAAGTACTCCCTTTACTTTAGGGAGAGAAAAAACATAAACAAGCACATATATATACACATATATATGTAATTTTATACTTAAAATGTGTGTGCATATATACACATGTTTATTTATATATAAATTTTATATATATAAAATTACTAATTTCTGTAAATAAGATAAAGAGGATACTTCTGGAAAATAATGGGGCAGGAGTGCTACTTTAATATCTTGTTTAAATAATTATAAATCATAAACAAAATGTGGATTGAAGATAGAAAAGATGAGAAGAAAACAGGTATGAGACAAAAATAGGAAGAGAGCATTCGGGGCGACAGAAAACAGACTCCAAAGCAAAATAAATTTTTACCTATTTAAGTAACTGAAAAAAGAATGCTGTAGCAGAAGTCTAGCCAGAGAAAAACTTGGACAGAAACAAGTGTTAGTGATGTATTAGTTAAGGTAGGCCACTATATGCTGTAATAACAGATGGAACCCAGTGTGGAATGGATTAACATGAAGAACGATTTTTGAGCTGCACTTAGTCCAGGGCATAAAGCCCTAAACTAGAGCATCTGAGGAATATAGACATCTCTTTCTCCAACATATGCACTGTAATTTACCATGTATCACTTAGCAGGCAAGTGAAATGAATAAAAAGAGCCTGAAAAAGGCGTGCCTGCTCTTCACTGCTTCAAATTCTAAGTGTTACAGTGCTTCTGTTCAAATTCTACTGGTGAGATAAACATAAAAAGGGATGGGTGACGACAGTTCTGCTCTGTATGCTGAGAAGCAGGTATTTAGTGGGCAACCAACCAGTTGTTGCTATAAGAGATTTTGGGATACCTGTAAGATACGCATATGTACATATGTACATATTACATTAATAGTTGTAAAAATTAATATGAATATCATAGAAGTGGTTTGGTGATAAATGGTGAAATAAGAGCATATGTTATTAATTTTGAAATTATGGAAATAGAATACAGCATTTCAGAAAACAAGTGTAGAAAAAGAAATAGATTCTGCCTAAGATCAACCAGTCAGGGAAAGAGACTAAGAAGAAATTTCTAGAGGTAGGAGATATTTCTCAATATCTAGATGTCACAAGAGTCAAAATAACAGACTGTGTTGTATGCTGCTAAGTTGTCCAGGACAGATAGAACAAATATTGGATGAAGTTTTTGATGTTTTAGGAAAGAAATTTAGATGACTTAGGAGTGCAGTTAAAGGTAAATTCATGAATACGTAAGAGATTTTTGGATGAATATGATACAGATGTTCAAATTTCAATTAGTTCTAATAGCTTAAATAACAGAGCAATTAGAGATGAACTAGGGAGAAAGCATTCCTCAAATATAAGGTAAATATCTCACTGGAACTAATGGAAGAAATGGAACAAACACAAAAAGACCAAGCAAGCCTGAAACAGTTAGTACTGTCTGGAAATTTGACTTAGGCTGAACAACGGGAATTAAATTGCTTCATGCCAAAAAAAAAAAAAAAAAGACACAAGACAGTTACATTCCTTGAAGCCAATGTCAGGGTCCATTTTCCGTTTCAGAAACAAAGATTTAAAAAATTTCCTCCATTCCTAACTAAGGCTAGAGTTCCCAGAAGGTGGCAGTTCTACCCGGGGACACAGAAACCAGAAATTTATAATCAGAACTGAGCCAAGTTCTACTCTGGAACTGCACTAGGTCTTCCATATTTCCAATTTCATATTAGAGTTTATTTCCAAACTGCCCTTACAGGACCATTCTCTGGATGAGTGGGGACTTCAGTGGGTATCCAGAAGGAGAAAACTATAAACTCTAAGTCAGGCAGTGTGTTATATGCTGGACCCAGAGAGAAAGAGGCAGAACTGGAATAAGAAAGATAAAGAAAAAGCCCGCTTCACAAAATGACTGTACAATCAATATTTGACAAATGAAGAAATGCAATACTAAAAGACAATAAAATTTATTATCAGAATATTAATTTATATATCATGAATTTAATTTTATAAAATAGAAATAAAAGAATTTAAAATCAGTATGTTTAAGATATAAAAAATAAAGGCATACTTTATACTCAGTAAACATAAACTGCAACATAAAAATACCAGTGAATTAAAGCTAAATGTTTTAAGAAAAAAGGAAAAACTTAAAAATAAAAAATCTAGAGTGTTTGAAGTTAAAAAATACAATATCCCAAAAAAATTCCAGAAAATTCACAATTGAGAAATAAATTCATGAAGATGAAGACAATAAAATATAAGGCATTAGAAATGAATCACAAAGACAAAAGGATAAAAAAATGGAAAAGCAGTACTTGTTTGGAAAGAGTTTCACAATAAGAGAATTAACTGCATGATGGGAAAATAATATTTATTTCGGAGAATTCTGCAAACTAAAGAAATTTTGCAAACTAAAAAAATGTGTATTTCCTGATTAAAAATGTACACCAAATGTTAAGCAGGAAAAATGAAACTAAATTCACACTTAGAAACATTATTTAAAAAAATATAAAAGTAAAGAGACAAAATCTACCAGAATAGCAAAAGACTTATTTCCTGCTATTTGTAGAATTTTTATAGCAGCAAAGGAGTCAGAAAAACCTACATGATATTCAACATTCTTAGGAAAATTTTCTATTTTAGAATTTTATTCTCAGAGACTCTGGTTAAAGTAAGAGCATAATAAACATTTTCAGACATATAATGATGAATAATATTGGTAGTTTTCAGAATATGCTGTTCTGGACATATATTTAATTCCCATATAATTCAATGCTACAGATGAATAAACCAAGGCACAAGTGGATTAACTGACTTTTCCAAAGTAACAACTAATAAGTATCGAAGTAAGATTTTGAAAGAACATATTCACTAGATTCAGAGTCTATGCATTTAATATAATACTAGGGGAACAATTGAAGAATATTTAGCAACAGAAAATGGCCAAATAAAACCCTCCAGTGATTGCCCCCTCCCGCACAGCAACCAAATTGCACTGCCACCCAAACAAGATAGTACTAGTACTTTCATAGAACTGAAAATCAAGTGAGCAATCACAGCACTTGGTCTTAACACCATATCAAGGAAAAGGGCACTCAAGAGGGTAGAAAAGGCAGTCTCGAATTGCTAACATCACCCCTTTCCCATTCCCTGGCAATGGCCACATGGAAAGAAAAATACGCGTGTTTGGGGGAGGCAGAGCATAGCGAATGTCGGACTTTGTATTGTAACTCACTATTGCCCTGTCATAGCAGAAAGCAACACAAAGCAGAATTCGCTGGCACCGGAGAGAAAGCATTTAGATCAGGCCTAGCCAGAAAGGAATCATTCATCCAAACAGGAACCCAAGTTCCAGTTAGACCCCCTACCATGGGCAAAAGTGCTGTGGGACCCTAAATAAACCTGAAAGGGAGTTGAGGACAAACTACTGAAATTACTAGGCAAGTTCTGGTACAGTGCTGGGCTCAGAACCAAGTGAACTTGGGGTGTACATAACCTAGTGAGATGATACGTAGGGCAGCCAGAGAGTGTTACATCACCCCCTGACGCAAAACCCCAGAGAGTGCAGCTTGAAGCTCCAGGAGAGCCTTCCATCAGCTTGAGGAGAGGAGAGGGGAGAGTAAAGAAGACACTGTCTTGCAATGTGGATACCAGCTAAGCCACAGGAAAACAGGACACCAGGCAGAGTCCCGAAGGCCCCATTCCAGGTGCGGGCACCTGCAGGACATTTCTAGATATATCTTGGGCCAGAAGGGAACCCACTGCCTTGAAGGGAAGGACCCCATCCTGGCAGGATTCACCAGCTCCTAAAGAAAGAGCCCTTGTACCTTGAACGAACATTAATGGTACCCAGGCAGTACTAGCCACAGACCTTAAGTGAGACCCAGAGCTTTGCTGGCTTCAGGTGTGGCCCAACCTGCTCACAGCTGTAGTGGCCAGGTAGAGAAACCCCTTCTGCTTCAGAAAGAGAGAAAGAAGAGTAAGGAGACTATTTTGCCGCTAGGACACCAGCTTGGCCAGTGGAGTAGAACATCAAGCAGGCTTGTAGGCCACATATTTGTGATCACCAATTGTAGGCCTTGGCCTCTGGATGGCATTTTTAGACCCAAGCTGGACAAGAAGAAAGCCCACTGCCCTGAAAGGAGAGATCTAGGCCTGGCAGCATTCACCACAAGCTGATGGAAGAGCCCTTGGGCTTGAGCATGTGTATCAGTGGCAGCCAGGCACTGGTCACTGAAGGTCATTGGCAACATCCAGGGCTGCTCTGGCTTTGGGTCTGACCCAGCACAGCTCCAGTGGTAGTGTTCACAGGGGTGCTTGTGTCACCCATCCTCTAGCTCCAGGCAGCTCAACAAGAAGACAGAGACTCTGTTTCTTTAGGGCAAAGTAAAAAAAGAGAAAAAAGTATCTGCTTGGTAATCCAGGCAATTCTCCTGGATCTTAAAGACAAGCAAAGTGGTACTTATATGAGTGCATAAGAATCACAGTGTCACTGGGTTTGAAGTGCCTCCTAATGTAGATACCATGACCCAATATTAGGATCACAAAACTCAATTATTTTGAATACTTGGAAAGCCATCTGTATTAGCTGATTTTCACTCAGCTGATAAAGACATACCTGAGACTGGGTAATTTATAAAGAAAAAGAGGTTTAATGGATTTACAGTTCCATGTGGCTGCAGAGGCCCACAATCATGGCAGAAGGTGAAAGTCACGTCATACACGGCAGCAGTAAACACAGAGAGGACTTGTACAGGAAAACTCCCCTTTATAAAACCATCAGATCTCATGAGACTTATTCACTATCACGAGAACAGAGCAGGAAAGACCCGCCCCCATGATTCAATTACCTCCCACCAGGTCCCTCCCACAACACATGGGAATTGTGGGAGCTACAATTCAAGATGAGATTTGGGTGGACACGCAGTCAAATGATATCACCATCCCAAGAAAGACAGATACAAAAAAGCCTAACTCTTCAAATATCAGACATTGACAAACAGCAAGCATCAAGACCATTCAGGAAAACATGATCTCACAATATGAACTATGTCAGGCACTAGGGACCAATTCCGGAGTGACAGATATATGTGACCTTTCAGACAGAATTCAAAATAGCTAGTTTGAGGAAGTTCAACAAAATTCAAGTTAACACAAAGAAGGAATTCAGAATTCTATCAGATAAATTTAACAAAGAGTTTGAAACAAAAAGAATCAAGCAGAAATTCTGAAGCTCAAAAATTCGAGAGACATACTGAAAAATGCTTCAGTCTCTCAACAGCAGAATTAAGAAAGAATTAGTGAGCTTGAAGACAGTTATTTGAAAATATATAGTCAGAGCTCTGAGACAAAATAATAAAGAAGAATAAGTACCTTCAAGATCTAGAAAACGGTCTCAGTGGGGCAAATCTAAGAGTTACTGACCTTAAAGATGAGCTAGAGAGATTGTGGTAGAAAGTTTATTGAAAGAGATAATAACAGAGAACATTCAAAACCAAGAGAAAAATATCAGCATTCAAATATAAGAAGTTATAGAACACCAAGCAGATTTAACTAAAAAAAGACTACCTCAAGGCATCTAATAATCAAACTCCCCAATGTCAAGGATAAAGGAACCTAAAACCAGCAAGAGAAAGTAAACCAAGAATATAAAATGGAGGTTCACTACATCTGTCAGCAGACTTCTCAGTGGAAACCTTACAGGTCAGGAGAGAGTGAATGATATATTTAAAGCAATGAAAGAAAAATGCATTTATCTTAGAGTAGCATGTCCAGAAAAAAAGAAAGAAAAAAAAAATCCTTCTAACACCAAGGAGAAATAGATTTCCCAAGGAAAAGCTGAGGGATTTCATCAGCACCACACCTGTTCTAGAAGAAATGCTAAAGCAACTCTTCAATTTGAAAAAAAAAAAAAATTAATGAGCAATAAGAAATCACCAGAATGTACAAAACTTATTGGTAACAGTAAATGCACAGAAAAATACACAATATTATAATACTGTAATTGTAGTGTACAACCTATTCGTATCTTTAGAAAGTCTAAAAGATGAACCTATCAAAAAAGTAACTACAAAACTTTCCAAAACATAGATAGTATAATAATATATAAATAGAAACAACAAAATTTTTAAAAGCAGGAGAGGATGAAGTTGAAGTATAGAATTATTACTCGTTTACTATTTGCTTCTTTGTTCATTAGTTTTTGCAATCAGTGTTCAGTCATCGGTTTAAAATAGTAAGTTATAAGATGGTGTTTGCAAACGTTATGGTAACCTCAAATCAGAAAAACTACAACAGATACATAAAAAATAAGAAACAAGAAATTTAAAAACACCACTAGTGAACATCACACTCATGAAAAGGAAGACAACAGGAGGGAAGGAAGGAAACAAGAGAAGACCAGAAAACAAATAATAAAGTGGGTCATTTCAGAAAGCGGATATAACAATTGTAAATGTATATGTACTCAACATTGGAGCTCTCAGGTATATACTAATATCATTGGAGCTTATATTATTGGAGCTAAAGAGAGAGGTGGCCACAATGTAATAGTAACTGAAGACTTCTACACCCCACTTTTAGCATTCGACAGATAATCCAGAAATAAAATCAACACCATAGACTAAAAGAACTTAATAGATAATTACAGAACATTTCATCCAATGGCTAAAAAATACACATTCTTCCCCTAGCACAAGAATTACTGTCACAGATGGACCATATGTTGGGCCAAAAAACTAGTTCAAAAAATTCAAAAATAGTTGACATATCAAGTGTCTTCTCTGACCACGATGGAATGAAACTAGAAATCATCACAAGAGGAATTTGGGAGACTATAGAGACATACGGAAATTAATTAAACAGTATGCTCCTGAATAACCTGTAGGTTAATGAGGAAATTAAGAAGGAAATTTAAAAATTTTCTGAAACAAATCAAAACGGAAACAGAACATAGTGGCATTTGGGGGAACAGTGAAAACAGCACAAAAAGAAAGTGTATAGCAATAAGCACCTACACGAAAAAAGGAGAAAAACTTCAATTAAACAATCGAATGATGCATCTTCAGGAAACAGAAAATCAATAGCAACCCAAATCCAAAGTTGGTATAAAAGACATAGTAAAGATAAGAATAGAAATAGCTGGGTGCAGTGGCTCATGCCTGTGATCCCAGCACTTTGGGAGGCCAAGGCAAGCAGATTACTTGAGATCAGGAGTTTGAGACCAGCATGGCCAACATGGCAAAACCCTGTCTCTACTAAAAATATACATACAGACACACGAATAGCTTGGTATAGTGGCACGCACTTGTAATGCCAACTACTTGGGAAGCTGAGGCACAAGAATCGCTTGAACTCAGGAGGAGCAGGTGGTAGTGAGCCAAGATCACGCAATTGCACTCCAGCTTGGGTGACAGACCAAGACTCTGTCTCAAAAAATCATAAAAACATTAGAACAGAAATAAATGAAGTTACAATGAAAAAAAATACTAAAGATCAATGAAATGAAAAGTTGTTCTTTTTTTTTCAAAAGATAAAATTGATGAACCTTTAGCCAAACTACCAAAAAATCAGAGAGGAAAAGGAGACATTACAACTGATACTTCAGAAATTCAGGAATCATTAGAGACTACTATGAGCAGCTATATGCCAAAAATTGGAAATACAACAAAAAATTAATAAATTTCTAGACATATACAGCCTATTAAGATTGAACCATGAAGAAATGCAAGCACGAACAGACTAATAACAAGTAATGAGATTGAAGCCATAATAAAAAGTATCGCAGCAAATTGGCTAGCCATAAGTAGAAAGCTGAAACTGGATCCTTTCCTTACTCCTTACACGAAAATTAATTCAAGATGGATTAGAGACTTAAATGTTAGACCTAAAACCATAAAAACCCTAGAAGAAAACCTAGGCAATACCATTCAGGACATAGGCATGGGCAAGGACTTCATGTCTAAAACACCAAAAGCAATGGCAACAAAAGCCAAAATTGACAAATGGGATCTAATTAAACTAAAGAGCTTCTGCACAGCAAAAGAAACTACCATCAGAGTGAACAGGCAACCTACAGAATGGGAGAAAATTTTTCCAATCTATTCATCTGACAAAGGGCTAATATCCAGAACCTATAAAGAACTCAATCAAATTTACAAGAAAAAAACAAACAACCCCATCCAAAAGTGGGCAAAGGATATGAACAGACACTTCTCAAAAGAAGACATTCATACAGCCAACAGACACACGAAAAAATGCTCATCATCACTCGCCATCAGAGAAATGCAAATCAAAACCACAATGAGATACCATCTCACACCAGTTAGAATGGCAATCATTAAAAAGTCAGGAAACAACAGGTGCTGGAGAGGATGTGGAGAAATAGGAACACTTTTACACTGTTGGTGGGACTGTAAACTAGTTCAACCATTGTGGAAAACAGTGTGGCGATTCCTCAAGGATCTAGAACTAGAAATACCATTTGACCCAGCCATCCCATTACTGGGGATATATCCAAAGGATTATAAGTCATGCTGCTATAAAGACACATGCACATGTATGTTTATTGTGGCACTATTCACAATAGCGAAGACTTGGAATCAACCAAATGTCCATCCGTGACAGACTGGATTAAGAAAATGTGGCACATATACACCATGGAATACTATGCAGCCATAAAAAAGGATGAGTTCGTGTCCTTTGTAGGGACATGGATGCAGCTGGAAACCATCATTCTCAGTAAAATATTGCAAGAACAGAAAACCAAACACCACATGTTCTCATTCACAGGTGGGAACTGAACAATGAGATCACTTGGACACAGGAAGGGGATCACCACACACCGGGCCCTATTGTGGGGAGGGGGTAGGGGGGAGGGATAGCATTAGGAGATATACCTAATGTAAATGACGAGTTAATGGGTGCAGCACACCAACATGGCACATGTATACATATGTAACAAACCTGCATGTTGTGCACATGTACCCTAGAACTTAAAGTATATTTAAAAAGTGTGTATTAAATAAATATTTTACATTAATAATAAAAAAAAAGTATCCCACAAAAATAAAGACTGGAACCCATGGCTTCACTGCTGAATTTACCAAACATTTAAAAAAAGAACTAAAACCAATCCTACTAAAACTGTTCTGAAAAATGGAGGAGGAGAGAATACTTGCAGATGCATTCTACATGGCCAGTATTACCCTGTTAAAATAATCAGACAAAGACACATCAAAAGAAGAAAACTACAGGCCAATATCCATAATGAATATTGATACCAAAATTCTCAACCAAATACTAGCAAACCAAATTCAACAACACATTAAAAAGTTAATTGTGCATGACTCAGTGGAATTAATCCCTGGGATGCAAGGATGGTTCAACATATATAAATCAATCAATGTAATACAATATATCACCAGAATTAGGAATAAAAACTATATGATCATTACAATTGATGCTGAAAAAGCACTTGATAAAATTTAACATCCTTACATGATAAAAATCCTCAAAAAACTGGGTTTAGAGGGAACATCCCTCAACACAATAAAATCCATATATGACGGACACACAGTTATTAACATACCAATCAGGGAAAAACTAAAAATCTTTCCTCTAAGATCCAGGACATGACAAGGATGTCCACTTTCACCACTGCTATACAACATACTACTAGAGCAATCATACAAGACAAAGAAATAAAGGGAATCAAAGCTGGAAAGGAAAAAGTTGAATTATCTTTGTTTACAGATGATTTAATCTTATATTTAGAAAAGCCTAAAGACTCCATCAAAAACTACTTGAACTAATAAATAAATTCAGTAAAGTTACAGGCTACAAAATCCACATAAAACAATCAGTAGCATTTCTATCTGCCAACAATGAACAATCTGAAAAAGAAATAACGTAATACCATTTACAATGGTCAAAATAAAACTAAATACCCAGAAATAAACTTAACTAAAGGAGTAAAAGACCTCTACAATGAAAACTATAAAACACTGATGCAAGAAAATGAGAGACACAAAAAATATACAGGTACTTCATCTCCATGGATACGAAGACTCTTGCTAAAATATCCATTATACCAAAAGCAACTTATTGATTCAGTGTAATCCCTATCAAAATACAAATGATATTCTCCACAAAAATAATTCTAAAATTTATATGGAAAAAAAAGGCCCAGAATAGCCAAAGCCATCCTTAGCAAAAAGAACGAAACTGGAAGAATTACATTACATGACTTCAAATCATACTACAGAGCTACAGTACCCAAAACAGCATGGGACTGGCATAAAAACAGACCCATAGGCCGATGGAATGGAATAGGGAACATAGAAATAAATCCACATATCTACAGTGAACTCATTTTTGACAAAGATGCTAAGAATATACAGGGGGGAAAGCAGCTTATATAATAAATGGTGCTGAGAAAACTGGATATCCATTCGCAAAAGAATTAAACTCTCTCTCACCATATGCAAAAATCAAATCAAAATGGATTAAAGGCTTAAATATAAGACTTCAAACTATGAAATTACTGAAAGGAAACATTAGGGGAACTCTTCAGGACGTTGGTCGGGCAAAGATTTCTTGAGTAATACAGCACAAGCACAGGCAACCAAAGCAAAAATGGACACATCAGATCACATCAAGTTAAGAAGCTTCTACACAGCAAAGGAAACAGTCAACCAAATGAAGAGACAACTCCCAGAACCTGAGAAAGCATTTGCAAACTATCCATCTGACAAGTAATTAATAATCAGAACATATAAAGAGCTCAAACTACTCTATAGGAAAAAACATCTAATAATCTAATTTAAAATGGTCAAAAAATCTGAATAGACATTTCTTAAAAAAAAATACAAATGGCAAGCAATATGAAAAAGTGCTCAGATCATCAGAGAAATGCAAATCTATATTATAATGAGGTATCATCTCACTCCAGTTAAAACACAAGCAATAACAAATGCTGGAAAGGATGCAGAGAAAAGAGAACATTCACACACTGTTGGTGGTAATGTAAATGCATGCAACCTCTATGGACAACAGTTTGGCGCTTCCTCAAAAAACTAAAAATCGAGGTACCATATGATCCAGCAATTCCACTGCTAAGTACATACTCAGGAAAAAGGAAAGCAGTATATCAAAGATATATCTGCACTCCCAACTTTATTGTTGCACTATTCACTAGAGTCAACATTTGGAGCAACCTAAGTATCCATCAGCAGATGAATGGATGAAGAAAATGTAGTTCATATACACAATGGAGCACTACTTGCCTAGCAAACAGTAAGATCTTGTCATTTGCAACAACAAGGATAGAGCAGTAGGTCATTATGTTAAGTGAAATAAGCCAGGCACAGAAAGACAAACTTTGCAGGTTCCCACTCATTTGTGGGAGACAAAAATTAAAACAACTGAACTCATGGACACAGAGAGTAGAATGATGATTACCAGTGACTGGAAAAGCTAGTGTGTAGTGGGAAATGGGGATGGTTAATGAGTACAAAAATAGAGTTAGATAGAATGAATACGATCTAGTATTTGATAGCACAACAAGGTGACTACAGTCAACAATGATTTATTGTACATTTTTAAAATAAACTAAAAAGGTATAATTGGAATGTTGTAACACAAAGAAATGATAAATTCCTGAGGAAACAGATAGCCTATTGACCTGATGTTATTACTATATATTGTATACCTGCATCAAAATATCCCATGTACCCTGTAAATATATACACCTAGTACGTACTATTAAAAATTAAAAAGAGGCCGGGAGCATATTAAAAATTAAATTAAAAAGAACGCCTGTAATCTCAACACTCTGGGAGGCTGAGAAGGGCAGATCACAAGGTCAGGAGTTCGAGACCAGCCTGACCAACGTGGGGAAACCCCATCTCTACTAAAAAAAATACAAAAATTACCAGGCATGGTGGCACACACCTGTAATCTCAGGTACTCAGGAGGCTGAAGCAGGACAATCGTTTCACTGTAACCTGGGAGGTGGAGGTTACAGTGAGGCAAGATCACTCCACTGCACTCCAGCCTGGGTGACAGAGTGACACTTTATCTCAAAAAATAAAATAACATAAAATAAAATAAAGAAAGTATTAAAAGGATATTTGAAACAATAAGAAAAATCAATTTTGAGGGAAGGCAGTAAACAAAAGGTGATCAGTCCATCTTTGTTTGAATGTTTCTGTCTTTCATATTCTTGTGCTGATAAAAGTCTTTGTAGCTGAATGCTGTATCTTATGTATCGTTACAGTGGAACTTACTGCACACTTCCTACTCCACATTCTTACTGAGCATTTCAGCTTTTGGTTTACATCATATGCTACATGAAAATCTTTGAAAGGAGAGCTCTGGAAAATAGTAAGTAAAATCTAGTCTTTTGAAGACATAAATAACTTTAGTAAAACCTGAGCCCCTAAGTGGCCAGTCTCTGCCTAGAGACACATTCAAAGGAAACATCTTTATCCAGAAGACTTATAACTTTTGCCTCACCAGATGTGTAATTACTAATACTCTACAGTTCACCAGAACACTTACCAATAACATAAAGTCAATTAACACGTATTTTTATGTTATATATATTATACACTGTATTCTTACAATAAGGTAAACTAGAGAACAGAAAATGTTAATTAGGGAAATCATTAAAAAGGAGAAAATATATCTCCTATTCATTAAGTGGAAGTGAATGATCATAAAAGTTTTCTTCCTTGTCACCTTCAGATTGAGTAGGCTGAGGAAGAGGAGGAAGTGCGGAGCTGGTCGTGCTGTCTCGGGGTGGCAGAATCCAAAGAAGTGGAGGAGGTGGAAAGGGAGGTAGCAGAGGCAGGCATACTCTGGGTAACTTTCACTGAAAAATATCTTCCTGTAAGTAAATTTGTGCAGTTCAAACCTGTGTCATTCAAGGATTAACTCTGCTAAATGTACTATAAAAACAGAAATGGTTTGTTTCATTTTAGGTTAGAGATTATAAATATATATTAGTACATATCAATAAGCTTACTATAATTTTCTCTTGAAATGTTTAGCTGCAAATGTAGGCATGAGGCAGATAGACAACCAAGTTTATCTAGTCTTTAATACTGGTGAGAAAAATGGGGGGGAGAAATGTAATGATGTTTACAAAGGGATGAATCTAAACAAGGGTTATGGAATCTAAGCTGAGTAAGGAGAAGAATGAAAGTGGAAAGTCAGTCATCTGAATTAACAGGTTGAGGATCTCAATGAGATACAACATCTTTACATGGGGAGATTTGTTAGAGCAAGTGAGGAGGAATTATTGTGTTATGTGGTGAGAAAATGGAACTTCAAGTGCAAATCCTGGGGCTTCATCTCCTTCTCCTGACTATGAACTGACTTCGAATTTACTCTCAACACTTTGGACTCTGACCTAAGAATCTGATGCCCAATTTTTAATTAGGTTTTTGTTGTTATTGTTGTTTTAGCTTGTTCTAGCTGTGCGTACACGCATGCACAGAAATCACTCTAATTCATTTTGAAAGGCACAGACTTAATAAGAGATATTCAGAACTCACAGAATTGCTGCATAGCTTGAGATAAATTTTCTAGGCTAAAATTTTAAGACCAAGAATTACGCCAAAATACCCTGGCAAAGATGCAGACACTGTCATGCTGTAAGCCCCAAATAATGCCACTGTCAGGCAGCTGCCACCGCCACCCCCAACACCTGGATCAGCAATGGCATGCGCCTGTTTCCTCAGTTAGCTCATTTCTTACCCAAAGCCTACTATGTGGGCACTAATTGGTGGAAATTACATGACAAGTTTTCTCTCCACAGACATGGGAAGCTGGGATGTGTGTTGCTTTGTGATTCCGTGATAGAATTGACAACATGGAAACTACCAAAATGTCAGGAGGGTGAGCAAAGGGTTTCTGGAAAACTTTAAAAAGGCTCAAAGGAAAGAGCTTAAGTTACTCATTCCAATAGCAAAATGTGCTGTTCTCCATGTTGTTTAAAGACCTTGCTCTCTAAGTTTGTCTTTATCATACTGTACAATTATCTATAGAGTACTAAATACAGAAGAGTGTTCAGTAATGATACGTGTGTGACGACGAGATTACATAAAGGACAGGAGAGACAAATATGTGTTACCCAGTCATTCTACCCACACAGCCTATGTATGTAGATTTTTAAAGAAGTGATTACTTTGCCAGAACACTTTCCAAACTGTATTCTAAATGACAAATGCCCAGTTAGTTCATAATCTCTGTAGTTTGAGACACAGGGAAATGCCCTGGCATGCTTGCTGTGAGAGAATCATTAAACTCCAGAAAGCAGGAGACTAATTCATGACACTAATCTAGAAAAAAGTATGAGCTTCAAATTATAAAGCCAAGTCATCATGTGGAATGAGGTTTAAAGCCTTTACATTTTATAAATATTTATTTTTGCCTCACTTAACCAAATACCTCAGATGAGTGCATATTTTTAGCCTAAACTTACACCATAATTACCTCAATTCTGGATCACATTGCCAATGTATAACTAACCATTGGTATGTTACCAGAGGAAAGTTGGAGAAACAATTCTGGTAAAACATTTTTTATATGAGAGAGAGAAACCCTGTAATTTTCAGCAAAATGATTACATAAAGAGCTACCTATAATTTTATTTAATTGTACCTTTTTATTTCGTTTTGTCAACCTACCTTTTTTTCACCCTTGTCTCAAAAAGAAAGAAAGATATTAAAACTATGTTCAAAACAAAGTTTTCAGGGATATTTACATAGTTAACTGTTCTCAGTTTACGTCTAAGATTACAGCATTTTAAACAACTAGCAGAGAATTTAAAACTCGTTATAGCAATATTTTCCATAGGTACAGGTACAAAGAGGCCTCCTTTCAAATACTGAATATACAAGTACTAATCATGAGTTAAATATAAGTAAAATTAATAAGACTGCACATTAATTATGAACAATAGACTATATGGCAATAAATGCAAATATAACCTTATAGATTACCATCAACATATCAACCTGTATAATCTGCAATATGTTAAAAGTCCATATTGCTGCATAATACTTCGTTGTACATATATATCACATTTTCTTTATCCATTACAATCACATGCTGATGGGTAATTAGGTTATTTCCATAAGTTAACTGTTGTGGATAATGCTGCAATATAAATGGGAGTGCAGATATCTCTTTAGGATCCTTGTTTCAATTCATTTGGATATATACCCAGAAGTGGAATTGCTGAATCATATACTAGTTCTATTTTTATTTTTTGTAGGGCCCCCCAAACACTTGTAGGAAACTTGTGTTTCCCAAAACAAGTGTACCATTTTACATTTCACTAATAGTTCTACATCCTCACCAACACGTGTTCTCTTTGTTTATTAGTAAGTGAAATTAGCCAGTCTTACCAAGACAAATCCTGTATGATTTCGCTTATATGAGGTTATCTAAACAGAGGAACACGGAGGTAGAGAATCGAATGGTAGTGGCCTGGGAATGGGAGGGGGAAATAGAGGATTGTTCAGCAGATATAAAGTGTTAGTCTTGCCAGATAAATAAGTGTGGAAATCTGTAAAACGTAGTGCCTAACACACCATGGTATTGTGCACTGAAACATGTATAGAGTATAGATCTCAAGTTTCTTGCCACAGAAAGGACACAAGGAAACTTACGGATGTGATGGATTTACATTAATTACCTTGGTTGTGCTGAGAGTATCTGGGGTGTATTCATATGTCCAAACTCATCTGATTGTATACATTAAATGGGCATATCAATTATACCTCCGTAAGCTGTTAAAAATTCCATTATGAAACTTTTCTTTGTTGGTACATAGAGGAAAGGTGATGGTGAAGAAGGCCGATTATTAAATCAGTTTTCCTGAGTTCAAATCCAGCTCTACCGATGCTACCCTCATGAGCAACACCAAATTCTTTAATATCTCTGTTTCCTCATCTGTAAAGCAAGGATTATATTAGTACCTACTTCATAGGATTGCTGTGATGCTTAAATAAGAAAATACATGTAAAGGACAGAAACCAGTGGCTGGCACATTTTGGGCTCCCTATACAGGTTAGAGTTTTAAATTAAGTGTCCACCCTTTAGAAATATTTTTAATGACTGATAGATTTTTCCATTTATATATTTTGTTCCTGGAAGACATAAAACTATATCTTCAGTGCATACTCAGTTAACACATCAACGTTCTATTCATACTACTAAAAAATTCTAGAGCTTTACCTGAAGTTTATTTATTCGCCTAGATGAGTGGCTGGCAACCTTTTTCTGCATAGGGCTAGTGAGTTAAGATTTTAGTATTTGCAGGCCTTACGGTTTCCATCACAACTACTCAACTCTGCCATTATAGTGCAAAAGCTGCCCTAGATAATACTGAAACAAGTAGTTGTAGCTGCAATCTCATGACACTCTATTCACAAAAGCAAGCAGCAAACCAGATCTGGCTTATGCGTGTAGTTGACCCCTGATCTAGATATTTGATAAAATGAAAATAGAGTGCTCAAATCTTTCAACCCTATTTAACCTTTTCTAGGAGAAATACATTCAGTGAAGCTCTTTGAGTATCACAATTGTACTCTGTGAGTATATGTATCTAAACCCTGAATTCACATTAAATAAAACAAGTATAAGCAGTAGTCAGAAAATTCTGTTTTGTGTTAACAAACACAAAGAAGAGCTTTTATAGTTTATAAGACTAGAGAAACGTGCCTGATTCAATACTTAAAAGATAGAAATAATGCAAGTCGTTACCCTAATATGTTTCTCTCTACTTACCATATGAAGATCAAACACAGTATATGTGTTACTTTAAAAATACAATTAGTGTATTATTAATTCAATATTTATAACTGCCAAGATGTTATGAGATAAAATCCTAATCGTCAAGTAGACTGTTTTCTAATATAAAAAGCAGCCAAATATATCCGATCAGAGCCTGACTTAATAGAGATACGTCGGTGACCTTACTCAAAAGGTCATTGCATTGATAGTGATAGTGCCTTTCATGAGGGATGATGCAAGTTTGTGCTGTTTTTGAAAATGATAAACGAAAGAGAAACTAAAACCCTTCCAGAAAAATCTGAATATCAACAATACAAAATAAAATACATATCATCTTGATTTTTTTAAATTGTGTTTTGTTCTGTGTGTTAGGCTAAATTCTTGAGGTAATTGCCCAAACTTTTCATTTAATTTTACGAAGTATGCATAAGTGTGTAAAGAAAATGAATAACTGGAAGGCTGGCCACTATGCAGGTTTTGGATTTTACTTCCTGGGGCCTACCACCTTCCCAATTACCCAACATGTAAAAGACACTGACCTTGTGTAGAGCGTGGCAGGGGGAGACGGCATGGACCGCACTTCCCAAAACATGACTGCATATTCCCTTGTAGGCTGCTTCTGCACAGTAGAGCCCAAAACACTGAAAATATCTCTGAGGACTTTTCAAAGGGTTTAATCCTCCTGTGCATTCACCAGCAAATACCTAGGCCTCAAGGAACAGATTTGATTTCCTAAGCTTTTTCTGTCCACACTAGAAAGGTTGATTATTACGCAGAGGGAGGATGCATAGCCTCGGGTCCTGGATACAGAGCTCCACTGGCTTCTCCTAGGAAGGAATGATGTCAGTCTTCATTATGAGAACACATTCCTTCTCACCATTGCTCTCATCCTGAATTCCAACCCCCAACAGATGTCTGTGCATTGAAGATTGCTGTCTACCTCTCTGTCATTTCCAATACCAGAGCCAATTCCACTGGCCAATAACTTCTGAATTGTTGAAGGGCTGCTACTAGATCCCTGCCCAAGTCTTTCACTTTGATAGGATACAACTAGGAGCTTACTATACCCCTCCCTCCTCATGGTGACTCCTTGGCACTTTCTATGTAACTCTTCTATGATCCCTACCTAGCGGCTTCTCTCTATCCTCTAGATAGCCCTTCAACCCAAGCCAGCTCTAGAGCTAAAGACACCTGGTATCTCTGTCTTCTGTTCAAGCATTAGAGGAATATCAAATCCTAGACAGACAGATAGATAAAGAGATGGACAGAGATCGAAATATACAAGGATATTGCTTCATATATTCTGTCTAATCTAGTTCACATTTATGAAACACAATACAAGTCAAAAAGAGAGAAGAATAATTACTTCATTGCAGATGATAGTAATGGAGAACCAAGGATATCTGTCAACAATTCCACCCAAAATTGAGTAAAGGATTTTTGGGGCAATTTTCTAGTCATTGTTTATGTATATATTTAATGCATACATATTGTATTGCTATCTAAATATATTTTGTATTCTACATTTTTGTATGGTTTTCCTGTTTACTATTGCCTCTTTTATTTTATAGACATATCTAACCCTTTAATCTCACCTCTATTCCCAGGCATTAACTAGCATTTGTGGATCATTCACATTGCTCTTCAAGCACAAACAATGTACACAATTAATATGTATGTAAAATAATTTTTTTGTCTATGTTTTAAAAGCGGTGTCACGTGGTTTCTATTTCTCTAGTTCTCAAATTTCTTGAGCTTACTCACATAAGAAGGCTCACATGGAATCTTACTTCACATGAAAATCACCAAATTTTTTTAACATCTCTGCCCTCTACTTCTTAACTATCAATACATCAATAAACTACTTTCTGATCATTTACAGTGTTTTAATTCTATATGTAAATTTGCATCTGAGAAATAATTTTTACTAAAATTAAAGAAAGAAAAAAGAAAATCTTTCCTCCTTAGAAATCAAACTACCTAGTTACAAAATAACACAGGTCCCTGCCACCACCACATACACACATACAATTATGAAATTTGAAGAAATTTTTGCTTAATATTACACATTTGGAGTTGGACAAAATACACTTAATTTCAGTGACATTATAATTCATTCAATTGACAGGAAATAAAAACCTAATTATTTGTGGTTTAACCCACTACTTCTCAAAGTGTAGTCTATAAACCATAGTTGGTCCACAATCTCTTACCTGTCTGCCATAGCTTAAGTATAGAAGTTAACAGCATTTCAAAGTATTTCTGGTACTTTGGAGAAGAATTTCACAGTTGCTGAGTCAAAAGACCAAGATACTGACTTGTATTTTATATGTCTTTTTTCCTCCAACTATATCAAGGTATAATTGACAAATAATAATTTTATATGTTTAAGATGTACAAGATGTCTTGATATACATATACATTGTAAAATAATTACCATAATAATAAATCTAATTAAAATACTCATCATCTCACATAATTAACCTTTTTCTTTTTTTGTGGTAACAGTATTTAATATGTGCTGTCTTTGCAAATTTTATGTACACATCATTAACCATAGTTACCATGCTGTACATTAGGTATCCAGAATTTATTCATCTGATTGTACCCTTTGACCAATATCTCCCCATTTCTCCCTATCCACAACCATGGTAACCAGCCTCCTACTCTCTGTTTCTATAAGTTCAACTTTTTTAGAATCCACATAAATGCAAGATCATGCAGCATTTGTCTTTGCATGTTTGGCTTATTTCATTCAGCATCATGTTCTACAGGTTTATTCCTGTTGTTACTGATGGCAGAATTTCCTTCGTTTTTAAGGTTAAAAACTATTCCACTGTGTGTGTTTGTGTGCATGTGTATACCACATTTGTAAATCCATTCATCTGCTGATGAACACATAGGCTGTTTCCATTTCTTGGCTATTGTGAATAATGCTGCAGTGAACATGGGAGTGCAGAAATCTCTTTGAGATTAGTGATCTTATTTCCTTTGGATAAATCCAGATGTGGAATTGCTAGTCATATGGTAGTTTTATTGTTTAATTTTCTGAAGATCCTCTATTCTGTATTCCATAATGACTATATCAGTTTGCATTCCCACATATGTCTTTGTTATTTTATTTCTGGTCTGTGGCAGATTAGGAAAGCACGCACACACACACACAGACACACATTTTCTGAACCACAGAAAGTCTGAGAGGCAGAGCTCTATGGCAATAGCCCTCAGTCTTCACATTATACACTACTGTTCAGTATTTTAAAACCTCTGTTATACTCTTGTAAAACAATAATTATGGGATATTTACTACAAGTGTCTACTACATGCTGAGTATCATGGAAAAGTATATAGAGTGATATGACATGTCTATAAACTGGTTGGGTAAGGAGAACCGAGGCAGAGGAAACAATCGGGAAACTCAGATGCTTTGTAATGAAGACCTGTGGTGGGCTCTAGATGAACCCTCATCATCAGAAGCAGCTGAAAATTCTCTTAATGCTTTCTTATTCTATGTTAAGCTACCAAAGGGCACAAAAACTTTATATTCATCATGCTGTTTTTTAAACCTAAGCAACTGTTCAAACAGACATTGAGAACACAGGCATTTCAGTAAAATCCTTAATACTTGTGAATCCAGTTTTTCTTTCTTTCTCCTCCGACAGGTCTTTCTGCGACAGTCAGAGAAAAGAAGAGTAGAAAAGTCCCAAATCATTTATAACACTCAAACAAATAAAATGCACCTTTGGAATCTCACTTCACCTCATAAAGTGACTTCACACTTCACCTCATGAAAGAATGAAAAAGAAACACAAAATCCTCTTTTTGTCAGCAACTTGGACTCAGTAAGACTCTATTAAACCAATTGCTTTGAGACAAAAACATCTTTGTCATCCTATAAGAGATGAGAACTGACAGATCCAAGAGGGGAAAGGGGAATGCTCTTATTGTTTATGCTTCACACCTTACAGCTTTATCCTCAAGCCAGTTTCACATACACACACACACACACATGCACACATGCCTGCACACGCACACACACACAATTGACAGATTTTTAATCTATAAAAAAGCATAAACTTCATGAAGCAATCAAGTACTCATTGTTCTTTAGCTACTTTGAGGCTTTTTTTGACATTGCCAAATATTAGCAGGAATGTTCAAAATCAATTTCACATTTAAAAAATTCCTAACATAAAGGGGATATCACCACCGACCCCACAGAAATACAAACTACCATCAGAGAATACTATAAACACCTCTACGCAAATCAACTAGAAAATCTAGAAGAAATGGATAATTTCCTGGACACTTACACTCTCCCAAGACAAAACCAGGAAGAAGTTGAATCCCTGAATAGACCAATAGCAGGCTCTGAAATTGAGGCAATAATTAATAGCCTACCAACCAAAAAAAGTCCAGGACCAGATGGATTCACAGGTGAATTCTACCAGAGGTACAAGGAGGAGCTGGTACCATTCCGTCTGAAACTATTCCAACCAATAGAAAAAGAGGGAATCCTCCCTAACTCATTTTATGCCACACCAGTTAGAATGGCAATCATTAAAAAGTCAGGAAACAACAGGCGCTGGAAAGGATGTGGAGAAATAGGAATACTTTTACACTGTTGGTGGGACTGTAAACTAGTTCAACCATTATGGAAAACAGTATGGCAATTCCTCAAGGATCTAGAACTAGAAGTACCATATGACCCAGCCATCCCATTACTGGGTATATACCCAAAGGATTATAAATCATGCTGCTATAAAGACACATGCACACGTATGTTTATTGCAGCACTATTCACAATAGCAAAGACTTGGAATCAACCCAAATGTCCATCAGTGACAGACTGGATTAAGAAAATGTGGCACATATACACCATGGAATACTATGCAGCCATAAAAAAGGATGAGTTTGCGTCCTTTGTAGGGACATGGATGCAGCTGGAAACCATCATTCTTAGCAAACTATCACAAGAACAGAAAACCAAACACCGCATGTTCTCACTCATAGGTGGGAACTGAACAATGACATCACTTGGACTTGGGAAGGGGAACATCACACACCGGGGCCTATCACGGGGAGGGGGAGGGGGAGGGATTGCATTGGGAGTTAAACCTGATGTGAATGACGAGTTGATGGGTGCTGACGATTAACGGGTGCAGCACACCAACATGGCACAACTATACATATGTAACAAACCTGCACATTATGCACATGTACCCTAGAACTTAAAGTATAATAATAATAATAATAATAATAATAATAATTCCTAACAGTCAGCATTCTTCTTCTTATGAAATCACCACAGAAACCCATGTAAAAAATATAAGATTTGACGGTCCCCTTAAATATGCATGAAATTATTTTAATTATTTTATTCTCATTCTCTCTTTTACTAAAATGTGTTCCTAGTAAATTTTAAAGTGTATTTTTTAGCAAAAGTAAAAAAAGGCTTAATTGTACACTCATATATATAAGTTATCATGAATTTAGGTCTATATGGCTTAACAAGAGAGGATTTTCCTTTCATTCTTCACTTGATTATTCACCTTCAACAGTAGAGTTGTGAATTTAAAATTTAAATGACGTAAGTATTAACCAATAAATACTGTACACACCTTGGTTAATTCAAATGGTATAATTCTGACAACAGTAAAACAGGAATCATGGTGGATGCACTATTATAGGCGGCACGGTAAATGTTTCAAAAGATTGCAAGGTAGTGATGTCTGACCAATTGTGAAGCTAAGTCATTCCTAGTATATTAATTCCAGCATTTCACGATTAAAATGTCTTAACCATTTTATTAAAGTATAACATACTTTAGCATAACTGATAAATAAACCCATAATTAATCTAACTTACCCATCATCGATTTACAAATTTTAAGTTACGATATAAGGTTGGTACAAAATTAATTTCTTTAACGGCAAAAACCACAATTACTTTTGTACCAAAGCATACAAAGTTTCTTTGATACTGAGGTACCTTTTCAGAACAAGAAAGATCAAATAGGTCAAAGGGTTTTGCCAACAAAGTAATTTGACCATTTACATAAATAATACCCTAATCAGGGAAACATTTCTGAAGCCTTTCTTGATCACCTTCCTATTCCTTGGTATTCCAAATGTGGGCCTCGCTGTCATCAACAGTAAGCTATGGGTATCGTGATTTATTTGTGTGTCCCTAGTACTGTGCACAAAGCCTCACTGGTAGACAGTAGACATTACATACACACTTATCTATGAACAAATCTATTCAAGCTTTCTGTTTGGACTTGAATAAAAAAGATGAAATCTTTCCATCTATCAAGAAAACAGAACCACACTGCCTGTGGGGGTTTAGCTGAGGCCAACATATGATAAAGTTGTCACTAAAGAATTCAAAAAATATATATATAAGGTTGAGAATGATCCAAATAAATGTAATGAGATTTCATTAGACAGACAACCAGTCTAGACACAAGAATGCTTCCAACCATCTGAGTAACAAGTCAATGTGACTATTTTCTGGTAAAACTGGGAATGCTTGCAGACACCAGGGGTGAAAGGCATTCAACAATGATTTATTTTGAGGACGAATTTGTAAACTGCCAAAGGGCAAGAGACTGACCTCCCACTTTATGGCGACGGCCCTGAGTTGCAGACACTTGTCACTTACGTGCCCTGGACTGTAAGAACTGTTCCCAATGCACAGTCAACACAAAGTCCTCTGTGGTTCACTGGAACCACCACCGGCACCATCACCATCACTGGAAACAAACAGATTCAAAAGCTGGCAAATAAAATACCTGTTTTCATCACCTGTACTAAAATATAAGTCCTGCCTAGAATAGAATTTTAAAACAAATGAAGACTGCATTCAGCACCCTGTCCATCCTTTTCCCATGCCCCTCCCTTACACCTACCAGTAAAATCACGGTCCTCATTCAGTCCAGCAGTTCTCTGACCACACCATACCTGAGCACATTTACTGTGGACAGCATGTTTGGCTTGAAGCCTTTCCTTCTACCCCCGCATAGCTACCACTGTTGTGAGAACTCCCATGTCCAGCACTGCAGGAAGGTGACATCAGGTATGAGTAAGGTGATACCAGGTACCATTTGTTAAAATGTCATGAACTAGAATAAGGTCTGGAAATATACAAATGTATATAATAGATAAATGACTGTTAAATATGTTTATTTGGTATGATGCTAAAAGGATATGCATTCTAATAAAGAAGCCTTGTATTTGGCAAATGTGTCCCCACATACTCATTGACAATATGATGATGGTGAGTGATGTCTATAAATATTTATTTTAGCAAAAATAAATGTATTTTATTGTAAAATATTCTAAAAGTACCGAAATAAAAATATTTCATTTATTAACCATCAGAATGTAAGAGCTAGTTTCCATAATCCAGGGTCTATTTAGAATATATTACATAATTATTCAGTGTTAGACATGGTAGTGATGGCTCAACAGAAAATAAGATTTTTAGTAAGGAAAATGACTAGTTCAGGAAATAAGTCAACTATAGCAAGAAATCAATCAAGTATCCATTATGTTTGGTTCCTATAAACAATGCCTGAACATCTAGTCTGAACTGGGACAAAATCACTTTAATTGCACTACTGCTTTTCAGTTTAAAGCCACTGTCAGTAATTTAATGTCAAATTCTGGGTCTTTATTCAATTACCAGAGTGGGGGATTCCTTGAGAAATTGAGAGGTGTGCTTCAAAGTGGGACTGAGAGTTGAACAAGCCTATTAAGTATCTCTGTCCTCACTTTCTGTATAGCATATTTAATCAAAAGTTTAGAGTCATCATGGTTGATGTGAAAGTCAACAAATCTTATCACGTCTAAAAGAAATGACTAAGGGAACTAAAGATAAAAAACATTAGGTTTATTAGGGAACAGAAAAAAACGGGAAAGAGATGGACACAAGGAGAGGGGAAGAGAGGAATGTAATTTACAGTTTAAGTCAATAAAAGTTTTAAAATTTCAATTATATGGAGTTAACATGAGTAGAACTTTTAAAAATCCTCTTACAGTAGAAGTAAGCAAAAAATGCTATTCTAATTAAATTCCAGCTTTCTGCTCTGAGCTTGCAGTGCTGTACTTACAGCCATTTCCAAACCAAGCCAAAACCTTCCTCTAAAGAAACCTTGGAAATTGAGGTAATATTCCATAAGTGTCATCAGTGCTGTTCATGCAAATATTCTGTCTCTTTCTCCTTTTAAGTACATGGAAAGCTTGTACTCTCCAAACATGAGGTATGCTCATGCAACTTCCGTGGGTTGATTAAAAGTGACAAATGACACACATATGACAAGTACTTTCTCTACGGAAATTTAAGTACTCATGTGAGTTTTTACTATGTTCTTTTCTCCCCCTAGGTATCAAGGAAATTTCAGATACAGCTAGATCCTAGAGTGAGGAGACAGGGTAGAACATTCTCCTCGCCAACTCAGATTGATATGTAGCATGAATAATAAATAAAATATTACTGCTTTAAGCTACTACATTTCTGGTCTTGATTGTTACAAAAGCCTAGCCTACCTCTTCTGCCTGATACATACAGAGTGTCAACATTCAAGGTTGACAAACACAGATTATGTTGGCTATATTAAAGGATCAGTTCTAGGTAACTGAAGATTAGAAGTTGATATGTCATAAAAACATATAGATTTCACACTTTCACTCCCTACCTCTAAGATATTGACCATTTTATTTTTGCCGGCAGAGTCTTTCTGATGATTAGATGACCTATTATATTCTGATGATAAAATGATCCATTTTATGTAAATAGTGAGAAGAAAATAGCCATCAATACATTTTAATAATTTTCTCTATCCTTTTGTATAATCATACCAGTCCTCAAGGCCTTTGACTTTGTTCAACGATTTATTAAAAATTAAGTATTAAATAGTAATATTAAAATGTCATGTTATAAGCAGTATGAATCAAGTTGTAACCTATTTTGGGGAGTAGAATGAGATTAAGATTTATGAACTATATTTTAAGTACAGATTGCATAATATAGGTATTACATGGGCCTACTTGAGCAATAAAATAGATCACTATTCACATTGAAATTGTGGGTCCAATACATTAAGTAAGGACCAACTGGTCAGAAATTACTTTCTTCATATAAAGACCTTCTAAACTTGTGAATAATTTAGACTTTCATTTTTTTGTTTAGTTTTTGTTTCAATTAACTAGCGCTGGCATATGTATGTTCATTACTAGATACTTGACATTGTTCCCTTAATACTCTGTAGACATTCTATGTGCATGTCAATCAGGATAAACTAGGTTAGAACTTGGCAAAAAACAAAACAAAACAAAAAAAAGAAAACATCTAAATCTTGGTGATTCTTTGTGACAAAAGCCATGAATAAATGTGCTTTCATAGTCAAAATTAGTGTCTACATATTCATAACAGCAATATTAAATATCATATGATGACTAAAACTCGGCAAAATTATCATTACAATATAGCTTCCAAACAGCATAGCATGAAAGACTGTAGAAATTTAAGTCTTTTCAATCATGCTGTTCTATAGATTAGCTCAATTCCTGCTGGTTCTGCTAATGTGTATAAACCCATTTTAAACTGGAGTTCAAGCTGGAATAATCTCATGATTCTTACTGGTCTCATATTCTCATATATTCTCTATGGCTCTAGTTAAGGTGATATGTTGGTTCTTAAGTTTTTTTTCATATAAAAATTTTACCAAAAGTATTCCAGGCTATGAAACATTAAGTCTTGGAATAAAATCAAAGATTAGGTTCACAAAAATAATAAACTATTGACAAAGTTTATCAGTCATTTTGTTAAAGACTTGGCCAATTATTAGGTTTCTAAACTTCTTTACTAACTAGTAATTGAATTGACCGAATTTACCAGGTGCTTTGACACCATACATTCTTCCTTTAACTGATGGTATGGAAAATAATTCCAAGATCATAATTCATTTGAACTATTTACCCAACAAATTTAGTGTATAGCACATTATCATGACTTTCTTTAACTTACAATGTCTTTGAAGGCATGCTTATTTTCCAGAAAGTTTATGGGAAATCCATTATTAAATTTGGCCACATCTTTGAAAAATAAGCAATGTTCTTATATCAAAGGAACAAATGTTGCTTTAAAGAATAATTTAAGTGCAGCATATTATTTGTTCTTTCAGTTGTTTCTGGATAGCTGATCAGAGATTTACATAGAATGCTTAAGAATTCATTTTCATATAAACTCTACCAAAGAATCAAAGGAAACCTAAGCAGATTTTAAAACATCACATCTACCATACCCATATTCTCACTCTGCTGGTACAGCATGCAGCATTAAACCCATAACACTGACCAACTCTGCTGGTACAGTATGCAGTATTAAACCCATAACACTGACCAACTCTGCTGGTACAGCATGCAGTATTAAACCAATAACACTGACCAACTCTGCTGGTACAGCATGCAGTATTAAACCCATAACACTGACCAACTCTGCTGGTACAGCATGCAGTATTAAACCCATAACACTGACCAACTCTGCTGGTACAGCATGCAGTATTAAACCAATTAACACTGACCAACTCTGCTGGTACAGCATGCAGTATTAAACCAATGGTCTTAACACTGACCACTAGGGTTGCATATTTGGGACATACTTATGCTAGGGAAAGAAAGTATGTATTACTCATCTGAAATTTAAGATTAACTGGGGGTTCTGTATTTTATCTAAAAACCCCGGTGACAATGCAGTTCTTTGAAATATAATAGTGGTCAAGTTAAATAACTGTTAATATTTCTTCTGTTTTCTCTGCCTTAGGATGAATTATTCATTTGTGATGAGCAGTGTGCAAACAATAATAAAGCCAAATCCACATTGTTGTGACATCCTGACAAACTGCTGCTATATTAAAGAAATAAATTACAAGTCCTCTATTGCTCCACTGCACAGCTCTCATCCCTATTTTTGAGGCATTTCAATCAACCTTGCAATTTTCACCAAGTAGTAAGATATTAAACATATATTTTATTTGTCCTGAAATAGCATTGATTTTGAAACTGTGAGATCTTCTAATTTTTTTCCAGATAATGGTCAAACTGGCCCTTTGGGTTATAAATTAGGTTTTTCATGGCTGATATACTTCACATCGGCATGTATTATACAAGCAAAAATTATGTCATCACAAGGCTCTGGTACAACATGAAGGGAGCATAAATGTCAAGATTGATGATGATGGCTCAGAGCCAGCTCATTAAAGGTAATGGTGTGAATAATATAACTATGTTGCTTTTGAAAGAACCGAATATGTATTATCCACCTATCAGTACACCAAAGCAGCATCATAAACATAGATCTCTAACTGCAGCCCATTTAAATGATGAAAGGGTGTATATTAATCTATGAAATAGATTTTACCCAGGGGGGCAAATTGTTCTATTTATGAAAGTTAAAAACATTCAGTGCACAGAGAAGCACTTATCAGATGAGAATCCACAGTATGCAGATGCATTTTACTAATGCTTTCTGCTAAGATAAATAGTCTGTGGTCATGAAAGATGCTACCATAATTTACTAGAAATAAAAGAACTAAAAAGAGCAACATGTAGGCAGCTTTTTGTAAAGCACGGGGAGTA
Source organism: Piliocolobus tephrosceles (assembly GCF_002776525.5). Taxonomy (NCBI): domain Eukaryota; kingdom Metazoa; phylum Chordata; class Mammalia; order Primates; family Cercopithecidae; genus Piliocolobus; species Piliocolobus tephrosceles. The sequence goes on from NC_045437.1 coordinate 12,766,772, forward strand.
AATATTCTAAATTACTGGGCCTCTGTGTTTTATATAGTTAATTCAAAAATCATTGATAAAACATGACAATAAATATATGTGTGTGTATATATATATCACAAACAAAAATAACTTATATTCCCTGAGTGTTTTTTTTATACTTACTATTCCCAAAAGGTAAGTGAATATATCTTTTGGTAATAACTGCATGCTTGATTCACATCCACCTTCATTTTCAGGATCCTCAGACCCCATTACAATTTTGTTTGTGGATATTATTTACATATGTGAATAATTCCCTATTTTTTGTATCTGCGATGAGAGAAAGGATTTTTAGTTTCCATGCATAACTTTAAAATTTACCAAGACAATCCAGCAGATTATTCCACAGTGCACACCACTCAGGTATCTTTGACTCAAAGTATCTTGTCTGTTACAACAGCAATTCATAATCAAGAAGTTACAGTATTTTTTTCTCCAATATTCTCTTAGAGACATTTCTGGGCCCATCTCTTACCTATTGATAACCAAGGTACATATTCCATGGAAAAATGAAATTTCAAATAGGAAAAGTACAAAATAACCACTTCTAATTCAGGGTAGGGGATGGGGACCTTCAATATTCTCACATACGTTGTCTCTCTGAATCCCTACACAACCTTACAAGATCACTTGTAAGGTTTTCTTTCAGATTGAGAAAGTGAAGACTCAAAAGATTACATATGCTGTCTAAGATCTCCAAACTGATAAGTGGCAGAGAACATATGGGAACCTGGGACTTCTCATTTTAGGCAGGTCATTTTTCACAGTGCCCTGCTGGCCCATGTTGTATGAGCAAGATGATGCCCAGTAGGGTTCCGAATTCTGGGTGAGCCTGACTCTATGTCACTGGATCTTATTCCTAAAAGGGCATTTAAACATATCCTTGTTTCCCAGACTCATTGGATAACTTCTGTGGTTTGAATGTGTCCTCACAAAAATCCAGTTGTTGCCAACGTGACAGTATTAAAAGGCGGGCTCTTTAAGAGATGGATAGACCGTGAGGGCTCTGCATAGAACACTGTTGACATATGACTCCATCTTAGAAAAAGACTCAATTTTATATTTCAAGAGGCATCATACCAACAGGGGCCAGATGTTCACCTAGTCAGTAGCAATAATACCCAAGCAGATCAGGTTGTCACCCTTTATTATTAGTCCTCATCAGAGGACTCACGGGCCATAAAATGATCCGGATGTCACCAGCTCAAGACGGCCATCCTGACAGATCCCATATTGCTGTCACTAGTGACCAACACCTGGGGGACTCTTCCTTGCAAGACATTGCCAACAGTCTGGGTCAGGCCAGGATACTCTCTTTGTCCACACGTCTTCCCTTGAACTGCTTCCTTAACCCCTTTCCTATCTCCCTTTCTCTTGATGTTAAGTGTTACTATGTTTGGTATGAAATTTTAATCTATAACATTTGTATATGGATTAAATAAACTACTATGTATGATCTGCCATATTGACTAAGTTGTGGAGTGACTTGAGCCTGTGTGTCCATGGCTGACAACTGAGTGAACAGATAGTACAAAGGAGAATTACCTGCTGGGGAACTGTATGAAGTTCATGGTGTTTATGATTGAAATAACATCAATAAAAGTCTCACCTTGAGAAATGAAACAAGTATACTGGTTATGTCTGACCTTGCACTGCTCTCAACAGGCTCCTCTCTGTCAAATGAGAATAATATCCTTACAAAAGAGGCTTCATTCAGTTTGCTAGCTTGTTCTTTCTACCTTCTGCCATGCAATGACACAGCGTTCCTCCTCTCCAGAGGATGCAGCAACAAAGTGCTATCCTGGAAGCAGGGAGCAGCCCTCACGAGGCATCAAACATGCCAGAGACTTGATCTTCTACTTTGCAGCCTCCACAACTGTAAAAATTCAATGTAGGTACCTTATAAATTACCTACTCTCAGGTATTCTGTTTTAGTGGCACAAAATGGACAAGTTCACACACCCAGACATGGAGTGTGAAATCCAGAAGTCAACTTTAATTCTAACCTCCCTTAACCAAACAATCAGTACACTGTGTCAATTCGTCTTCCTCAACCTTCCTCAGATGCAGTTATTTGTCCCTAACTTTATTGCCACTGCCTTTGATCAGGTCTTTGTTCAAGCTCACCCGGACCATTACTCTAACACTTTAACTTGGCTTCCTGGTAAAAAGCTTCTTCTTTGTCTACTTCCAATTCATTCTTTATGGAAAACTTTGTCTAAAATGCAGTCAAACCATGTCATTCTCCTGCTTTAATTATTCCAATGGCACCTAAATTATCAATTAATAAAGTCTAAAAGTGTCCACAGGTCATATGTAAGTCTCTTAACGACCTAGCTATTGATTATGCTCCTGTTGGACAGATTTCCCCAGAGGGCCCAAATGAACCCTACTTTGAAGTCTCACCAATTTCCTGATGACTCTATCATTTATCTATCTGTCTATCTATCTATCTATCATCTTTCTATCTAATTTTATTCTAGTTCTCCATAATATTGCCCCTTTTCCCTAGAATGGCCTTGATCTGTAGCTCTGACAAATAAAATGTTGCAAAAATGATGCTTCAAATAACATTTTCTTTATCTGCTACAACTTTTAAATAGGACTTTCATTATTTCTCTTTCTTCTCATTCTCTCTCTCCTCTCTCTCTTTCCTTCTGTGTGTGTGCATATGTCTGTGGGTGTCTGCGTCTTCAAAGGATTTTAAGTAGTGACACTATAGATAATTTTCAAACTACAAAATCCTTTTTTTAAACCTTCCTTAGTTCCCTATTGCCTTTTGCCTTGAGAATAATAAGCATACTAACTTTTTAGAATGATGTACAAGCTATAACTCGTGTTTCCCGCTTCAATGTAATCTCTCATTGTATATTTCCTTTCACTTGGACTTCACCAAACTGTCTTTATTTATTCAAACATATCATCTGTGTATGTACTTCCTTGGATTTTCTCATGACTTTTTTAATGTTTGTATAAATTTAAGGGGTACAAGTGCAGTTGTGTTACATTGATGTATGTCACATGGTGAAATCTGGCCTTTTGACCATCACTCAAATAATGTGCATTGTACCCATTTAGTAATTTTTTATCAATAACCCCCCCCACCCTCTGAGTCTCCATTGTCTATTATTCCACATTGTATGTCACATGTACAAGTTATTTAGCTCCAAATTATAAATGAAAACATGTAGTATCTGACTTTCTGCTTCTGAGTTATTTCACTGAAGATAATGGCCTCCAGTTCCATCCAGATTGCTGCAAAAAATATGACCTCATGCTGTTTTAAATAATAAGAACCATCTTCTTACTTGACTGGGTTAAAAAATTAAAATCCAGCTCATTCACCTTTTCAATAAGTAATTTTTAGAATTTTATAGGGAAGTTTAAATAGCACAGTATTAGTCAGTCTTGCCATGACAACTTAACACCAAAAATTCTCAATGGCTTTCAGCAACTTCATTTCTCACTCTCTTTCATGTGAGCAGCTGAGGATTGGTTACTAAACTCTTTTCCATGTACCTTCTCATTCATCCTGGGAATCAGGCTGAAGGACAAACCCTTATTTGAACTTGCCTGTTGTGTGGTAATAGCTGGTAGATTCATGCAATAGCTTTTACAGTTGCCTCTTGGATTTGAGACTCAACACATCTAGTCACGTATCACTGATCAAAGCAAACCCATAGATGAAGTCAACATCAACAGGAGGCACTGTGTGCACTTTGGCAATAGGCAAGGATGTATAATCCTTGTATTGGAAAGATGAGTCAATATTTGGAAACAATAATGCAGTCTAGCTCCTTTTACCTCCATCAGATTCATTTGAATAGTTTATATAATCCTTGTATTGGAAAGATGAGTCAATATTTGGAAACAATAATGCAGTCTAGCTCCTTTTACCTCCATCAGATTCATTTGAATAGTTTATCTCTAGAGTTTTGCTATAAATAAAGAAATGTGATTTATTCAGCTTTCTATCCCCAGTACCTACCTCAATTCCTGAAACACAATGTGTTAACTGTTTGCAAAATAAATTATGAGATGAATGAATACAAAAGTAAAGGAAAAAATGAAGGGAAAAGGATCTAATGTAACAACACCTCATTGCAATTAACTTTTGACAGTTATGCTGCCTTGAACTTAACCAAAAATTTCCAGAGGGCAAGTGTTTTATTCAAATTCCTAACACACCCTCCTGCAAAGTTTCTGCAAAGAGTTTGTCATAGTTTGAGCATATATTCAGAAAATCTCGCCACATAATGAATACATAAATAAATATAGTGAGTAACAATGGTAGACCCATTCATGTAAAACTATCCTCACCTGTAACTGCATTCTTATATCACTGCTCAGTAATTGTGTCTGTCATGTAAAGGAGATATGACCCTTCAATCGCTGTTCTTCAAAAAAGTCTTTGATAAACGACTTGCTTTTGCTTTATTAAACCTAACTCTGGAAAGAACACACAGAAAACAAGTTTGCTTTGTTTCACTTTTAAATAAATCTATATAATGAAAATTCAAGGATCAAGAAAGGTCTACTTACAATGCCATAAAACAAAGCCAAAACACCTATTTCTGTCTTGTTTAAAAGAAAAAGCTAAAAGCATTATTTTATTGCATTTTCTGAGAGCAGCATAACATAGAAATAGTCTCTTTAACTACAGTTCAGTTATTAGGAGAGTGAGCAGAAACACTATTTGAGTGTAAGTATTTTAAAGCTGTGATGGTTAATTTTGCTGTTAGTGAGGAATCTGGGCTGGGCAATCTTCTGTTCCCTCATGCAAACATTCAGTTGTCTGGAAAGAGATGATGGTGCTATAATTGGCATAGACATTACCACTTTGCATTGAATTTGCCTGACTTTGTCATTAATTTCATCCTTGGCATGCCTGTCTCACATTCCTTTCCAACTATAAAATTTAACATCTTACTAAATCTTCCACCACAACTAAGTAATGTTCCCTACTGATAACACTCTATTTTAAATGTGTATTTTTTCCAACAACCTAAAATGAGAATCTGTGTAAAACAGAAAAGGTATAATAAAAACTAATTTATTTGTCATAGTTGGGGAAGGAGGTTCTGAAGGAGGTTTCAAGACACCTGAGATTCCTCTCTGTTAGTGTATGAAAAATAACCATTTTGAAGAAAAGATTTCCAAAATCTATAGAACAGTTCCCTGTTTTCCTAAACAAGCATACAGATATGCATTTTCCCCCAATGAATCTGCATTATTCCTATGTTTCCATTTATATGTCAAATGCTGGCACTCTTGTTTTTAAAGCTATCAACTATGGCATTTTGTTTTTGTCTTTGCTTCTTATGAAATGCACCTCAATAATTTTTTAATTTGCTACTTATTATCAACTGTAACTGAAAAAATAGAAAATTTGGATGGTAGAATTTCTCTACAAATTGAGTCAACAAGATGGGAAAAAGGGCCAATTATAAAAAGTGAAATGCAAGCACTATAGCATATTTTTGCTATGAATAATTTTTGTTATATCAATGTTTTTCCTCCTTTTCTCATTTTTCTTTAGTAATTAGCTTCCCCCCAAATTAAGTTCTGTACTAAAATAGATGGATAATATGATATATATTCTCAAAAAATTTAGACCAACATTAATTGTAAGATACACCATTATTTTATCATACTCTGAAAAATAAAACTACCAATTAAACTTTTTCTCATCATTCAGATTTTATTATATTAACCAATAAATGACCATTTACTTATACATGCATTTTTATCTTGCACAGTGAAAAAGAAAGTATAAATGCAAGAAGCTAATTACAATCTTTCAAATTTCTTGAGCAGCTTCAATTTTCTGTGACTCTCTTTTCCATCATGTTGGCCTTCACCATGGGATATAATTTCCTTCAACCAGATTACATAGTTCCAGCGATTTCCCCTAGTAATTTTCATCATTTGCTTTATCAGTTTTCTCTCATTAACCAACTGAAACTCAGTTTAAGATCTGAAAAGGCACAGCACTATGTTTATTTTCCTGGCTTAATTGGGAGAAAACGACACTTCCTTGTGACCAGACTTTTCTGTGGTTTTACTCAAAAAACTTACAAACTTTCTTTCTGATATATAGTTCCTGTTTCCTTTGTAGGATTATGGAAAACACGCACACACACACACACACACTTTAAAAGAAAAGCTTTTGCCCTGGGATCTGACTGAAATGTTACATCAATATGACGTTGACTCATAGCAGAGGATATTTTTAAATTTTATTATTAATGCTGTTTAGTACATGCCTATACGTATGGGTCTCTGTGATCTGCCAGAGCCATTTTTCCTTGGTTGGCCTTTTAGATTTGCTATTTGCTTTCCTGTACAAACATACCTATGATATCTTTCCAGTCCTGGACCAGTTGGTCACTGCCCTTCCTGGAAAACACTATAGACTAAGATGGTTAAGAAAAAAGTCATCAGCTTTCTGGGGTCTCAGGAATCCCTGCCTGCTTGTTTTCATTTTCACTCTAAACGACCTTACATGAGCCATTGTGCCTTTAGCATGGCGTCTGTCCATTTCAATTGTTAAAAGGCTTAGATCAATTATCTTGGCAAGAACCAATCTCAAAGACCCATTTCTCATGTTGAACCACCTCAAACACATTTCGTTCCTGTCATATCTCCCTCAATGTCACCCAGTGTCTCTAAAACACAATACTATCTGTCTTATTTTCACTAGGTGAAAGAGGTTCAATTATCCTCAAAGTTAAGTGGCTTGCAAACACTGCCACAAAAATTCACCCTCCTCATTAACAAGAATAAATCCAGTACCTCCTTAACCCCTCCAAAATTCCTGCAAGTGCTCTAGTTCTTGAACATTACTAAGACCCACTCAGGCTGATGTGGGGAGTAAGACTCCAGCTGTAAGGCTTGCAGCCCTTGGAATCAATAGCACTAGTGGCTTTAAGCCAAGACAAGGCAGATGGGGCACTCTTCTTCAGCTACAGTGGGTGTAATGTTGGCAAAGGATTTGAGTGGTGATCCTCCTTGTTAACAGGTCTGCCCTCTCTCAGAAGAGAACTGAGGCATGAGCATGAACTAAAGATGGAAGGTAATTTGATAGTGTCTGTGGGGACAAGCAGGGCTCTTCGTTCAATATACAATATTATAAATATTATAATGGAGTTATTAGTGAGAGCAGACTGCACAGCAGCTGGATCGTCACAGTCAAAAACGCTATAGCCTCAGGCTTAAATATGAGACTGTGCAGCTGAAGAAACTGTGCCTCGAATGTTTTGTGCTGCAGAACCCGTGGAGCTGCAGAGAAAAGAGCAATGTATTCCGCAACTTACCCGAGGGAGAAGAGCAGCTCAATATTCAGGAGAGTTTACCCAGTATCTCCTCCTAAGGAACAGTAGTGATGATATCTGAGGAATTCACTTTTGGCAAGTGTGTGCCTGGCTGAAATACTGGGTACTGTGGAGCATGCCTCTGGAGGAAAGAAGTCAGCTTAAGAAATCTTAACAGGGTTTTCTGGGTATAAAAATCCCCCAGGTTCCTAGAACACGGCAGTGTGAGCATGCATGAGAAAGAATGTTGTATGATTACCTCGCACTCTTATTAGGTTCACCAGCTTACACACCCATGCCTGTGGCCACTGGTAAGTCACCACGGAAGTATGGAGAGGTCAGCTGGAACTCTTGCCCCTATGAAAATTCTAAGGGAAAATAGCAGAAACGTGTTGTTCAAAACCCTACTTACACTATAGATTACTAAGTAACTTCAGACAAATTTTCTGCCTTAATTCTTCTTAAGCCTTTTAAGACTAATGGGGGTCTATTAACTTCAAGGTCTTAACTTCAGACCTTAAAAATTGGTGGGACAGATAAGTCCATTGGGGACTTCAGTGTTAAGAGGAAGCCATTAAAGTGAAGACAGGTCCCTGAAAACAGTATTTTGCTAATGCATAGGACTTCATCTGTGGCTTACATATGACAGTGCACAGTCACTCAGGTTGCTGTAATGTATACATTATTGAAAAGAATTTAAAGGCTGATGAATTATAATTTTTCTCTGCTGTACAAGCAGTGCTTGAATTAAAGCAGAAATGTTTACTTATTAATTATAGCCATTTGGGCCATAATTCTAACGGTGAGAAAATATTAACAGAAGTGGTAATTTTGAAGACAGAGTTTTAAGAAAGGTCATAAAAAAAGAGGCCTTTTGTTCCTTGGGAAGCAATTTTCTTGGATTCAGTTTATCCCGAACCCCAAGCTTACTCAAAATAGTGTCTTCCTGCACAAAGACCTTCCAAGAAAGCTAAACTGATGAAATGAGTTACAGCAGAATGAATAATTGCATAATGGATGTGAGGACACTGATCAGTGAGGTTCCTGGTCAGTCTAGCTAAGGGGACGAGAAAGTCAGAAATATTTGAGTCACTGTCTTGTGGAGAAGATGGATTTCCTTTAAACGGCCTTCCACAGCAGATGGGTCCCTGGGCCTTGTCCGCCCATTGGCAGATGGGTGATGATAAATTGCAGCTTTGAAATATAAAGAGCGGCTCTAGAAACTACCACAAGTTTGTGACCATTCTCACAGTGGGCTTTCTAGTGGCAGGAGCCTGCTCAACTTCCAGGCAGGACAGACTGGAAGTGTAAGGGAGTTAGCTCTGAAGCAGCCCACAGCCACTGACAAACAGGAGGTGCTGGGCAAACAAAGCTCTAGAAGGACAATAATTTTTTTTTCTTTTTCTTTTTCTTTTTTTTTTAAGCTATGGAGTCTCTGTTGCGTAGGCTGAAGTGCAGTGGGATGATCACGGCTCACTGCAGCCTCGACCTCCAGGACTCCAGTGATCTCCCCATTTCAGTCTCTGCAGTAGCTAGAATTACGGAAGTCTAGCACTACGCCCAGTTAATTTTTCAGTTTTTCAGAGATGGAATCTTGCTATATTGCCTAGGCTGGTCTCAAACTCCTGGGGGAGAAACAATTCTGAGCCTTGCTGAACACAGAGTCCCAGTTTCCAACAGCAACAACATATTCATCAGTGCAACACACAATGTTTCATATATGGAATAAATAGAAATTGTGCTAGGTGAAAACATCCAATACGACAAAGCAGTTGGGGATTCTTAGGAAAGCAAAGAGAGAGGTTTGTTAAGCCCAGGATGGGTGGAGATTTCTGCTAGGGTCGTTGGAGGGTGGGGACTAAGTACCCATCTTTTTTATGCCCCCAAACCTCAGGAACCCTGTGTGACTGCACCATAACTCTCTAGCGTGCATTCGAAATTTAAGTCCAGGGGTCTTTTTCTAAGGGCCCAATTGCCTATAGCCACTGGGCTCTTCAGATGGTTGAGAAGCCATCTCTCCTTTTGGATTCTCAGTTTTTATTTCTCTTGTATTTTCCACCTTCTAAAGAGAAATCTATCTTTACAAATAGTCTGGAAAGTTTTAGAGAAAATGAGCAGGTGAGGGATTACTTGGCCCAAACCACAGAGCAGCTGGACTCTTGTTTCTTCTGATCTCCTTCCCACTTCCCTGCATCTGTGACATTGGCAAAGACAGAAACATGAGTTTGTAGGACAGATTACGGTATCATCATTCCAGGGGAAAAGAAAAATATTCGTGCATGTGGTAAGTGGTTCCACAGTGTAATTTCAAACACAGTGGTTCAGGGACCCTGGATTTGTTAAAGAGAGTTCAGGATGCCTGCATAGAACAAAGTGTTCCAATTCTTTACCATCGACCCACTTCCCACCCCAGGTGAGGACAAGCCTTTGTGTTCTAAGAGATGTAGATCAGAAGCAAGTGTCCTAACTATCTTCTATAAGACTGCGATGCTGTGTCCTTCTTAAGCAAATGAATACTCACTGCAACATCAATTAAGGATCATGTAGAAAAAGAAATTCTTTAAGTTTACCAATGAAGAAATATAAGAAAATACTGTTCTGCCCTTATCAACGATTAAGAAACACAGAGAGCCATTAACCTAATATAAGAAGTCACGAATACTGAATGGCTGTGCCTTCCCCAAAGAGAGGAGACAGTGGAATGTGAGCCCTTCTTTCTTTCTTGTCTTTCAGAATCAATGGAGGACAGGAAGAAGAAAAAAGATGGAGAATTGAGTTTGCTTTTGGCCTATTCATCCCTGTGCTCTCCAAGAGCTATCTATAATTTCTCCTCTCTTCAGTTCCTATGTTCACAGTCTCGGAGGATGTCATTGCCAGAACTCTCTCAAAAAACAAAATGAAACCTTCAGCAAGGAGCCTCATAGAAGGGAATTAGGGCTTAGGGTACATCTCCTCCCAAAAGTCAATTTAGCACTAAGATTTGGCATATGTTTCCCCGGCTTTTACCCACAGAAAAGGCAAAGGCCTAGAAGAGCTCCTTCTATACATCACGTCAGGGTCAGCTTCTGGGAAGGCGGAAACAGAAATGTCTTCATGGCCAGTAAAGATGCTGCAAGTTGAGAGAACAAAAAACCCAATGGGCTGATCGGAGAGGGAAAAACGGTGGAGATTATCCATTGATTTCATGCTTGAACTTCAGGTCAGCAGAGTCCAACTGCTGGCAGATCCCTTAAATGAACATTCTAATAGCCTTCCTGCTGCCTCTCCTGGCCTGAATTTTATAAACAGAGACAGGAAGATTGGACACAGAGACAGACACCCAGGCAACTTCTGAAATCCCAGGACTGATAACTATAGCCCAGACATCTTCCTTCCATGTCCCCCAGGGAGCCTGTGTCTCTAGTCAGCACCCAGCAGGACAAACCAGGGTCCCAGGAAGCTGAGGGCACTGTCACCATCTTAAGAGATGTGTGTTTCATTACCAGAGAAGTCTCTTGCAACCCTTCCAGAGAAGAAAGTCTAACTCAGATAACTGTCTCTATACAGCGAGAAATTGTATTAGCACTTCTGGGAGCACATCTTCTGAAGAAGGTCTCTGCTTTTTCCAATCGGTGATGTCTCCTTTCTCATAGTTGCTGGGACTACAGCAATAACATACTCATTAGTAGAACACACATTGGGCAATCTATGCAATGCATAGAAATTGTACTAGGCAAAAACATACAATAAAACAAATGAGTTGAAGATTATCAGGAAAGCAAAGAGAAATGTGTGTGAGGCCCAGGATTGGTGGAGGTTTCTGCTAAGGTCAGTGAAGGGGTGGGTCAAGTGTCCACCTTCTTCATTCAGAAGACATTTGTTTCTTCATATAGGAGAATGAACTCTTCTGTCTGTGCCATGGTTTGGATTGAGGTTTGTGGTATCCTGGGAGCTTGGGGTTTGAGGAGGACACTGTCAGTCTCAGATTTAATATAGTGCCTTTTTAGCCTTCTTTATTAGTCCATTCTCACATTGCTATGAAGAAATACCAGAGACTGAGTAATTTATAAGAAAAGAGGTTTCATTGGTTGACAGTTCTGCAGGCTCTATAGGAAGCCTGGTGGCATCTGCTTCTGTGGAGGCCTCAGGGAGCTTTTACTCACAGCAGAATGCAAAGCCAGAGCAGGCAGTTTACACGGGGAAGGCAGGATCAAGACAGTGAGGGGGATGGTGCCACACATTTTCAAACACCAGACGTCATGAGAACTCCCTGTCTCAAGGACAGTACCAAGAAGGCTGATATCAACTAACATCAGTCATTAATGAGAAATCCACCCCCGTGATCCAGTCACCTCCTACTAAGCCCTACCTCCAACACTGGGGATGACCATTCAACATGAGATTTGGTGGGAACACAGATCCAAATCATATCACCTTTTAAAGAGAGGCCAGATGCATGCAAGGGGATTGTGAGGAGCTTTGCACATCCACCACCATCCAACATCTTTTCAATCTGCTAGAATATCTTAACTTTGAAAAGGTGGACAAGGGCAAAGAATGGGGAACAAGTATAAAGTCATTCAGAAACTTTCCAAAATGAAAATAATCAAGTAAAGGTCCAGCCCTAAAACCTGGCTCAGGCAGTTCTTACCCTGTTTCCTCACTATCTTGATCTTCATATAGTCGGGGAGAGGAGGGTTACAGAGATACAATACAGCCAGAAACACTTTCACTAAGCTTCCAGGAAGGGCAAGAGATAAGCAGCTTCACATATCACAAAAGTAGAAACTGGAAGATTAGGGATGGCTAGACCTTGAAACCCACAGTTGGGGTACAGCCTTTGACCCTGGATCTCTTAGTGGGGAAATAGCTGGCACCAGCCCCATACCCTGATCCCTTCTTGACGAAGCCTGGGAGGCAGGATGAACTTCTCACTTCTTAGCTTAGTATTAATGAAATTGGACAGAAGTCCAGCCTGCTGACATCCCTTTACACTCTTTTATTGTAAAGAATCATCTGAAAAAATGATAGAAAATACAAGAAACTGTTTTAAGTAACAAAAGGGAAAGTAATGACTTGCAGAATTGACAAGTGTGGGAATAGGTCTGCGTCAAGCACTGGGTTATTGCATGGGCTCAGTGGATACCCTCAGGATTCTGTTTCCTTCTATTTCACGGCTCTATCCTACTGCTTCTTCATTATCAGGTCTCATGTGGTAGAAATCGGTCTTGTAGCAAGTCTAAAGTGAAACCCTTCCAGGTTCATGTGCAACTGAAAACATGGCACCTCTCTCACAAGAACTCCCATGAAAGCCTCATTTTCCTTCTTGGCCCTAGTTAGGTAACATGCCCATCCCTGAACCGGTCACTGGGGATAGGATACTTCTTTTTGCCTGGGCCTGAGTCACCTACCCACCCTTGGGATTAGCGTAAGGGTGGAAGACACCACCACCTATGCATGGATAGAAACTAAAGAGTGGAAGTAGTTTCCCTAGAAATGAATGTTGATACTTGCTTTCAAGTCTAAAACAGTGATAAAATAAGCAGAATAACTTGTTTGCCACTAAATCTCAATGAGCTGTAATTCTCAGGGACCAATAAAAATGTAATTAAATCTAGCTCCAGATATAATGACAAATGACTAATAATCCAGATTTTCTGTCATCTCTCATCCAACACAAAATATATCTCCATAATCTATTAATCCATTTATAGAGAGCACCAAATGTTCAGACTATAAAACCACACTTGCAATCATTACTGCCACCAATTATAAATATCTTTTTTGTCTATAAATCAACCAATAATGAAAACAAAATCCAAAGTTAGCAGAGATGGAGGAAATCTAGAGAAACAGAGACTGAGCAAAATTAAAGTACTATTGCCAGTCTTGGTTTCCTCTGCAAGCCAAGACATGCTGGGATTGTACTGCCTATGAGGTGCCCTTCTTGGGCAATAAAGTGAAACCTGGCATTCTCAGGGGGAATCCTTCACACATCTCAGTGAATGACCTCCAAAAGTAATAAAAAGTGATTCTCAGTGAAACATTACTCTCATACTGATATAAAAAGAACATTGTCAAAGGTTTATTTAACTGACTGATTGATGAGGAAACCAATAAATGCTTCAACTAATTCAAAGGAAAATCCAAAATACCCAAGCAATATAGGGAGACAAGAAATGTTGAAAAGAATTTCCAAATACATGCAAAATGGCTCTATTCATAAGGTACTAACCAATTACATTCTACTGGACACAATGAATGTATGTATCTATGGACAAGAATCATTTGCATTATTATTGGTTTTATACAATTTACAGAGATGTAAAATAATTCATACTTATGGAAGACAGAGATAATTCAGAGGAAATTTAATATTCAAAAGAGTACGTTTTGTCATTTCAAAGTCTTTCACAGTATCTCATGATACCCCAATACACCTCAATAGGCATTCCATTTAGCAAGAGGCATGTGTCCCCATTCTCATACTGTACTCTATTACACTGCAACAAAAGAAGAGATTTTTCTTACCCTTCTAGTCTCATAATATCTTTAGTGATATAGTTCTCCTAATTTTGTTTGAATCCCCTTATTCCTAGAACTGAACTACAAGCCATGGATGTTAGACCAACATAGTGTAAGTTCATCATATAGGTACTCAAAGTCACCTCTCCTTACCACAATATAAGTATACAAATGACATATCTTATTTTTTATATACCCTATATAGGCTATTTATATATTTTATTACGTTTTGTGTTGACTCTTAACAGCTCTTTGTTTTGCAGAATTTGTTTATGAAATGTCTTTCAGACACACTCTATGTTCCATTTACATTTTACAGTGACCACATTGATCTTATTCCATTCTTTTGTTCATTGAACATTCTTTAATTAAAAACAAAATTCAACATTAGTATCACAAGCTGGTAATTTGAACATGTACTGGCATAAATTTGACAACTTTGAAAATTGCTTTTCAAATTTGATTTGTTGAAACACATAATGGCTATCTTTCATAATGGAATTTCCTTTATTTTCTTTTTCAGGATTACATTCATTCTCTTGATGAACGTTTTAAATTGTTGTCTGCTAATAAAAATAGAACATTGTCATCAAATTTTAATCCTTTTCTTCTCAACATACACATAATGATACTCCTGGTTTCTATACTGGAATAATATTTAATAACATTAACATAAAAGAATTGGATTCAACTGAATTTGGTTTCAAATGATAGTCATGACAATCACCATAATTACCCACTCCAGCTCAGAATGTCCTGTGCACAGGTGGTATTTATTTTAAGAACCTCGGTATCTATAAGAATGAAGTTTTGTAATTTATCTCTTTAACATACTGAACAAGTTCTCCCAAGTAATGGAATATGTCAATAACAGTGTTTGCACTTCTTTCAATTTACATAATTCGGTTGCTAAGGAGACACTGAATATGATGAACAAGAAATAAATAGGCCTCACAATAAATTATTTAAAGTGTCAACAAGAATTTTTGAGATTATTCCAACAGAATGAAAATATTATTTCAATACATCAAATAAAAAGGGAAGTCTCTCAACTTGATTTGATGAAAAGAGCCAACGGTTTTAAGATATGAAAGAACTGAAAAACCCTAACCTCCAAATGTTCTACAAAAGTTTTACCAAAAATGTTTAAAAGCTTATCTTATGCAGGTTGTCTTATAAAACTTGTTACCCAGATCATTTCATAGGGTAATCTGTAACATTACTTTCAAAACTCAATAAGGCAACACAAGAAAATCACTTAGAGACATAAATTCAAGTATACGAATAAGATATTAGTTAAGAAAATACAACAATATATTTTAAAAATCACATTCAATTATTAGGCTATATACCAGGAATGAAAGACTGGTGCAACATAAGCAAATGTATAAATATACTTCAAAATAACAGATTAAAGAAGAAAATTACACGTTTAGTAGATAGAAAACTATATATGTTAAAACATAAATATCAACTTGTGAATTTAGTATGTTTTAGCAAACAGAAAATTTCCTTAACACTTATAAAATAAAAGTTGAAAGATGGTTAATACTGTGATGATTAATACTGAATGTCAACCTGAACGGATTGAAGGACGCAAAAAAAAAAAAAAACTCCCAGCCTACATCTTTCTCCTGTGCTGGATGTTTCCTGCGCTGGAACACTGGACTCCAAGTTCTTCAGTTTTTGGACTCGGACTAGCTCTCCATGCTTCTCAGCTTGCAGACAGCCTATTGTGGAACCTTGTGATCCTATGAGTTAACACTTAATAAACTTCCTATTATGTATATATTATGTATATATCCATGCTATTAGTTCAGTCCCTCTAGAAAACCCTAACAAATTTTTGTACCTGGAGTGGTTCTAAAGGAAAAGAATATTAAGGATGGAGTTCTTTCATTGGTTTTGGGGTTTCTGGAGTTGGTTACTTAATATAATTAGACCCCAAAATGCTAAGGACTCTACTAATAGTATGGAAAATACTGACAGTCCTCACGTGAACTGTTTAGAGAATTAATATATGCATTTGCCACTCCTGATTGATCACTCATGAGAGGCAAGGAGTTGAGTGACTTTATATATAATACCTTTGACCATATGTGGAGAACCACGGAACTTAATGAAGCTGGCTGGTTGCTCCTAAATTCACTGGACAAAGTGATGAAAAAAAATGATGAACTCAAGAGATTCTATCTCCTGGCTTCAAGAGTAAATGCTGAGCCTCAAATCTGCTAAGGTTGCCCTGAGTGAGAGTCTTATCTCCTGTAGAGAAAGAGTTGAAATTGTGGAAAAACAGACACAAGCTCTTATTATGCGAGTGGCTGACCTGCAACGAAAGCTGCATGCACAGCCTCACCAGGTGTCTACTGTTAAAGTGAGGACACTGATTGGAAACCCCGCAACTTGGAATGGGGACATATGGAAGGACCCTGATAAGGCTGGCGACACTGAGCTTGTAAACTCTGATGAACCTTCTTTTGCCAGACACAACAGCTTCCCCATCCCCAAGTAGTGGCAACATCCCCATCCCAGTGCTGCCATCAACCTTTCTGCCTTTCTCTGAGGAGATAAACCCTGTGCTGCCTAAGGCAACAGTGATGGCCTCCCCAAAGCAGTTTCCAGGCAAGATAATGTTGATTCTCCTCACAAGCCACTCTCAACACCTCTGTTTGCTTCTAGACCTATAACTAAAGTCCTGGTGGGCCCCTAGAGGTGAGGTTGAGAGTGTGACCCATGAGGAGGTACACTACACTCAAAAATAAGTGCTTGAGTTTTAAATTTATGTAAGCAGAAATCTAGAGAACAGGCATGGGAATGGATATTAAGGGTGTGGGATAATGGTGGAAGGAACATAGAATTGGATCAAGTTGAATTTATTGATTTAGGCCCACTAAGCAGACACTCTGCATTTAATGTTGCAGCTCAGGGAGTTAAAAAAGAGTCTAATAGTTTATTTGCTTGGTTAGTTGAAATATGGATTAAAACATGGCCCACTGTGAGAGAGCTGGAAATGCCTGCTGCCCCTTGGTTTAATGTAGAGGAAGAGATCCAAAGACTTAGGGAGAGCGGAATGATGGAGTGGATTAATCACTTTAGATGTACTCATCTCAGCTGGGAGGGTCTAGAAGCTATACCCTTGACCAATGCCTTGCAAAAAAGATTTGTGAGGGCAGCACCTGCATCTTTGAAGAGCCCTGTAATTGCCCTTCTCTGTATGTCAGATCTAACAGTGAATCTCAGTCACTGAACTACAAAATTTAAATACAATGGGAATAATTGGATCCCAAGGTGGTATGTGCCAAGTAGCAGCACTCGACCATCAAAGGCAAGGTGGGCATAGCTACTTTAATGGACAGCAGAGGCAAAGCAGCAATCAGAATAGTCTGACTCTTGCTTAGCTCTGGCATTAGCAAATTAATCACAGTGTTCCTAGAAGTGAAATTGCCAGAAAGCCTACAACATTCCTACTTAAATCATACAAGCAGAAAACTTCTAGGTCAAATGAACAAAAGATGAATTTGAATTATAAAAACAGAGAATTACAGGCCCTCAGTTTCCAGACTTGAACCAGTTTAGAGACCCAGAAATGCTTGAATGAAGGGGAAGCCAGTTGTCCTGAGGAAAGACCCCACTACACTACCAACAATTTATGCTGTTAATCTTTCTCCCGTCCTTCCCCAAGGAGACCACTAACCTCTGACTAGGGTATCTGTGCATTGGGCAGAGGAAATGATCAGACATTTCAGGGACTACTGGACACTGGCTCTGAGCTGACGTTAACTCCAGGGGACCCAAAACGTCACTGTGGTCCTCCAGTGAAAGTAGGGGCTTATGGAGGTCAGGTAATTAATGGAGTTTTAGCTCTGGTCTGACTTCCAGTGGGTCCAGCGGGTCCCCACTCATCCTGTGGTTATTTCTCCAGTGCCAGAATGCAAAATTGGCAGACACACTTCGCAGCTGGCAGAACCCCCACATTGGCTCCCTGACTCGTAGGGTGAGAACTGTTATGGTGGGAAAGGCCACATGGAAGCCATTAGAGTTACCTCTACCTAGAAATACAGTAAATCAAAAACAATGTTGCCTCCCTGGAGGGATTGTGGAGATTAGTGCCACCATCAAGGACTTGAAAGATGTAGGAATGGTGAAAGATGCGGGGGTGGTGATTCCCAACACGTCCCCGTTCAACTCTCCCATTTGGCCTGTGCAGAAGGCAGATGCATCTTAGAGAATGACAGTGGATTGTCATAAGCTTAACCACGTGGTAACTCCAACTGCAGCTGCTGTACCAGATTTGGTTTCATTGCTTGAGCAAATTAACACATCTCCTTGGACCTGGCATGTAGCCACTGACTTGGCAAGTGCCTTTCCTTCATTCCTGTCCATACGGTCTACCGGA
Organism: Piliocolobus tephrosceles; assembly: GCF_002776525.5. NCBI lineage: Eukaryota > Metazoa > Chordata > Mammalia > Primates > Cercopithecidae > Piliocolobus > Piliocolobus tephrosceles. Next base: position 12,785,006 of record NC_045437.1, read on the forward strand.
AGCAATCTGCCTTCAGCTGGCAAGGCCAGAAATATACCTTCACTGTGATACCTCAGGGGTATATAAACTCTCCAGCTTTGTGTCATAATCTTATTCAGAGAGAATTTGATTGCTTCTCACTTCCACAGTATATTACACTGGTCCTTTACATTGATGGCATTATGTTGACTGGATCCAGTGAGCAAGAAGTAGCAAACACACTGGACTTACTGGTGAGACATTTGTGTGCCAGAGGATGGGAAATAAATCCAACTAAAATTCAGGGACTCTTTACCTCAGTAAAATTTCTAGGGGTCCAATGGTGTGGAGACTGTCAAGATATTCCTTCTAAGGTGAAGGACAAGTTGCTGCATTTGTCCCCTCCTACAATCAAGAAAGAGGCACGATGCCTAGTGAGCCTATTTGGATTTTGGAGGCAGCACATTCCTCATTTGGATGTGTCTCTGACTTATTGAATCACCTAACAGGCTGCCAGTTTTGAGTGGGGCCCAGAATGGGAGAAGGGTCTGCAACAGCTCCAGGCTGCTGTGCAAGCTGCTCTGCCACTTGGGCCATATGACCCAGCAGATCTAATGGTGCCTGAGGTGTCAGTGGTAGATAGGGGTACTGTTTGGAGTCTTTGACAAGTCCACATAGGTGAATCACAGCAAAGGCCTCTAGAATATTGGAGCAGAGCCCTGCCATCTTTTGCAGTTAACTACTCTCCTTTTGAAAGTCAGCTCTTTGCCTGTTACTGGGCTTTCATGGAAACTCAATGTTTGACTACGAGCCATCAAGTCACCATGCAACCTGAATTGCCTATCGTGAACTGGGTGCTTTCTGACCCAGCTAGCCATAAAGTGGGTCACGCGCAGTAACATTCCATCATCAAATGGAAGTGGTATAAACCTGATCGGGCTCAAGCAAGTCCTAAAGGCACAAGTAAGTTACATGAGGAAGTGGCTCAAATGCCCATGGTCTCCACTCCTGCCACCCTGCCTTCTCTCCTCCAGCCTGCACCGAAGGCCTCACTGGGAGTTCCCTGTGATTAGTTGACTGAGGAAGAGAACACTAGGGCCTGATTCACTGAGGGTTCTGCACGACATGCAGGCACCACTCGAAAGTGGACAGCTGCAGCACTACAGCCACTTTCCAGGACATCCCTGAAGGACAGCAGTGAAGGGAAATCTTCCCAGTGGGCAGAACTCCAAGCAGTGCACCTGGATGTGCACTTTGCATGGAAGGAGGAATGGCCAAATATACTATTATATACTGATTCATGGGTTGTAGCCAATGGTTGGCTGGATGGTCAGGGACTTGGAAGCAGCATGATTGGAAAATTGGTGACAAAGATATTTGGGGAACAGGTATGTGGATGGATCTTTCTGAATGGTCAAAAACTGTGAAGATATTTGTATCTTATGTGAGTGCTCACCAGCGGTGACCTCAGCAGAGGACAATTTTAATAACCAAGTCTATAGGATGACCCGTTCTGTGGACACCACTCAGCCTCTGTGCACAGCCATCCCTGTCATCACCCAGTGGGCCCATGAGCAAGTGGCCATGGTGGCAGGGATGGAGGTTACGCATGGGTTCAGCAACATGGACTTCCACTCACCAAGGCTCTCCTGGCTATGGCCACATTTGAGTGCCCAATTTGCCAGCAGCAGAGACTAACACTGAGCCTTTGATATGGCACCATTCCTTGGGGTGACCAGCCAGTTACCTGGTGGCAGGTTGATTATATTGGACCTCTTCCATCATGGAAAGGGCAGTGGTTTGTCCTCACTGGAATAGACACTGACTCCAGATACGGGTTTGCCTATCTCGCATACAATACTTCTGCCAAGACTACCACCCATGGACTCATGGAATGCCTTATCCACCATCATGGTATTCCACACAGCATTGCCTCTGACCAAGACACTCCCTTTATGGCTCATGCAGTAGGCTCATGCTCATGGAATTCACTGGTCTTACCATGTTCCCCATCATCCTGAAGCAGCTGGATAGAATGGTGGAATGGCCTTTTGAAGTCACAATTACAATGCCAACTAGGTGACAATGCTTTGCAGGGCTGGGGCAAAGTTTTCCAGAAGGTCGTGTATGCTCTGAACCAGCATCCAATATATGGTACTGATTCTCCCACAGCCAGGATTCATGTGTCCAGGAATAAAGGGGTAGAAGTGGAAGTGGTACCACTCACATCACCACTAGTGAGCCACTAGCAAAATCTTTGCTTCCTTTTCCCACAACATTATGTTCTGCTGGCTTAGAAGTATTCATTCCAGAAGGAGGAGCACTACCAACAGGAGACACAACACCGATTCCATTAAAATGGAAGTTAAGATTGCCACCTGGACACTTTGGCCTCCTTCCACCTTTAAATCAAAAGGCTAAGAAGGGAGTTACAGCATTGGCTGGGGTGATTGACTCAGACTAACAAGATGAAATCAGTCTACTACTCCACAATGGAGGTAAGGAAGAATATGCATGGAATACAGGATATTCATTATGGCATCTCTTAGTATTATTATTATGTCCTGTGATTAAGGCCAATGGGAAATGACAATAGCCCAATCCAGTCAGAACAACAAATGGCCCAGACCCTTTAGGGATGAAGGTTTGGGACACTCTACAAGGGAAAAAAAAAAACACTACCTGCTGAGGTGCTTGCTGAAGGCAAAAGGAATTCAGCTGGGTAGTAGAGGAATGTAGTCATCAATACCAGTTATGATCATGTGACCAACTGCAGAAACAAAGGCTATAATTGTCATGAGTATTTCCTCCTTTTGTTAAAAACATGTTTGTGCATGTATACACTTGTACTAAGAAACTATCTTAATTTTATTTATCACATGACATAAAATGTATTGACATCAGCATTCAGGTATTGTTAACTTTTTCTAATTGTATTTGGGCGGAGCATAGGTGTGTGTTTCTGGCCGTATGAAGGATATATGTATTAAGTGTAATTATGACTTTATTATTGTCTTTATTAGAAGATTATGTATGATCTCAGATGTGTATGGGCTCAAGTTAACAAGGAGTGGACTTGTAATGGTTAATAATGAGTGTCAACTTGATTGGATTGAAAGATGCAAAGTATTGATCCTGGGTGTGTCTGTGAGGGTGCTGCCAAAGGAGATTAACATTTGAGTCACTGGGCTGGGAAAGGCAGACCCACCCTTAATCTGGGTGGGTACCATCTAATCAGCTGCCAGCACAGCTAGAATACAAAGCAGGCAGAAAAATGTGAAAAGACTGGACCGGCCTAGCCTTCCAGCCTGCATCTTTCTCCTGTGCTGGATGCTTCCTGCCCTCAAGCATCAGACTCCAAGTTCTTCAATTTTGGAACTCGGACTGGCTCTCCTTGCTCGTCAGCTTGCAGATGGCCTATTGTGGGACCCTGTGATCATGTGAATTAATACTTAATAAACTCCCTGTATTAGTTCATTTTTACCCTGCTGATAAAGACATACCTAAAACTTGGCAATGTACAAAAGAAAAGTTTAACTGGGCTTACAGTTCCACATGGCTGGGGAAGCCTGAAAATCATAGCAGAAGGCAAAGAAGAGCAAGTCACATCTTATATGGGTGACAGCAGGCAAAGAGAGAGATATTGTGCAGGGGAACTCCTCTTTTTGAAACCTTCAGATCTCGTGACACATTTACTATTATGATAACAGCATGGGAAAGATGTGCCCTCATGATTCAGTTACCTCCCACTGGGTCCCTTCCATAACACATGGGAATACAAGAGGAGATTTGGGTAGGGACACATATTCCACCCCTGGCCCCTCCCAAATCTCACTCCTCACATTTCAAAACCAATCATGCCTTCCCAAGAGTCCCCCAAAGTCTTTACTCATTTCAACACTAATCAAAAGTCCACGGTCCAAAGTCTTATCCAAGACAAGGTCAATCCCTTCTGCCTATGAGCCTATAAAATCAGAAGTAGGATAGTTATTTTCTAGATACAGTGGGGTTACAGGCATTGGATAAATACAGCCATTCCAAAAGGGAGAAATTGGCCAAAACAAAGGGGCTAGAGGCCCCATTCAAGTATAAAATCCAGCAGGGTAGTCAAATGTTAAAGCTCCAAAATGATCTCCTTTGAATCCATGTCTCATATCCAGGTCATGCTGATGTAAGAGGTGGGTTCCCATGGTCTTGGGCAGCTCGACCCCTGTGGCCTGCAGAGTACAGCTCCCCTCTCAGCTGCTTTCATGACCTAGCAAATTGAGCATCTGTTGCTTTTCCAGGCAAACAGTGCAAGCTGTTGGTGGTTCTACCATTCTGGGGTCTGGAAGATGGTCACCCTTTTCTCACAGTTCTACTAGGCAGTGCCCCAGTAGGGACTTTGTATGGGGGCTCTGCCCCCACATTTCCCTTCCACGCTGCCCTAGCAGAGATTCTCCCTGACTATCTCACCCCCAGCAAACTTCTTCTTGGACACTGAGGTGGTTCCATACATCTTCTGTATGTAGACAGAGGTTCCCAAATGCCAATTCTTCACTTCTGTGCACTCACAGACTCAATACCACGTGAAAGCTGCTAAAGCTTGGGGCTTACATCCTGAGAAGCCACAGCCCAAGCTCTACATTGGCACCTTTCAGATTGGCTGGAGTTGCTGGGACAAAGGGCACCAAGTCTCTAAACCACACACAGCACAGGGATCCATGACTGGGCCCACAAAATCATTTTCTTCTAGGCCTCCATGCCTGTGATGGGAGGGAGACTATCTCCCTCCCTGCTGTGAAGACTTCCGACCTGCCCTGGAGACATTTTCCCCATTGTCTTGGGGATTAACAATGGCTCCTCATTACTTATGCAAATTTCTGCAGCTGGCTTGAATTTCTCCTCAGAAAACAGGTTTTTCTTTTCTATCACATTGTCAGACTGCAAATGTTCTTAACTTTTATGCTCTGCTTCCCTTACAAAACTGAACGCTTTTAACAGCACCCAAGTCACCTCTTGAATGCTTTGCTGCTTAGAAATTTCTTCCACCAAATACCCTAAATCATCTCTCTCAAGTTCACAGTTTCAGAAATCTCTAGGGCAGGGGAAAAATGCTGCCAGTCTCTTTGCTAAAACATAACAAGAGTCACCTTTACTCCAGTTCCCAACAAGTTCCTCATCTTCATCTGAGACCTCATCCTGGACCTCAATGTCCATATTTCTATCAGGCTTTTGGTCAAAGCCATTCAACAAGTCTCTAGGGAGTTCCAAACTTTCCCACATTTTCCGTCTACTTCGGAGCCCTCCAAACTATTCTAACCTCTGTTACCCGGTTCCAAAGTCACTTCCACATATTTGGATATCTTTTCAGCAACACCTTACTCCCTGTACCAATTTACTGTATTAGTCCTCTTTCACGCTGCTGATAAACTCTTAACTGAGACTTGGCAATATGCAAAAGAAAGTGGTTTAATTGGACTTACGGTTCCACTCCCCTTTATATATATATATATACACACATGTGTGTGTGTGTATATATATATATATAGTATATATATACTATATAGTATATATAGTGTGTATATATACTATATAGTGTGTATATATACTATACAGTATATATAGTGTGTATATATACTATATAGTGTGTATATATACTATACAGTATATATAGTGTGTATATATACTATAGTAGAGACGGGAAACCCCATCTCTACTAAAAATACATATATGTGTGTGTGTGTGTATATGTGTGTGTGTGTGTGTGTGTGTGTGTGTATGTCTTATTATTTCCATCCCTCTAGAGAACCTTGACTAATACATACCTCTTTTAGGTTGAACTACAAGAAAAAGAATATATATTTTAGACAAATATATTAAATTTACTTTAATTCCCTCCTGAAATTTGATTGGAAATTTCTTTTATTTATATACTAATTTTGAGCAAAATGGTATCTTCATAATATTAAGACATTCCAACGAAGAGCATGGACAACCCATTTATTTTATACACTTTAAGAAAGTATAATCTTTTACTATGTATAAATGTGATTGATTTTGTTAATTTCTGTATATTTTATACATTATATTGCTATTAATGTTTTCCTTAATTGTATTTTTTCTGGCTGATCATTGTTGTTATAAAGTTTTTGTAAGTTGATGTTATACTCAGCAACTGTCATAGTTTGCTATTTACTTTTGTAGCTTTTTGACTGGGAGGATAACATTATCTATAAATTAAAACAACTATTTCTTCTTTTTAAATTCATACATGTATTATTTCTTACTTATTAGCACTGGTCAGAACTATCAATATTATGTTTTGTTAATTAGTTTTGAGGACCAATTTGGCTATATCATTTTTTAAATAACAATTTTACTAAGATATAATTCACATACCATACAATTTCACACTTAAAGTATACAACTGAATGATTCCAAATAGATTCTCAATTGTGGAAATGTCACTCCAATTAAAATGATTAATCTGACTACTTCACAATTAACAACTTTGGTTTTAAAAAGGACAACATGGACAAAGTTAAAAAGCCAATAAACTGAGAAAAGATATTTCAAATACTATATCTAAATACATAAGTAAACTGAATTTAAAAAATTTAAAAAAGGAGGGGGAGCTGGGTGAGGTGGCTCACGCCTGTAATCCCAGCAGTTTTGGGGGCCAAGGTGGGGGATCACCTGAGGTCAGGCATTTGAGACCAGCCTGGCCAACATGGGGAAACCCCATCTCTACGAAAAATACAAAAATTAGCCAGGCATGGTGGTGAGTGCTTGTAATCCCAGCTACTTGAGAGGCTGAGGCAGGAAAATAGCTAGAATCCAGGAGGCAGAGGCTGCAGTGAGCCGAGATTGCACCACTTCACTCCAGCCTGGGCAACAGAGCAAGATTCCACCTCAAAAAAAAAAAAAAACAGGATATTCTGCAAATCATTAAGAGACAAGAATCCAAATAGAAAAATAATTCTACACAAAACATATTAAGCATGTCATCAAAGGAAATATAAAAAGGCTGAGCAGTATATGAAATGATTATCAAACTTATTTGTGACTAGACAAATTAAAAAAAACAGAGAGACAAAATTCTATTCTCATCAAATTGCTTAAACTTAGAAAGCTGTATAACAGGAGCCCTTCGCATTGCTGTTCATGAGGGTATAGACTGGTGTAATCATTCTGCAGATATACCTGGTAGTGCTCTGTAAAAACAAGTATACTTAGTGCTAGGATTCTGCATATATTCCCAGATATATTTTCACATAACTTGGATAGGGAACATATCATTAATGAGAAACAGCTGCAGGCAATCCAGTGTCCATCCCTAAGAAGAATGAATACGTAAAATGTCATAGAATACTATGCAGCAATATATAAATACATAAATACACAGCATAAATAAATGCTACATAAATACACGGCAACACGGACATATCCAGAAACCAGAGCTTTTACCAAAACAGAGAAAGACAATGAGATCCAGGGTCTAACATCATTTCACTAAATGAAATTGCCTCCACATGGAATCATAATACATGTTATAGATAAACACATGTAATAAAAGAATCTGCCTGAAATGCATTATAATGGCTACCTATGAATAAAAATGGAGTAGACAGAGTAAAGGAAAATGAAAATGGGGAAAATAAACAAAAGGAAAAAACAGATAAAATAAGATATATGATGCCCAAACTGCTAAACAGAGTGTGCTATGATATGAGTAATACATTAACACCCAGCTCCTGAAGGTCAGAGAGAAGGACTGCATCACTTCTCTAAGTTTCCACAGCCTGTAAGAGGCAAAGAACATCTTGACCTCGGATCTTCTGAACCCAAGCCAATCCCTCTATCACCTATTAACAGCAATGATTGTTAAGAGCATATACTATCTCGTTTGACACAACAATCCAGTGGGTTAAACATGGTGGATCTTATAATCTCCATTTTACTAATTAACAGACTATGACTATTATTATACAGCCAGTGCTACAGGTAATAGTTGGTACATCTTGAACTTGAAATATGGGATGTCAGTCAACATGGGGCACTCTTCCCACCATATCATCATTCTTTCAGTAAGTTATAGTCTCCTATCACATAATTATCTCCTTTGAGAGTTCTTTTAGAATAAATCTGGTTTTAGTTCAATTCTATTTGTTGAATAATTGGTAGCAAGGATGCATCAATTTTTAATAGTTTTTTTCTTCCAAATGTATTTTAGGTTCAAGGGAGTGTATGTTCAGGTTAACATTAAAATGCATTTTGTTTTGTTTTCTCAGATAAGGATCTCTAATAATTCAGACACAGAAGACAGAAAATCTTTCTACTTTGCTTATGGACAAATATGTCCTAGAGTTACAACATCAGAATTTCTGCTTTCTAAATGTAAATAGTTTAAGGCAGTGATATTAAGGCAATGTAAATGGGGCAAGAGAAAAAGTTATTAAAAAGGCAAAATAACGATAATGTTATAAAAAATTTATCTCTGCGCCTTTGGGACTTCACCAACCTTGTTTGTTTTCCTCCTAGAGGGCAGTTTTAGTGATTTCCCAGAAAAAATTTAAAAAAATCAGGAAATACACAACATATTTAGAAGTTAAATTATGTGTTTCCAAAAAAAAAAAAAGATAAAAAAATACTAAATGCAAGGCGTAATAATGAATTAGGAAAATATCATAATGGGGATTTGGAAAACTGAGAAAATTGCTGCACGCCTGGAAAGATCTGAATAGGCACCGTGGAACAGAACATGATATTCCAGGAAAACATCCTTGTTCTTTGAGATATATGCAAATTGTTTAGGAATGGAATGTCAAGAGAAGGGAAAGCTAACAAAGCTATAAAAATACAAACAAATCATGAGCTTAGATGAAGTGTATGCAGGAATTAATGGAATTATTCTTGTAACTTTTCTGGAGGGTTAGAGGTTATAACATGTGAACATAATAAGTTATTATATAAAATATTTTAAGTGGGAGCTTAATGCAATAGTCATTAAAGAAGTATTTTTATGGTTTCTTTGGACTCCACTAATCCACTAATCTAGAACAATCCCACTCCTCTTTTTTTTTCAGTCCTTCATGATACTAACAGTATATTTTGCAGAATGTCTCTTAATTTGTTTTCACGATGTTTTACACAATTAAAAAATCTTTGCATTAATACTGCACAATTCATATTACATCATTTTTACTGCACAAGAGGCCATATGTCTTGTGCCAACATTAGTAATATTGCATTTTAACTTGTATTTCAGGTGGTGTTTAACCATATTTATTCCTTGTGAAGGTACCTCTTATTATTTATATATGTAGGTAATAACCTGGGTGACATAAAGGGACTATATAACAAACAGTTTTCTAAATTTTTTCTCCAATAATTTTAACATTCATTGATAATTCCTGCTGGAATTCATTATTACCACAGTGGTTGTAAAAAGATTTTTTCTAGTATTTCTTATTTATTTATTAGTTTGTATTCTTGTGTAAGGAAGGCTTTACTGCCCCCTTTCATTTTTATTTTTTGTGAAGCAATTTTCAGATAGTTTCTACATATATTAAATGCATGGGTATGCTTTGTTTAAATAGATAACTCTCCTATAAAGAAAAAGAGAAAGATTTGAATATTTTCCCACTCTATTACATTTTTTATTATTTTCCTAGAGCCTCTTATTGTTAAGCTTCATGGTTATATAGTATGTTACATGGATTTACTCCCCAAGAAGATACAAGCTCTTTTAGAGATCATCTCACATGTCTACATTGTTTGGTAAAAATTGTCACAAGTAAGGCATAGTGAGTGCTCAAAAAACATGTAATGAATAAATTAATTTTCAAACATATTTGATGAATGAATGAATTTATAATGTCTTAAAAATTCCTTCAACAGTTTTTTTAAGCTTTTAGTTTTGCATTTATAGTAATAATAAATTAATTTAAATTCTAAATAAATACAAAAGGAAAAAATAAAAAGCAGTGGAAGAAATCAGTCTTATAGAAATCAGTGTTTTGCCAACTAGGAAAGTTACATGTACTTAAAGAAGATTCTTTACAAAAATATCAAATGCTGGAAGTTCATAGATATAAGACAATGGAAGAAGGGAAAAAACAAAGGAATATTGAAGAGAAACTTAAATGCTAGTATTAGAAAATACAACGTATACAGCAAATTGTACTTCTACATTGAAAAATATAACCTGCTTCTTAGGCTAAATTGTGTAATGTTAACAATAGCAAGAAAAAATGTATTTGAATCTGCATTTGTTCTATAAAAACTAAAAAAAGAAAAAATATAGAAGTATCATATAGGAAGCCCAAAGTAGATGAAACTAGACTAATAGTAACTCTAAACATGCAACAATATGGACAAAACTGGAGGACATTATGTTGAGTGAAATAAGCCAGGCACAGAAAGACAAATGTCACACATTCTCACTTATACTGGGAGCTAAACTAGTGATTTCATGGAGGTAGTGAACAGAATGGTGTTACTAGAGGGTAGGAGGGCAGAGAGGGATAAAGAGGGGTTGGTTAATGGGTACACAAGTACAGTTAGATAGAAGGAAGAAGACCTAGTGTTTGGTAACACAATAGGGCAACTGTAGTTAACAATTTATTGTATCTTTCAAAATAACTAAATGAGTAGATTCTAAATGTTCCGAGAACAAAGATATGTTTGAAGTAACAGATATTCCAATTACCCAAATTTGATCATTACACACTGTATGCTCATATTGAAATACAATACTTACAACATAAATATGTACAACTATTAAGTATCTATAAAAATTGTAAAATGTTCTAGTAGCATCTTGAATTCTATATCCTTACTCTCTTGGCATGGAATGAACCAACAATTAAGAACCACTGTGTTTAGATGCAGATAATACATTACCTCAGGGCATTAATAGAAAGTACACATAAAATAATAATATTTAAAAAGTTATAAAGAAAATCTGAGCATGTTACATATGTTAATTAATCCTCACAATATAGTCAAGAGATACATATAGCTATTACGTACATTTCACACTTGAAAACAGTAAGATTTTGGTTTAAAAAAAAAAAAAACTTGCCTTAAATCACACATAAAGTTGGTGGAAGTCAGTGTTGAAAGTTATCAATAATAGCATCAATTGTTTACCTTAATGATGAAAATGCAAAACACTATACAAATGTACAGATGTGGGGTGTGTGCATGCATGTGTGTGTGCAAGAGTCTTTCAATAGAGACAATTTGTTAGTAACTAGTATGTATTGGATGATTCAGTAAACTGTAGGAACAGCTAGTTGAGAATCTTAAGAGTGAGAAACAGGATATACATAAAGACATGGGGAGAAGAATTAACTGAAATTGAGAAAAGGAGGGCAAAGCTGATTCTTGAGTAAGAAATATGGATGGGGTGTTGGGTAATGGCAGCAACTAAGTAAGAGTTGACTCAAAATTTGGGTAAGAGAGGCAGTCAAATGGTAGCAAGGCTAGGAGATCACATTTTTACACTTAATGGGGGTCACTATTCTCCTAGATGAAGATCACAGGTTCAGTTATAAAAATAAGACACTGCCCTCCAAATCACACTGTGGCACACTACTGAGTTGCCTCGACATCTTCAAATTAGCACTGCAAGTTGTGGATGAAAGTTATTTTATTAAGCTTCTAATAACGTTACTTATCAAAATAACATACAAATGTAAGAAACTTCATAGTTTTTTTCTGTCTTTCGTGTATGAGTAGTACTCATTAACGAGACGCCGTCTGGTTAAGTATGTGCTGAAGACATTACAGATCTTAACACCTGCAAAAGTGTTTAATAAATTACTATAAACCTTGATGGAATCACCTGGCTGTTTTCCTAATTTAGAGGTAATCTCAAAAATAATTTGATCCTATCATCACTTAAGTTGTATGTGTAAGATGTTATTAGTTGGTAAGAAAAACAATAATTGAATTATAATTATTGTGAGGACAGACAATATACCAGTCTTTAGCAGCACACAAATGATACGCCTCTCTTGTTGAAACACCTGAACCTAGTTTTCTGAATCTCCAGAGACCAAACAAAAATAGTGATCCTTTTAATTGTCCTGACTTTAATACACATTAAAGAAGAATGTGTTTCAGAAGTATATGCAAAATCTGTGAATTTCAAACCCATTTAGAAAATCCATTTTATATTCAGAGACCGTGGCTTTTCTAGAAAAGAAAAACAAAGTAAAATGTAATCCTTATAAATCCTGGAAATTTTGGCTTTACTCCTTTTTATTATTAAAACATTATCTAAATCTTAAATAATTTTAGATGATCTAAAATCAATGTATTTGTAGTTTTCTGTCACTCCCCAAATTACCTTATACTAACACACACACACACACACACACACACACAATGAAAAGCAATATGGATAATATAATCTATTACAGTAATGCTATTAAATATTTTTAATATGCCAGAAGTTTGGAAAAATGTGCAATAAATTAGTGTGTTGGAGGAGAACAAAAAGGAAACTTTTCACTTTTACCTTAACAATTCCAAATGAAGACTTAATAAAATACAATGAATGTAAAATGTCATTACTCAGCACATTTCTAAAACATGTCTCAACTCTCATCTTGTGAGTGCAATTAAAAATGACATTTTAACTTAAAATTATAAAATATTTATTCACTTGTAAAGGTATATTTTAAACTAATCCCTCTCTGATAATTAGAGGCCTTTACTTTTCTGTTCTATAAATCTTTCAGATTCCAGCTTATCCAAAGTTATTTTAAGTCAGCATAATATAAATGTTCTCAATTAAAAAAATAAAGATTATAATATGTTATTCTTTAGGATTTTATTCTTGAACTTTCTGAGTAGGGCCAAACATCTCAGATCTGTCAGAACTAGAGATTCAGAGTTATAATTAGTCTCTTCATTTACTCCTTTCCTTTTAAATTTCACTCAGATATTGCCCTTTTCACCACCACCACAGCCATCCTCGTCCATGAGCAACTTATGATATATGATTTATATAATAAATCATACAAAAAAGAGTCAATTTTCTGCAGGCTGAACTACTAGGACCAAAATCAAGTCTATACTAGTATGGTGAAGTACAGCACAATTTTAATCACTCAAATCATGTGGTGTATTCTTTTAGTGAACATACATTTTACTAAAATATTTGGATGACTGAATCAGAAGTGATATTGTCGTATAAAATGACTGAAAATAGCATACATTACTTGCTTGTCTTACCAATGGAAAGGTATCCTGTCTTACCCCAATCCTTAGTTCTTCATCTGTAAGAACTAACTTCATTTCATACTGCTTATTTTACCTTAAGAAGACCTCATGATACCATCAGTATTTTACTTCTGTTACAACTATTTATTTGGTTTATGTTTTCCACCCAGAAGGAACTAAAGAACAGACATAACAACAAAAAAAGAAAAGAAAAGTAGATGAACTGTAATAGTTATAGTGAAAATATCCTGAGGGAAGAATCACATGATTGTTCTTTCGTGGCACTGATAGAATTATTTTTCAAAGAACTAAGACATAGAGATTTCTGTCACTAGTGCATTCTAAATATATTTTATGAAAAAATAAGCAAAAGACCAAGGGATTTTATTGCATTGAATAAAAAGCTTAGTTAAGAAGCTAATACCACACTGTAGATGTGTTATTAAAATTTCATCAAACACATTTTCTTTTTATGCTTTGCTTCCTTTATCTTTGCAACATATGTGTTATAACTTACTATGTATAAAATGTACTCCACCTGTTAGAGTGCTTTGGGAAGTTTCTGTGATCTAATGTTTGGGACATTCTAATTCATCACCATACAAGAAAGTATGACACACTTAGTGCATCATTTCTCTGGGGACTCTATTGTCTCTTGACAAGGGGTTAGAGAGAGTGAACTGAAAGGTCATTCCCATCTCTGCCTTTTACGGTAACACATTGGGCAGCGGTCCTGTTTCCTTTCTCAGGATAATTGGCCAGCTTACCACCAGGTAGACATGCAGCCATTTTGGTATAAATAAAGGCAATAGTTGACAACTAGATACACATGTAGTAAAATAGGAAGGTTATGAGATTCTGAAATAGGTATCATGCATTTTAAGAATTTTCAAGCATGGCAGAGGTTATGTGAACAATCATGTAAATCTTGTGCAATTTAGAAAGACTGAAGATTAGCAAATAAAAATAACCAGAAAAGGAGTTTGAATTGCTCTCAAAATTCCTGCCATTTCAAAACAAACCACAAAAGAATCCTTATGAATTTACTAACTTGAGAGCACCAATGAGAGTAAATGGAGATTTTGACAGGGAAGAAGCACACTTAGACTCATGGAGTGATTGCAAGCATTACTAACTTGAAACAGAAAATTGAGCCCAGATGCTTTGCACTGACCACTGGGGAGGAGCTGGGTTTCTGCTGTCTGCAGCAATTCTTGGCAAAATTCGTTGACATCTAATACACGTTTCTATGCCTAATAATTAAAAACCAACACGTTCTGAACAGTTGCACAGAGTGTGAGGTCAAAAGACCATGTTAGGGCAGCTGAACTAGCTCAGCTGCATTTCCTGAGGACAATTACTTTCATAATTAAGCTTTAGAAAGTGTAATTTGAAGAAGAATTTCCCGTATCCCCAAGGCCTGCTCTGCTACCGTCAAAATTCTTATAATGGGATTTTCTTGGAACACAGACAGAATACCAGCAATATGACCTGGAAGCCATATTGGAAAGGAAGATACATCAGAATAGCTGCTGTTATTTTCTTTTTTATGTGTGGTCTTTCCTCTCCATTTCTATTATTTATTGCAACTCTTTTTCTTATAAAATTCATTAGAAATACTCACTCATTACTACTCTTATTTCCAGCAAATGCACACATCCGTTTTATTATCTGATGTGTTAATTCAATGAACAACTAAACATATTCTGCATCTGTCAAGTGTTATACATCAGGGATACAAGGTTGAGAAGGGCATGGTCCTTACAGATAGGACAGAAAGTTCAAAAAAGAGAAGGCGCAGAGAAGTCAGCATAAGATTACAATTTCATACATTCATACATTTGGTAGAATCACATATGTCATGAGGAACTCAAGGATCAGAGCATACATGTTTTGAGGGTCAGAAAAATGTTGCCTGGGAGAAGTACACTCAATGCTGAGATAAGAAAAAAATATGAATTGGAATTGTCTGAGTGAAGCAAAGGAGGATCTTTTCTCAAGCATTTGGAATAGTAGGTGCAAAATTCCAAAGGTAAGAATTGTTATATTCCAAGACTCATCATAAGTATGGTTTTGTTGCCCAGAAATCTTTATCCACACTCTCTACCTTCACTCTTGTTAAAACACACCACTTCCCCTGGGTTGGACCCTTGGTATTCTCTGTGTCCTTTTCTTTCTAGACTTCTCAAGGACTTCTCTTTTGCAATTAGCCCTTTTCCTGCTGTTTTATCTATTTGTCCCTCTCTTTACAATCACTTAATCCATTACATGTACTTTATAGTTCCTATCAATAAAGAAAAATAAGAAACACACTTCTCTTGACACCTGTGTTAAGGAGTTTGGTGTCCTATCTTGAGGCTGGTGCACAACCAGTAAAGGGTATCGAGCAACTAAATACCATGAGGTTTAACCTCCTGAAAATAGCATCCTGGCTTCTGTGTGCAGAATTGATTGCAGGAAGTGAGACAGGAAGCAAGCATACTATCAGAAGGTTTGCCAGCAGCCTTATCTAGACAGCAGCAGTGGAGACAGAGATTAGACAGCTGGAGAGAGAGAGAGAAAGAAGTGACAACTGACAGAACTTCATCAAATCAATGTCATGAGAGCAGCTCCAAGCAGGGACTCTGTAAACACAGAGGTGGAGGGTCAAACTTCCCATGACCCCAAGCAGCCTGCCTCTGAGCCACCCGAGCTAAACATATTTAAGTGAAAGTGATGTGTCTGCTTCACAAATACGTGCTTCAAAAAGTTTATTCACCATTCTCTTCCATCCCTCCAGACTTTCTCAGCCCTGGCTAAGAAAACACAAATTCTGAAATTTCTTCTAATTGGCTCTTAAGGGTTGGTGGGGGGTACAGGGAGTAAAGGGTGAAGTGCAGCCTTCAGTTCGGGAAACTTTGTGTATCATAACCACACTCACCATCTACAAGATGCTCAACAAATATGTATTGAAATTTTCTACTCAGCAAAACAGGAAGCACCAGAGAAGGTGGGACTGGGTCAGATGATTGTCCAGCCTGTTAAACGTGTGAAATGGAGATGTCTGGTGACATTTTACATATAGTCATCAGACATGGGTATCTGGTGCTCAGGGAATAAATAGGTGAGAAAATTCAAGTCTTTGTAGCTGTGAAGTTTAATTTTAAAATATTGAGAAAACACACATACCACACACACACACACCACACCACCTTGCAAGTGCTGGAAAAAATTGAGGTAAAAGCTGTATGAATATCTACTAGGAGTGCTACTATTTATACCAACTTATCTATGTTTTAAGTTAATTGTCCTCAGTTCTTATTTTAGTTGGCTGCTAACTACCTTATCACCCTGTCCTCCCTGGAATATAATTTCTTCAAGGACAAGGTAAAGGGATTTGAATGGAGAGTAAGTTCTATACTACTTCCTAGCTCTAAAATTCAAAGTGTCTGATTCTCAGACCGATTTTTAAACTCCACAGAAAATTCTACATTTCATTTCAAAGTATTTCAGCATTTCAACATGAATCACCTGACAACCCCGTGAATTAAAAGTTCTACCAAAAACTGGACCATTCTTCTCAGGCAGATTTGGGCTACTCTCACAGCTGTATTTACCCAGAAGCAGAACCTGAGACAAGGTTTTGAGCACATGGTATTTATTTGGAGAGTAAAGTAGACACCAATATAGGAGAAGGGAAATCAGACAAGGTAAAAGAGCTCACTGTGAATTACTAGAGATTAACCCCACTGGGGAGACACGGAGGGCCAGAGCGGTCCCATCTGGACGATGGAAGAGCCAGGGTCATTATGGACCATCTTCTGTTAGCATTTTTTGAGGATTCTACCTAAGACACATCCAGCCAGCTGTACACAAGCCCAAGTGTTTTCTACAGCCACAGAAAGTCTTCAGACATAAAGAAGCAGGTGCAAAAGCTGGAAATCAGGTAGCAGGCAGAGTCATAAATGGTGAGGGGATACAGATAAAGTCATCATCTGCTCTATCAGTTCAGTGGGAACAGGCTGAATGTCTTCAAGCCCAGAACCTGAAGAACCCCATGCCCAAACAAAATGCTGGACAGTTCCTGTAAATTGAAGGCACTAGTGCGGGCTAGTATCTTCTCCAGACTTTCATGAATTGTTACATAATCTTGTGACTTGTGCATATCTTAGCATTTGCCTTTACCTTTTCATAAATGGAAATGTATAGATACAAACAATAATTAAGACAGAATTGTCATGAGCAATATCTGAAACACTGCCATGCATTCTATTTCCTGTTATTTCACTGATGAAATCACATTGTGACATAAAATATCTTTATTTCAAATTTGCTTAACTTGTAAGGCTAGTCTGGAATAGAAACCTAAAACAGTAACCACATGTCACTTTTACTTTCCAAAACTGTGAATTTAATTGAATCATTAAGAGTAACAAGTACAAACTCTTTAGTAACTTTGCTGTTATTACTAAAAACTTCTTTGTGTAGCTGGGATGAAGTAAATATTCTAATTCACTTCCCCACATCTCTTTAAGTCCTCTCAGGACAATTACACTTGGCCATTTTTCAGAAATGGAAAATAAATGATAGATTGTATTTTACTTTGAACTTCACTATTTTTTAAAAATATAGTTACATGACAAGGGAATATATTTAACAATGCTTTTAAATGGATGAGTTTAAAATGAGGATAAATTCTCACTTTTATCTATGTCCTGAATGCTTAGCCTAGTGCCTTTTGAATAAGAGCTCAAAAATGGTTTATTAAAATCATGTTATTAATACTCTCAATCTCTTTCTCAATTTGGACTATCATAGGTTTGTGTCTGTCAAATGGATGATTGACAGTGATACTTGAGCTCCAGGCAGTCCAGCAGTCTCTATAAGTACAATTAAAGAAGAGAAGATTTGCTATGTAATTCTCATATAAAACAGGGATTAGCAAGCTAGCAAGTGGCATGACCACAGCTTGTCCTAGGCAAGATTGTTTAAAAAGTCCTTGTTTTTTGTGACTGTAGACTGTAGTGAGTTAGATGGTGTCCCCTCATGTATACATACTACACACCCACACACAAATATCACACAATATACGTGTGTATATACATATGTATGTGTGTATGTGTGTGTATAAATATATACATATATATTCCACTCAGAATTTGTCAATGTGACCTTATTGGGGAATAGAGGGTTGCTATGATCTGAATGTTGGTATCGCCTCTAGATTTTTATGTTTGAGCCTGTTCGTGTGGTAATCGTAAGCGGTGGGACCTTCAGAAATAGATTAAGTCTATAAGTGCTTATTAAAAACGGCTCAAGGGAGCTCCCCCATCCCTTACACCAAGGAAGAACACAGCAAGAAGATGCCATCCGTGAGTGTCTTACCAGACGCTGAATCTGCTAGACCCTTCATCTAGGACTTCCCAGCCTCCAGATAGAATAAATTTCTATTGTTTATAGATGACCCAGTCTAAGGTATTTCGATATAGCAGCCTAAACAGAATAAGATAGAAATTGGCACTGAGAAACGGGGCTGCTGTGACAGATACCTAAAAACGCGGAAGTGACTTTGGAACTGGGTAATGGGTACAGAGGCTGAAAGGGTATTGAAGTTTATCGTCATAAGCGGACTATAAAGGGTGATTCTGGTGAGGGCTCAGAAGAAAAGGAAAGCTTTAGAGAAAGCCTCGAGTTTCTTAGAGATTACCTAAGTGGTCAAAAGCAGAATGCTCATAGAAATACAGACAGTAAAGGACATTGTGATGAGGTCATGAACAGAAATGCAGAACATGCTATTGAAAACTAGAGGAAAGGCGAAAGTTCTTACAAAGTAGTAAAGAAACTGCTTGTGTTTAGTGCTTAGTGTTTTTTGAAAAGAGACACTTTGATGAAATAGGGTATCTGGTGGAAGAAATCTCTAAGCAAAGTGTTAAGGTTGGACTATGGCTTATCTTGATTTAAACAGTAAAATGTGAGAAGAGGGAAACAAGTTGAAGATAAACATGTATAGTCAAAAGGGAAGCAGGACTTAAAGATTTAGAAAATTCTCAGCTTGGCCATGTTGTAAAGAACAGAAAGGTATGTTTGGGAGAGAATACCAAGGATGTGGCCCAGCAGCCATTTGATAAGGTTAGCATGGAACTGCAGAAGCCAGGTGCCTTTCATCAAAGCAATGGAGGAATGACCCCCCTAAAAATATTTCAGACATCATGAGCGCTGCTGCTCCCATCGCAGGCCCAGTGTGCCAAGGCCTAGGGGAAAGAACCAGGTCAAAAGAGGGGCCCAGGATGCCCACTGGAGCACAGCACTTCCTGCCCTATGCTACCTCATCTCTGCTCCCTGCTTTCTGACACAGCACTGCTCAGCTATTCCAGGCATGGCTCCAGAGGTCCCAAGTGTGGTGTGGGCTCCAGTGGCCACCTTTTGGGAGGGCACAGATGATAAACCTTGGTAATGTTCTCCAGGCATCATCTCCACCACGACATAGAGTGCAATATCATCGAGGGAGAGCTGCCTCCACATTGATTTCAAAGGATGCCCTGGAAAGCCTTGAGGCTCAGGCAAAGAATTGACATAGGGGTGGGGCCACCACAAAAAGCCTCCACTAAGGCAGTGCTTGGCAGAGCCATGGGACCAGGCCTACCCTCTAACCACAGACCAGTAGAGCTACTAGAGCAGCATGTAGCTCTAACATGTAAGTGCTGTCATGTGGGGTGGGACTGGGACATCCAGAGCCTTGGGGGCTCAATGCCTGCCCAAGTGTGTCTGGAAGATTGGAAGATGGGGCATCAAAAAGAGATTATTCTGGAGCCTTAAGATTTATCATTTACTTTGTTGTTGTTGTTGTATTCCTTCCTACTTCTCCCTTTTGGAATGGGAATGTCTATTCTATGTCTGTACCACCACTGTATTTCAGAAGCTCTTTACCTATTTGATTTCACAGAATCACAGATGGAGAGCAATTTGTCTCAGAATAAACACACCTTGAGTCTCACCTGTATCTGGTTTAGATGACATTTACTTGAGATTTCAGAATTTTGACATTTGAATCTGTGCTGGAACAAGTTAAGACTTTGGGGGCTACTGAGATGGAATGAATACATTTCTCATATGAAAAGGACTTGAATTTTGGGGAACCAGAGGTAGAATGCTATGGTCTGAATGTATTTTCCTAAAATATGTATGTTTGAACCTAATCTGCAGTGTGAGAGTATTAAGACGTAAGGCCTTTGGGAAGTGATTTGAGTCATGAGGATGGGGCTCTTACAGAATTCGTGCACTCACAAAAGATTCTTGAAGTAGCCTTCAGCTTTTTCCACCATGTGAGAGCACTGAGAAAGTTCCATCTGTGAGGAACAGGTTCACAGACATAAAATCTCCCAATGCTTTCGTCATGAACTTTGCAGTCTCCAGAACCAGAAATAAATTTCTATTGTTTATGTTAAAACAACCTAAATATGGCCTGAGAAGTACTCTGTATTTCTATATTTGAGTCATTGTGGAAGACTGTGGAAGAACTGTAACCTAGCTTACTATTCAGACAAAATTGAAAACCTACCTTAATAGTATGCACCTGTAACAATGGATGACTGTTGGCCAATCCCAGCGGCCATATTTCAACCACTAATAGGCTGCTGAATGTTCAGATTGTGTTCAAATAAGGCAAACACTGAGCTATAACCAGTCTCACTATTTCATACCTCACATCCGATTCCTGTACTTCATTTTACCTTTTTGGTCTATAAATTTGTTCTGACCACGAGGCACCCCTGGAGCCTCTGTGAATCTGCTGTGGTTCTGGGGGCTGCCCGATTCGTGAATCATTCATTGCTCAATTAAATGCCTTTAAATTTAACTCAGCTGAAGTTTTCCTTTAATCATTTATAAATTACCCAGTCTAAAGTATTTTGTTATAACAATCGGGACAAACTAAGACAAGGGTCCCTGAAGATGTAATTAAGTTAGGGATCTTCAGGTGAGATAATTTTGGATTCTCTGAGTGGGTCCTAATATCAATAAAATGTCCCCCTAAGAGACAGAAGAGAAGATACACACACAGAGAAGGCCATGTGAAGACAGACGCGGAAAATAGAGTTATGCCCCTATACAGCAAGGAACACCTGGAACCAACAAAACCTAGAAGACACAGTAATAATTCTCCCATAGAGCTGGTGGAGAAAATGTGGTCCTATCAGCACCTTCCTTTCAGAATTGTGGCCTCCAGAATTGCGAAATAATAAATTTCTCTTCTGACCTAGTTTGTGATCATTTGTTATGGCAGTCACAGAAAACTAATACAGGTATTATCTTTTCTATAAAGGCTATTTTCAGTCTCACAAGTGACCTTTTGACAGGGTTTTCTGTTTTTATATCACTCGAATATCTATCAAAGTTTTTGACTCTGATGCTAGCTTTGACCTTTTCAGTTTGAGCAAATAGGGTGACATGACCAGGCTTCCCAATATCTGTTTTCCTTGGATTGTCAGCACACAGAGTATTTTACTTTCTTACCTGCATTAAGCAAAGCATGGCCCTTTGGTTAGGTCTGGTCAATTAAACAAACAGATGGGGGACACCAGTGTACGATTCTCTCTGTTTTTTTTCATTGCTCCAAATGACCAAAAGTGTCTTAGTCTGCTTGAACTGCTATAACAAAATACCATAGAGTATTAAGCTTAAACTGCATAGCTTAAACAGCAGACATTAACTTCTCAGACGTCTGGAGTCTGGGAAGTCTGAGACCAGGGTACCAGCATAGTCTGTTTCTTGGAGAGGGCCCTTGGAGAAGGTTCTCTTCCTGATTACAGATGGCCACCATGTAGCACTGTGAGACAACACGACACACAGAGAGAACTCTGATGTCTCCTCTTCTTCTTGAAAGGACACTGACATCATCACGGGGCCTCTCACTCATGACCTCCTCTAAACTTAATTTATTTCCAAAGTCTCCACCTCCAAATACCTTCACATTTGGAGTTAGTGCTTCATTCAACAAATGAATTTGGGGGGAATATAATCAGTTCATAACATTAAAATTCACATGGTAAAATGAAAGTGCCACTAGATCAGAGCAGCAGACATCTTGCCTTCCAGACCAATACAAGGTTTATATGAACAAGGAATATATTTCTTCTCTGTTAAACTATATTGATTCTGTGGTGCTTGTTACTATGGCATAACTTAAGTTCCTCTAAGATAGCATATAAAGCTGAAAGTAAAAGGGTGGTGTTTGGTTAAGAATTCTGCTTATAATCTAGATGGTAACTCCAGATAAATTTCTTGGGTTACAGCTGTGTGAACCCACAGATTAAAATTTCTCTAAGTATTAAACAACTGGGTGAACATGCATTGTTATATGATCTGGCCCATGATATACACAAATCTCATAAAGAAACACATATAATAACCACAATTTGATTTATACCATAAAAAATATAAGACATTTGCTGGAAATTGTGCATTCCTAAGGTCATCACATATAAGTTTCAAATATCCAAACCCCAGATTTCTAGTAAAGAATGCAGAAACATAAATCAGGACACCCTCTTATATGAGGGGTGCTCTGGGGGTGTCAGGCTTGACATTATTTTAGCTAGTCACATGGCCCCACAGTACTTAACAGGGCATAGAACTGGCAGAGAAGTTAATATTTTCCACAAAGAGTGAAGGAATTAGTTCAACTATTCACTGTTTATTATTAGTAGCAATAGTAAGCAAAACAAGGTATGTTCATGTGAATATGAATGCTCTTCCAATTCACTGTCAAGCTGAAAGTTTATACAGTGCAAAAAAAAGCCATTCCATGACTTTAAAAAATAACATAATAATTAAAATAAAGAAAAATTTTAAATAAAAGCAAAAAAATTTGACACTATCTGGGACCTGGACATTTAATATCATTAACGTTTTTATCAGTTGGAATAACTAATTTTCAATGTATTGTATTTTAGGGAAAACCTAAAGGAAAATATTTTCATGTCCTAAACCCCAGACCTGTAAATATTAATATGTTACTTTACCTGCAAAAAATACTTTGTAGATATGATGAAGGATGCTGCGATGAGGGAGCAGCAATCAGAGAGAAGAGAAAATGCCACACTACTTGCTTTGAAGTTGGAGGAAGAGGCCACAAGCCATGGAATGCAGGAGGCCTCTAGAAGCTGGAAAAGGTCAGAAACTCCCTTCCCCCCGAGAGCAGACAGAAGAAACACAGGTCTGTCTGCACTTCCATTTTAGTGCAGTGGAATTGATTTTGGACTTCTGCCCTCTAGAATTGTAAGACAGTATGTGTTATTTTAATCCTTGAAGTTTGTGGAGATTTGTTAGAGCAACAATAGAAAATTTGCCAGTCTTCAGTTTCTCAGTAATTTGGTATTTCAACTTGCTCTGTGTAATTAAAATGTTTCAGGAACTTTCATTTCAAAATTCCTCAACTAGAAGGTGGGGAAAGATGACAGAATAGAAGCTTACACTGTTCGTCCACCCACAGAACATGAATTTTAAAAACTATGGGCTCACAGAAAAGTAGCCCCACAAGAACTAAAAATCAGATGAACAATCACAGTACCTGGTTTTAACTTCATACCACTGAGAGAGGCATTGAAGAGGGTCTGCACTATAGACAAAATGGATCTAATAGATATTTACAGAATCCTTCAACCAATGGCTGCAGAATACTCCTTTTTCTTTTCAGGACATGAATCATTCTTGAGGATAGATTTTACATCAGTTCACGAAACAATTCTTAAAACATTTAAAAAATGAAGTATTATCACAGATCAATAACAATAATAATTTTGGAAACTATACAAACACATAGAAATTAAACAATATGCTCCTAAATGACCAGCTGGTCAATGAAGTAATTAAGAAGAAAATTGGCCGGGCGCAGTGGCTCAAGCCTGTAATCCCAGCACTTCGGGAGGCCGAGATGGGCGGATCACGAGGTCAGGAGATCGAGACCATCCTGGCTAACATGGGGAAACCCCGTCTCTACTAAAAAATACAAAAAAACTAGCCGGGCGAGGTGGTGGGTGCCTGTAATCCGAGCTACTCGGGAGGATGAGGCAGGAGAATGGTGTAAACCCAGGAGGCAGAGCTTGCAGTGAGCTGAGATCCGGCCACTGCACTCCAGCCTGGGCAACAGAGCGAGACTCTGTCTCAAAAAAAAAAAAAAAGAAGAAAATTAAAAAATATATCTTCAAACAAATGATGATGGAAACACAACATATCAAAAGCTATAGGTTACAGTAAAGGTGGCACTAAAATGGAGATATATAACTATAAGTGCCTACACATCAAAAAAGGAGAAAAACTTTAATCAAACAATATATCTTAAAGAACTAGAAAAGCAAGAGTCAACTGAAACCAGAATTAGAAGAAATAATAATCAAAGCAGAAATAAATGGAATTAAAGTGAAGAAACCAATATTAAAAATCAGTAAAACCGGCCGGACATGGTGGCTCAAACCTGTAATCCTAGCGCTTTGGGAGGCCGAGACGGGCGGATCACGAGGTCAGGAGATCGAGACCATCCTGGCGAACACGGTGAAACCCCGTCTCTACTAAAAAAATACAAAAAAGAGCCGGGCGAGGTGGCGGGCGCCTGTAATCCCAGCTACTCGGGAGGCTGAGGCAGCAGAATGGCATAAACCCGGGAGGCGGAGCTTGCAGTGAGCTGAGATCTGGCCACTGCACTCCAGCCTGGGCGACAGAGCGAGACTCCATCTCAAAAAAAAAAAAAAAAAATCAGTAAAACCAAAAAATTGTTTTTTTAAAAAGATAAACAAAATTGACAAATCTTTAGCCAAACTAATCAAGAAATAAAGAAAGAACATGAAATCAGAGATGAATAAATAAAATAAATAATTAAAATTAGAGATATAAAAGTAGACATTGGAACTAATACTACAGAAATTCAAACGATCATAAGTGGCTACTATGGACAACTATATGCCAATACATTGGAAAATACAGAGAAAGTAAATAAATTCTTAGACATATACAACCAACCAAGATTGAATATTGAAGAAATCCAAAACCTACACAGACCAACAACAAGTAAAATATTAAAGCTGTAATAAAAAGTCTTTCAGTAAAGAAAAGTCAGGGACCCAATAACTTCACTACTGAATTCTACCAAGCATTTAAAGAAGAATGAATACCAATCCTACTCAAACTATTCTAAAAAATAGAGAAGGAGGGAATACTTGCAAACTCATTCTGTGAAGCCAGTATTGCCCTGATACCAAAACCAAACAAAGACACTCAATAAAAGAAAACTACAGGGCAGTGTCTCTGATGAATATAGATGCAAAAAGCCTCAAAAAGATCTTTCATCATGACCAAATGGGATTTATCCCAGAAATGCAAGGATGGTTCAACATATACAAACTGATCAATGGGATGCATAATATCAACAGAACGAAGAACAAAATTCATATGCTGACTTCAATTGATGCTGAAAAAGAATTTGATAAAATTCAACATAGCTTCATGATAAAAATCCTCAAAAAACAAGGTAGAGAATGAATTTAGCTCAACATAATAAAAGCCACATATGACAGACCCATGGCTAGCATCATATTGAATGGGGAAAAACTGAAAATGTTTCTTCTAAAGTCTGGAACATGACAAGGATGTGCATCTTTATCACTGTTATTCACCATAATACTAGGAGTCTTAGCTCCAGCCGTGAAACTAGAGAAAGAAATAAAGATCATTCAAGTTGTAAAGAAATAAGTCAAATAATTTTGTTTTGCAGATGATATGATCCTATATTGGGAAAAACCTAAAGACTCCATCAAATTCTATTATAACTGATAAATTCACTGAAGTTGCAGGATACAAAAACAGCATACAAAAATCTGTAGCATTTCTATATGACAACAGTGAACAATCTGAATAAAAAATTAACCCCATTTACAATAACTTCACATAAAATTAAATAGACAGGAACTAACTTAACCAAAGTAGTAAAAGATCTCTACAATAAAGACTACAAAACATTGATGAAATAAATAGAAGAGTACACCAAAAATGCAAAGATAGCCCATGTTCATGGATTGGGAGACTCAATATTGTTAAAATGTCCACACTACCCAAAGCAAACTACAGGTACAATGCAATCCCTATCAACATTTCAAAGACATGCTTCACAGAAATAGAGAAAACAATTCTAAAATTTTTATGAAAACACAAAAGACCCAGGATAGTCAAAGCTATCCTGAGCAAAATAAACACTAGAGGAATCACATTATCTGACTTCAAATTATACTATGGAGTTATAGTAATCAAAACAGCATGATACTTGTATAAAAACAGACATATAGACGAATGGAACAGAATAGAGATTCTGGAAACAAATTCACACATCTACACTGAACTCATATTCAACAAAGTTTTCAAGAACATACACTGGGAAAAAGACTATCACTTCAATAAATGTTTCTGGGAAAACTGAATAGCCATATGAAAAGGTAACTAGATCACCATATGTTGCCACGTACAAAAATTAAATCGAAATGAATTAAAGTCTTAAATGTAAGATCTCAAACTATAAAATTACTACAAAAAAAAATTCAGTAAACTCTCCAGGACATTTTTCTGGGCAAAAATGTATTGAGTAATACCCCACAAGCACAGGCAACCAAAGCAAAAATGGACAAATGTGATCACATCAAGTTAAAAAGCTTCTGCACACCAAAGGATACAATGACAAAGATGAGGAGACAAGCCACATAATGGGAGAAAATGTTTGCAAACTACCCATCTGACAAAGGATTAATAACCAGAATATATAAGGAGTTCAAACAACTCTATAGAAAAAAAATCTAACTAATCTAATCATCTATATAATTCAATTAAAATGGCAAAATATTTGAATCGACATTTTTCAAAGGAACACATACAAATGGTAAACAGGCATTTGAAATGTGCTCAACATCACTGATCATCAGAGAAATGCACCCCTGTTAAAATGGCTTTATGCAAAAGACAGGCAATAACAAATGTTGGTGAGGATGTGGAGAAAAGGGAGACTTTTTACTGTTGGTGGGAATGGAAATTAACACAACCACTGTGAAAAATATTTGGAGGTTCCTCAAAAAACTATAAATAGAGCTACCATAGAATCCAGCAATCCCACTGCTGGGTACCCAAAAGAAAATAAATCAGTATATCAAAATGATATGTGCACTCCCATGGTTTTTTTTTTTTTTTTAATTCTTGACAAATACACAAAGGATATATTTTGGGGAAAGAACAGTCTCTTCAATAAAAGCACCATTAAAGACAAAAATTAACATATTATAATGATAAAGAGGTCAACTCATCAAAAATTAATTCTAAATCCATCAACACCTTTAAAATAATGAAAATTCATACACAAAAAAGAGAAATGAACAAACCTAAAATCACAGGTTCATAGAACAAACATAAAACATGCATTAGGATATGTATTATATATCACCTACTACACCTGGTAGATCGTATATATGATGAATTATGGTGGTAGTGATAGTACTCACTTCATTAGCAATGTGAGGGGGAGAGATAGCTTTTAATATGTCAACATGTATCATGTTTGCTGTGGTTTTGTGTAAATGTTCTTTATCAGGTTGAAGAAGTTTCCTTCCATTCTTATTTTGCTAAGAATTTTTAACATTAAAGGACGCACAAAAAAATGAAAAGACATTCCATGTTTATTGATTGGAAGAAATAATATCATTAAAATGATCATACTATACAAAATAATCTACAGATTTAGTGCAATCTCTATCAAATTATGTGTGCCATAAAAATACTTTTATGGTATAGAACATGCTTTTTAAGCCAGCATAACCTAATACCAAAGCTTGGGGGGAAAATCTTTATGAGAAAGAAATACAACAAATCCCTCTTATGAGCATGTTGCATAAGACTAAGCATAATATTAGCAAAATTAATCCAGAGTATATATGAAGAGTAATATATTATGACCAAGTAAAGCTTACGCCAGGAATGCAAGGGCGTTTTAGCATTTAAAAATTCAATCAATGTAATATCTCTTTGATACTGAAAAAGGGCCAAAATTCTACAATTATTTTGATACATATCAAACAAGCATTTGATAAAATTCAACACTCCCATGTTTTTTGCAGCACTGTTCCCAATAGCCAAGTTTTGGAAGCAGCCTAAGTGTTTAACAATAGATGAATGGCCAATGAAAATGTGGCACTTATATACAGTAGAGTAGTATTTAGCCATACAAAAATGAGATCCTGTCATTTGCAACTCCACAGATGTAACTGAAGGTCATTATGTTAAGTGAAGTAAGTCAAGCACAAAAACACAAACATCGCATGTTCTCACTTATTTACGGGAACTAAAATTCAAAATAATTAAACTCATGGAGATAGAATAGAAGGTTAGTTACCAGAACCTGAGAAGGGTAATAGTAAGTGGGTGGAGGCAAGTAGGGATGGTTTATGTGTACAAAATAATAGTTAGAAAAAATGAATAAGACCTAGTACTTTATAGCACAACAGAGTGACTATAGTCAATAATTTATTTGTACATTTTAAAATAACTAAAACAATATAATTGGATTGTAACACAAAAGATGAATGGTTGAGAGAATGTATACCTCATTTTTCATGATGTGATTATTACATATTGCATGCCTGTACCAATATATCTTATGTATTCCATAAATATATAAACACACAACATACCCACAAAAATTACGAATTAAAAATTTAAAAATGGCTGGGAGTGTTGGCTCACACCTGTAATCCCAGCATTTTGGGAGGCTGAGGCAGGCAGATCACAAGGTCAGGAGTTAGAGACCAGCCTGGCCAACATGGTAAAACTCCATTTCTACTAAAAATATCAAAATTAGCCAGGTGTGGTGGTGGACACCTGTAATCCCAGCTACTCAGGAGGATGAGGCAGGAGAACTGCTTGAACCCAGGAGGCAGAGGTTGCAGTGAGCCAAGATCGCGCCACTGCACTCCAGCCTGGGTGATAAAGCAAGACTCCGTCTCAAAAAAAATAAAAATAAAAAAATAAACAATTCTCAGTTGACAACTTGTAATGTTTTGGGGAAACATCAGATCTAAGGTGTTCTAAATTCCACATATGTTATGGTATTTTTAAAAAATGGATTTCTGCTAATTTCAGGAAATTCCTTCTTATGCGTATGTGTAAACTTCCTGTAATTTTGCCATTCAAAGCAGAAAAATAAAGCTAAATAGAGAAATGCTAGGCTACATTTCCATAGAAGGAATAAAGATAGTTTAATATAGCAGAATATATTCCACTGACAACACATACTTTATTTTAAACAACTTTCCCCATCTTCACAAGAAATACATAAACTAAAAAGAAATAGGTCTTCTTGTGGGTTTTGACGTTGGCTTATTATTTTTAAGAACTTCTCTTTGAAAAGATGCCCCCGACAGAGACAAACTTCAATTCCTACCAAGTGCGATATATCCAGCCACTTTTCAAAATATTTGAACACAATGGTTTTTAAAACAGGCTGTACCTTTCAGCCTGGAAGCTACAGCACATGTTTTTGCTACTTTCGCTACTAAAGGCAGTGCTGGTGGAACTGCAGGTGGCACGGCCTGAAGCCAGATTAAGTGTCCTCCTGCTCCCTCTGCCCTTTTCTGCTATTGCTGCAGATTGGCAGTCACTTCCAGGAAGCCAACTGGCAAAGCTGTCATGATCATGGAGTTTTTATATTTTTCCCTATAGTTGAGAGAAGTCAATGAGTAACAAGCATCCTGTTAATAGACAAAAGACACTAAATGTCTCCAAGGCCAAAATATCACATTTTTATGGACAAATGAAAACTGTCTGAATTAAGTGGATACATTTTCTCAGCTCTTCATATTTACTTTGTTTTTTAATCATCTGTACAATCAGTAGGATGGGAATTAGATGAAAGTATTGCTCTGTTGTTTTCACAAATTTTAAAGAATTTTTTAATTCATAAAGATTATATTGAGCCTTTCTATTTTTCAAAATATAATATTGTTTTCAAAAGTTCGTGATAATGTTAGCATGCCAAATACCATTCGAGATTCTTGGGCATTATTCAGTCATATAAAAAATCCTTAAAAGCACCACTTTGATCATCTGACAGTTATATTGACCAAAAAACTGATCTCTGTTGAAGCAATGAGAAGTACATTATTCACCCTGACATGTCTATTAACCAGTGCCCACCTGCCAGACCCACCAAGAGGCTGTCAGCAGCTATTCCACTGGTGGTAATTCTGGCAGGCTCTGAGATATTACAAAACGCTTGGATAAATATCACTTCACTTTCTTGGACTCCCAAGATTCAGGCATTTTGACTTCAGAAGAGCATGCAGGATGTTATTGCATCATTATTTTAAATTTCAAAGTCAATTTCAATATTTTCTAATGCTTCCTTAAAGCATGGACTCTCAAAAAAGCAAGTTAATCAAAGGATGATTTTGAAACTATTCAATAGTGGCTTTTCATTGAATAAAACAATATCACATTGAAAGACAAAAATTCACATATATTGTATATTTCTCAATCACATGTATATTAGGTTTCAGAACTTTTTAAATTATAATTGAAAATACATATTATTGCTAAGACATGCATTTTTAATTTCTCAGGTATCATTAATTTTGAAATTGACCTCCTAAAACCAAGTTTTAATAGATTATGAACATAAATCTTAATGATTAGACAAGCTCTAAATACCTCTTATGACTTCATAAATAGGAAAAAAAATCTGTATAACAGAAATTATAAAACACAAGGGACGTTCCACAAGTCATTAAAATGGAAGTGAGTGGTTAATGCTAAATAATTTCTTATTTTGTTTCTAAGATGGTAGAATTCTACCCAATATATAAATATACTTAGTTTACCAATAAACTTCCTCAGAAAACAGGTGACTGGAGTATATCCTAATAAAAGTAGATAATAGGTAGATATTAGGATCTTCCTTAATCTAGTTGTCTATTAAAAATAAAATGGAATTGAAATTTCAAGGAAAAGTAACTTAATGCATATAAAAATGTCAAAATAGCTAAACTTTCAAAGCAAATTGTATATATGCATTATATATGCATATATAAATACGTATGTATATATAATTTGCTTTATTAAAACAAAACTGTCTACATTTTTGAACCAGAGAAGTAACAAGAAAAGCAAAAATCAGTTCAATAAAGACTAGAATATATTTTTCTACTTATATTGCAATAAAAATAATAAACGACAAGAAAATGCTTAATCTCTGCTCAGTCATAATAAAAGTTGTGTTTATCTTGCATTACTTTCTTAGCTTACTTTTTAACAATGATCACATTCTGTAAGCTATGTTTATTAGAAAACTCTTACTCAATACATTTCTTATGATATCGAATGTAAAATAACTAGATACTAATAGCCTGAGAGACTTTTCTCCGTGGAATATTAAATTGCATTGCATTGAGGAAAGAGGGGCACAGCACTTTGCTAGAAGGGCTCAATCAAGTGTATACTCTAGAAAGCCGGGGCTTTACTTGTGGAGGCATTTAAAAATATATTTCCATTGCCAAAATCCACAAAGAACACTGATTCAGTGGAGGAATGCAGCCCCCAGAGAGAATAAAAATGTAGTTCACCAATGTTCCTAAAACAAAAAGTGACTGTGTCAGATAGTTGTTCAGGAGTTAATGAGAAATGAAAACAGTCTGTGATTAATAATAAGAGTCTTGTTGCAAGAACCAGACATCACAAGATAGAAATCTTGAGATAAGACAGTTTCAGACCAAGAATTCTGCCTAGCCAAGATAATTAAGCATCATTACAAGCTATTTAGAGAGAGGAACAGGAAAGTGAATTTTTAAAACCCGTACATTATATATAGCGTTGTTCCTCAATATTTTATCTACCTTCTGTGTGATAAATTAAACATGTTAGCCCTCCTGTAACAATGTCTAGATATTCTTATAACTGAAATTCTCATTTGTGTCTCCAAATAAGACAATATTCTGTCAAGCTTTACTTCCTTTTTTGTATGTATTATATGTATGTATTATAAATAATACTTAAGTGTTCTAAATACAAAATTATGTAACATGCTTTTAGAAATTTCAAATGTTCCTCTTCCCCACTGACTGCCCGACAGACTTTGAACACTTCAGGCAGATCCAAATGTTGTACCTTCAGCCTACAGAACAATACCTGGTCCTCAAAAATGTTTTATCATCGGAGAAAGCATGAAGAATAGGAAGAACAAGTACAGCACTGAAAAAAATATATACCCTAATAACTGTATGGAGATTAGCTGAGAATCTACAGAAATTTAAGAAAAATTGGCTATACGTACGTATCATCTTACTCTAAAAACCCATCTAGAATAATAGTAAAAAATTACAGAGCCGGGTATCTTGGCTCATGCCTGTAATCCCAGCACTTTGGGGGGATGGGGGAGGGGGACTGCTTGAGCTCAGGAGTTTGAGATCTGCCTGGGCAATATGGCAAAACCCTGTCTCTACAAAAAGCACAAAAATCAGCCAGGCATTGTGGTGAATGT
This sequence comes from Piliocolobus tephrosceles, assembly GCF_002776525.5. NCBI lineage: Eukaryota > Metazoa > Chordata > Mammalia > Primates > Cercopithecidae > Piliocolobus > Piliocolobus tephrosceles. Next base: position 12,817,713 of record NC_045437.1, read on the forward strand.
CTGTGGTCCCAGTTACTCAGGTGGCTCAGGCAAGAGGCTCACTGGAGACTGAGAAGCCGAGGCTGCAGTGGGCTGTGATCACGCCACCGCACTCCAGCCTGGGTGACAGAGCGAGACCCTGTCTCAAAAGAAAAAATTACAAAACACGAATCATCATAAACAAAAGTAGTATCAAAAATATCAGTGAACAAAGGACTTCAGCACATATTTGGAAGGTGGCAGCTGATCAAGTAGTAAACTTTTCAGAGACAGAAACCTGAAATGCCTTCAGAGGCCAGCACTGAATGAAATGTAAGCTGGTAAGGCTTTTGGACATATTCAGATCCAAGGCAAGCATGAATGACCTTGGAGACTACAAATAAGGAAATTGATAGAAAATTTTCATATAGAGATATTAGACTCCTTGGGTCCCTTCTAGAAATTTGTGCTCCAAATTTGAAAAATGTACTAGAGATTAGGTCATTTAAGAATGCAAAGAAAATTTATTTTCCATGCATGCCATTTTACAAATCAATTCAATAGAGGCAAGACAAGAAAAATGGAAAATTGATATCCTAGCAAACCAGGGATTTAGCAAAGAAAAGCGACAAAGAAGAGATCCAGGAAATCGACCTTGTAGCATTCCAAAGGAAGAATCAGCCTGGATGTGACTAGGAAAGTAGATTGTTGCAAGGAGAATATTACCAAGGGGAAAAACGGCTTTGCTAGATCATCTGCTATGTTTGAGTGTATGGCCTGGGGAAAGCACAAGCAGGCATGTATTAGGGTTTTCCAGAGCAACACAACCAACAGGACACAGAGAGATTAATAGAACCGGCTAACACAGTTATAGAGGCACAGAAATCTCACAAGAGGACTTTCGCAAGTTGGAGAAACAGGAAAGTTTGTAGTGTGACTCAGTCCACATTCAAATGTCTCACAATCAGGGAAGCTAATGGTGTAACTCACAGCCCTTCTCAGCCCAGTCTGAGGCAGAGGGCCCAAGAACCCGGGGTACAGTTGCTGCAAACCTGGAGTCTAAAGCTGAAAAACTTGGAGTTCTGATGTCCAAGAGCAGGAGACGAGTGGCTGAGTCCAGAAGTGTGCATGCAGACATGCAAGACAGAGAGAAAGAGAGGATTCGTTTTTAACTTTTAGTTCTATCTTGACCTCAGCCCACTAAACAGTGCCCATCCAGATTTGGTGAGGGCAGATCTCCCTTACACATTCCACCAAGTCACGCAGCAGTCTTACAGAAACGCCCTCACAGACACGCCCAGACATAGTGCTTTACCAGCCATCTGAATATCTTAATTCAGTCAAGTTGAAATCTAAAATTAACCATCAAAAGGTACATGACAGATCCTACATTAAATAAATAAAGCTAGGTACATAGAAAATTACCTAAGTTCAAAAAATAAATTTTACTGTCAAAAGAAAAAGTTGAAGGTTGTAAATAAAATCATAATATATACTTCACCTTGCATTGAATAACATAGATATAATATAAATATGAATTATTAAATAAAATTTACTAAAATATTTGAAAAGATACCCAAAATATTACAAAGAGAATTTACTTCTAGATGAAGACAGTGGAATAGGTTTTGGAAAGAACCATTTTAAGGTACTCACATATTTTCTGTATACATATATAAGGGTCTCAAATAGGATAACATTGTTCTCTACGCAACAAATATTGAGGTAACGGCTAAGAAGTCTCAACCTGACATTATCAAATATTTTTGTTTGCATAATATATAATTCTTCTTGCTTAACAAATAAGTACATATGCTTACCTTTCAGTTTATAATGAATTCAGTACTTGAATAGTAATAAATAGATCCTGTAGTTTGGAAACATCAAAAAACAACTTTCCTAAATGCTGGTTTACAAGGATGCTACATATCCAAGTTTGGGGCTAGGGGCAGGAGGAAAATGGTGATTCTTGCTAGATAGGTGTCTACTTTCTGTCTAAAAACAGATACGGTGAAAGGATTTATATTCTTCTCCCGGTCCATATGTATCATATAAAAGCACTAAAATATGTATACACAAGTAACTATACCATGAGGCAGAACTACTTCCAGATCAACAGATCCAATCACATTAATATAATGAACTAGAATGATAATTTAGAGAATGGAAATTCAACCAAAGCCCTTTCAGGCTAGATAGTGACAGAAGGTTACAGAGTTGGAATAGCTATGAGATAGGTCAGCAAATGCCTATGGAAATTGGAAGCCTGCTGTTGGTGATGGTATTTACTGAAGGGTATACAGGGGAAAAAATAGTTCTCCAGACCAGTAATTGGATACTAGGTAGCAAATAGTATGCTCTAGTAAAGAAAACCCAATGAATGCTACGTTAGCAATTGGAGTTGCTACATGATACAGGTGACATGATCCATTGTCAATCTCCACAGTCCATCTCCTTTTTGCATAGATGAGAGGGGTGATTAGAATAGGATATGGTAGCAATCACTACCCCTGTGTTCTTCAGTTCCTCAAAGATAGCACTGATTTCTCTGGATCATTCAGGAATGCACACTGCTTTGGGTTATCTTGTTTTGTAGGTATAGGTAGATCTAGTAATTTCCATTTAGCTGGTTCTACTATAATACCTCTTATCTCACTAGTCAGATAACCAATATGGAAAATGTCGCTCCTTGCTGAGTATGTTTATTGTACACTATGGTTTCAGAAACTGAGGAAATAACCATTGGATGTGTTCAGGGACCAAATGATTCCAACGTAAACTGAATCTCAGACAAAAGTCCATTTGCTACCTGGCCTTCATATATCCCTAACCCAACTGGCTGGTTGGACACTGGACTTTTCAGACACTAGAGTCAGTATAAATTCAAGTAATTCTGGAGAATCTTGGAGAATTTGGGAAGAGGCAGCATGATCAATAAAACAGTACCAAGGATCTCCCTGGGTGAGATCTAGTTATTAGAGTAACCACAGATTCCTTGTCTCTGAAAATTACATGCTTCAGTTTTAAGGTTCCATCATCCTCAGTGGATTTATGGAGTCCACTGTGGTGACTAATGAGGATGATCACTTCTCCATATGTTCATGACCATTCCTGTGCCTTCTTCTGTTACTTGCTCAAATGTTTTGTCCATTTAATAACTGGGTTGTCTTTTTAGTTTTGACTTGTAGATGTTCTTCACATATTCTGAGTATGTTATTTTTCAGACATTTATTTCAAATATTTTCTCTTATTCTTTGGCTTGACTTTTCACATTCTTGTGTCTCTTTAGAAGTATACATTTTTAATTTTTATGAAGTACAAATAATTTTTTTTCATTTTCTATGTTGATTTATTTTTGAATGGTATCTAAGAAATCTTTCCCTACCTCAAGATCATGAAGATATTTTTCTAGCTTTCATGTATTAACTCTTACTTTTAGGTCAGTGGTTGACCCAGATTAAGTTTTGTTTCTCCATGGAGTAAGGTATCAATTTTCATTTGTTTTTCCATAGAAATTATTAGTTATTCCAGTCTTAATTTGATATGATTTTCTTTCTGCATGGAATTACCATGGTCAATTTGTTACATATCAACTGACTATGTATATGTGGGTCTATACTTGGGCTCCGTCTCCTCTACTAAGCTATTCATCTATTTTATGTGAATATCTGTCTTGCAACAACTGTCTATGTCACATTGTCTTGACTACTGCCCCTTTGTACAACCTCTTAAAATTAGGTAGTGTAAATTTTCCCATTTTATTATGCTTTTCATGACTGTTCTGGATCTTCAAGAGCCTTCTAATTTCCAGAAAGAAAGAAAGAAAAAAAAATATATATATATATATATATATACTTAAACTTTACCAAAAAAAAAGAAAAGGCCTGCTGAAATTTTCATTCGGGATTACATTAACATGTAAATCATTGTGGGGAGAATTTGAAGCTTAACCATATTGTGTCTTCTAATCCAGAAATATGGCATATGTCTCCACTTATTTACATCTTTTAAAATGTTCTTTCAGCAATGCTTTTTAGTATGTATTTCTATGTATTTTTCTTTTCATTTCAAATAGGAAGTGGAGGATTAGAGAGATCTAACAATTTACCTCAACACACGGGCAAAGCTATCTTTAACTCCAATGGATGCTCCTTCGTAAAAATATTTAAGGAGATTTAAAATTTCCCAATTCAACTTCCCTCACTTATAGTTGCAGAAGTGAAGTCTCAAAAATTAGAAGTGCCTGGGATTATCAACTGTACTCATATAAAAACTGTCACCTACTTGCAGATACGATTCCAAAATTAGCATTTTCCTGATGCATCCTACCTTCTCTTGTACCTGTTTGAAAATTTAAAAAGCATAAAAAGACATTGAACTTTATAAAACACTATGAGTTTTTCCCCACTTCTTCATCCAGCAACAAGCTATTCAGTGCTTATTACGTTGTTTAATACAAGTGTCTAGCAGGTTCTTAAAAAGTTCTACTGGAATTCATACCTTCTTATCATTAAGTGACTGTACGTGGTAAAATTAAGTTAGAAGGGAAAAAACACCTATGACAAACACAGAAAAACGTAATATAAAGACCTACTAGCTCATAATAGGGGATTAACTAATACAGGGTAGAGGCAATGCTAAAGAGCAGGCAAACAATACATACAGGGAGCAGCCACTATACCAGCTCAGGGCTGACCCAGAGAAAGCACAAGAGAAACAAAGGTGCGAGGGGATACACTTAGGTAAGGTTCAGGCCTTGTTAGAGAGAGTGTATCTACATCTACGGCCCACTTGGTGATGGAGTCAGCATGGTGCCACAGGCAAGGATGGTTAGCAGAAATCCACCTACTGAGGCACCAGTGAAATTCCTGGGAAGCTGGCTGAGATACCAGTGAAATATCTGGACACTGGGAGATGGGGAAGACCTGCTGGGAAGCCAGCCTAAGGGGCTGCTGAAGCTCACTAGGAGGTCACTCAGTGGGGTGCAGAGAAAGTTGCTGAAGGTCACCCTGGGTGTCTCACATGTCACCAGCAGCAGCTACAGGAACAAGAGAGAAAAAGCACAGTGGGACAGAGAATAGAAGCTCGTTAAACTCCTTCCTCTGGCAGTGTCTTCTACTGTCCTAGACTGACAATGCTTTTCATTGTACCAGTCAGAAAAGAAGAAATGTTTACAGGGTCTGGGTCTAATATCACCAAGTAAGATAAAGAAGGGTAGATTTTGAGTTGAGCAGCCATGCACTGATAACCAGCACAGTGACTAGGTAACATACACTCACTTCACTGACCAAAGGAGGTAGTAGGAGCAAATCCAAGATCAAAATAACAATCTTTAAAAACCGTGATATTTATAAAATCATGATAAAGTTGAACAGTAAATAAAATTATTTAAGTATTAAGTGGTTATAGATTTATTAAATCATTCTATTCAAATGAAATTATTAAAGATCTACCATACAGAAAGCACTGTGTAAAGCACTACAGGATTTAGAAATCACTGTGACCTAAGGTCCCATTTGAACTCCTGTGACAGGACTCCATGTCCAATCCTAGCAGGATTGAATTCAGTTTCCATCCATGCTTACATACTCAAAACCTTTGCTACAGCAACCCTCGTTCTCTTTTGCATTAATTTTTTACATTGTCTATGAAACATTTTGAAAGAAGTATTTTGTTTCTAATGTCTCTTTCCCCATGGTCTTTTAAACCCATTCCAGTAAGTTCTATTTTCCACTGATCAATTAAGTGTCTGTATCAAGAAATACCATTTGATCCAGCCATCCCATTATTGGGTATATACCCAAAGGATTATAACTCATGCTGCTATAAAGACACATGCACACGTATGTTTATTGCAGCACTATTCACAATAACAAAGACTTGGAATCAACGCAAATGTCCATCAGTGACAGACTGGATTAAGAAAATGTGGCACATATGCACCATGGAATACTATGCAGCCAGAAAAACGATGAGTTCATGTCCTTTGTAGAGATATGGATGCAGCTGGAAACCATCATTCTCAGCAAACTATTGCAAGAACAGAAAACCAAACACCACATGTTCTCACTCATAGGTGGGAATTGAACAATGAGATCACTTGGACACAGGAAGGGGAACATCACACACCGGGTCCTATTGTGAGGAGAGGGGAGAGCAGAGGGATAGCATTAGGAGATATACCTAATGTAAACGACGAGTTAATGGGTGCAGCACACCAACATGGCACATGTATACATATGTAACAAATCTGCACGTTGTGCACATGTACCCTAGAACTTAAAGTATAATAGTAAAAAAAAAAAAAAAGTGTCTTATGACCTCCACATTTCTAAATCCAATGATCAATTATCATTTCTTATCTTAGGTTACCCTCAACTGCAGGCGATTTAGTTAATGTGCCTCTCCTCTTTGAAATACTTTCTTCACTTAGCTTCCAGAATACCTCTGTCTCCACAATCTCGTCTGTTCACTGTGGTCATCCTTTGGTGGTATCTCATTTCCTTGACTTTTATATTTGAATCACTCCAGGATTCTGTTTTTAGATCTCTTCTCATTTTTATCAACTCTAACTCTTTTGATGACTTAACAATGTCCCATGCCTTTCCTAAGTATTATATGTTATTGACACACAAATATTATATCTCCTGATTTCTAAGCTTGTATATCCAATAAAATTCTAAATATCTCCCTCTGGATTTCTAATAGACACCTCAAACATACATTGCTAAAATTTAAGCGCTTGATTTCCCCCACCTGAATGGTAATTTCGTTTTTCCAATTGCTTAGACCAAGAACATAGGTTATATTTGACTTTATCTTTTTCTCATGCCCCACAGGTAATCTGCAGCAAATCCTGTAAGACCAACCTTCACAATATATTCAGAATTTGGCCACCTCTTACCACTTCTGCTATTACATATTACCACTCCAGTCGAAGACATCATTTTTCCCGCTGGAGTATATATGTACTCCTCACCAACCTACTTAGACTACTCTGTTCAGACTATTTCCATAAAAACAACCAGTGTTTTATTTCAAAACACAAGGCAGATCATGTTGTACCTCTTCTCAAATCTTGCCAGAACTTTCCATCTCTGGAGAAAAAGCAAAGTTTCTTAATCCTCACAATGTCTTATAAAACCGTCCATAATCTTGTGACATGTCCCTCAAACTACTTGTCACACTTTGGTCCTCATTTTTCATCTTAGGCAATGTATCAATTTCTTCTTGACACTGTAACAAATTACCACAAACTTAGTGGCTTAAAAATTATTTTCCTACAGGTCTGGAGATCGAAGTCTGAGATCAGCTTCACTTGGCTAAAGTCAAGGTGTCAGCAGAAATAGCTTTCTGAGAACCTTACAGGGAAAAGCAGTTTCCTTGCCTTTTGAGTTTTCTTATGGCCACCTGTAGGCCTTTTTCCTTATTTCTTCTTTCACATTCAAAGTCCACCACTACAGTGTCCACTTCCATTATCACATCACCTTCTTTCCTGAGTCATCCTGCATTCCTTTATAAAACCCCTCCTGAATACAACAGACTCACAAAGGATATTTAAGGATAACCTGCCGTCCTCAAGATCCCCAACCTAACCACATCTGCAAAGTCTCTTTTACCATGTGAGGCAACATATTCACAGGTTCCAGGGATTAGGATGAGATCTTTCGGGACCATTATTCAGCTGACCACACCCACTGATCATCAGAGATGCACAATGACCTCCCTGCTGTTTCTCGCATGTGACTGGCACCCACCTATCTCAGAAACTTTGCACTTACAATTCCATATATCTGGAATGCTCGTTCCCTAGAGAGCTACATAAATTCGTTCTCAAAGTCTTTTCATAGTACACTATAAAGCTTTACACACATGCCCTGGCTCTTATTCTGTATGCTTTACTTTTCTGCCTTGGTATTTATCACCATCTAATGTAAAATATATTACATTTATCATGTTTAATGTCCATTCCTCCACTAGAATCTAAGTTCCAAGATAGAAAGGATTATTTTCTGCTTCACTCAATTTTTAACTCAAGAGCTTACAACAGTGCCAGCCGTATAGGAGGTGTGCAGTAATAGTGAGTAAATGTTAAATAAAATGCTAAATTGCACGATAAAAAAATATATCCAAAGTCCCTGCCATTATGGACCCCCATTGTGGAAACTCTGTTCTGAAAAAAATACCACCATGGGCTGTTTAGGTTTAGATGAAATACCAAAGGTGGAATCAATCTCAAGTAGTCTTCTGTATTAAGAATTCTACCTTTAAAATGCCCACTGAATACAAACTGCTGAATGGCTGGTTAGACAAACAAATTCATCATTTCCAAATACAAACTCCTTACTGAGCTTCCTATGCCCATGTGTGGGGACATTATAAAAGTCTCAGTGATTCATTTTCAAAATCTAGGAGTATTGCCATCTCCTCTAAAATACATTTCAACTTCCATTCCTGTCTTAAATCCGCTCCCTCAAGTATGAAGTTCTGAGCAGACAAGCTTGTATGAGTCATACTGTGAAAGACTCCTGGGAGCAACACTTATAAGGGAGCACAGACAGAAGAACTGATCAGAAGCCATTAAAATGTCATACCTTGCACATGCGAACTCAGTCAATCCTATAGTAGCTCTGGAGATAGAGAGGCCCCTCAGAGTTATACCAAAATGTAACAAGGTATTGGTCTTTGTACTCTTCCCCCCATGCACATTACCCTGTTACTGAAAAGAATGTGTAATCTTGTATAAAGGAGCTCTCTTTGGCCAAGGGCAATTCCCAAATAATTCAGCAGCAGGTCACCAGCTGCCAACCATCTTGGGTGCTGGGGGAAAGAGTCTCTGTCAGGAAGAGACATCTGCTATAGTCCATTTCTTCTGTCACATCATGTAGCAAGCCCAACTCATCTGGGAAAAAAAAACCTACAGCATTCTGGTTTTCCTTGTTTCTTAGAGAAACAAGAGAGAAAAAAATATAATAGTACATGAAGTCCTTGCCCATGCCTATGTCCTGAATGGTATTACCTAGGTTTTCTTCTAGGGTTTTTATGGTTTTAGGTCTAACATTTAAGTCTCTAATTCATCTTGAATTAATTTTCATATAAGGAGTAAGGAAAGGATCCAGTTTCAGCTTTCTACTTATGGCTAGCCAATTTTCCCAGCACCATTTATTAAATAGAGAATCCTTTCCCCATTTCTTGTTTTTGTCAAGTTTGTCAAAGATCAGATGGCTGTAGATGTGTGGTATTATTTCTGAAGGCTCTGTTCTGTTCCATTGGTCTATATCTCTGTTTTGGTACCAGTACCATGCTGTTTTGGTTACTGTAGCCTTGTAGTATAGTTTGAAGTCAGGTAGCATGATGCCTCCAGCTTTGTTCTTTTGGCTTAGAATTGTCTTGGCAATGTGGGGTCTTTTGTGGTTCCATATCAACTTTAAAGCAGTTTTTTCCAATTCTGTGAAGAAAGTCATTGGTAGAGTGACAGAATGGATTAAGAAAATGTGGCACATATACACCATGGAATACTATGCAGCCATAAAAAAGGATGAGTTCGTGTCCTTTGTAGAGATACGGATGCAGCTGGAAACCATCATTCTCAGCAAACTATTGCAAGAACAGAAAACCAAACACCACATGTTCTCACTCATAGGTAGGAAATGAACAATGAGATCACTTGGACACAGGAAGGGGAACATCACACACCGGGTCCTATTGTGAGGAGAGGGGAGAGCGGAGGGATAGCATTAGGAGATATACCTAATGTAAACGACGAGTTAATGGGTGCAGCACACCAACATGGCACATGTATACATATGTAACAAATCTGCACATTGTGCACATGTACCCTAGAACTTAAAGTATGATTATATATATATATATATATAAAATAGTACAAACGGTAGTCTCTATCACTATAACTGGCTGGGAGTTCTCTAGTGATCTTCTTCTCACCCCCTCAAATATTCCACTCAGGGTTCCCCATCATCTTAGCTAGCACCATGCTTGGTCTGTGAGAATTATCTATTGGGGTAACCCAGCCCTCATCCCTGAGGGTTCTCAGCGTCTTTCTCAAGCCTTGGGTGGCTGCATTTGTTTATTTATCAAGAAATTTAAGCTTGAAGAAATGTCCTAGAGCAGAGGTAAGTACACACTGGGTTCCACAGCCAAATCCTGTCATTTTGTAAATCAAGTTATATTAGAACATAGTCATGAATTTTCTACAGCTGTAGCTGTGACCCACAATGCATGGCCTATAGGTATTACATAGCTCTTTCCAGAAAAAGTTGACCATCTTGTGCCTAGAGGATTTGTTCTTTCCTGCACCAAATGCGTAAGAGCAGTTCTTGCACATCCTGATAATTAATACCAACTATCCTGCCAGTGTGGCCTTGGAAATGACATAGTGGCAGCCTTAGAGTTCAATTGTGCTCTCCCTGAGTCTTCTGGTTGATCATTCCTCCCCTGGATCACAGAACCTAAATTTTGGAGACAGAAAGCAGAAATTCCCCAAGTAGATGTCTGGGACAGACGAGAAGTTGTGAAAGCCCTACTTCTATACTTTGATGTTCAAACTGATAAATTTCACCTTTGATGGACACAGCTTGAGATAATAGTTTTTGTTATAGGATGCATATTTCATCTTGGAGGATAGCGCCTAGTCCTTGCAGAGTAAACCCTCCAGTCTTTCACCTCAGCAATGCCTTCAAAATGTTGTATTTCCAGTAGCTCTCAGACACTGTAGTAAGGCCAGTAGATCCTGGAGGCCCATGCCCACTGCCATACCGCCTTCAACATTTAGCTGGTCTCTTGCTTTGAGACAATATTAAAAAATACTGTGCCTATGAAAATATCAGCTTGTGAACCAGTGGACAGTGGTGCTAGCCGAAGCCCTGCAGATAGAAAAGGCAAAATGGTAGCTGGATACATGTTGGTTCCAGTAAAGATTAATGGTTGCTGCTTCTGGGACGAAAGAAGCCTGATGTAATAAATCTACCACCAAGTGGCTGCTTGGTCTCCGTGAGCGCTAGTGCAATACCAGGACTTCAGCATGTCTGTTGCTGCCGTGTTAGGCAGATTACTCAGCAGCAGTTGCTCCTGAGGTTCTCAGGGACATCAGAAAGGTTTTGACAACAAAATGTACAATATGAGTTTCTCAATGTGCAATGTTAATAACCTAATATCTAGGCAGTGATAATTCATAACCCAACGAGTCAATATGCTGCAGAACAGTATTCAGGGCTTCCAGGAACACTGTTTTGCCCCTTAGAAAAGAGGTTAATTACCATTCAGGACATAGGCATGGCCAAGAGCTTCATGTCTAAAACACCAAAAGCAAGGGCAACTAAAGCCAAAACTGACAAATGGGATCTACTTAAACTAAAGAGCTTCTGCACAGCAAAAGAAACTACCATCGGAGTGAACAGGCAACCTACAGAATGGGAGAAAATTTTTCCAATCTACTCATCTAACAAAGGGCTAATATCCAGAACCTATAAAGACCTTAAACAAATTTACAAGAAAAAAACAAACAACCACATCAAAAAGTGGGCAAAGGATATGAACAGACACTTCTCAAAAGAAGACATTCATACAGCCAACAGACACATGAAAAAATGTTCATCATCTCTGGCCATCAGAGAAATGCAAATCAAAACCACAATGAGATACCATCTCATACCAGTTAGAATGGCAATCATTAAAAAGTCAGGAAACAACAGGTGCTGGAGAGGATGTGGAGAAATAGGAACACTTTTACACTGTTGGTGGAACTGTAAACTAGTTCAACCATTGTGGAAAATAGTGTGGTGATTCCTCAAGGATCTAGAACTAGAAATACCATTTGACCCAGCCATCCCATTACTGGGGATATACCCAAAGGATTATAAGTCATGCTGCTATAAAGACACATGCACATGTATGTTTATTGCGGCACTATTCACAATAGCAAAGACTTGGAATCAACCCAAATGTCCATCTGTGACAGACTGGATTAAGAAAATGTGGCACATATACACCATGGAATACTATGCAGCCATAAAAAACGATGAGTTCATGTCCTTTGTAGGGACATGGATGCAGCTGGAAACCATCATTCTCAGCAAACTATCACAAGAACAGAAAACCAAACACCACATGTTCTCACTCATAGGTGGGAACTGAACAATGAGATCACTTGGACACAGGAAGGGTAACATCACACAATGGGGCCTATTGCGGGGAGTAGGGAGGGAGAGCATTAGGAGATATACCTAATGTAAAAGACAAGTTAATGGGTGCAGCACACCAACATGGCACATGTATACATATGTAACAAACCTGCACGTTGTGCACACGTACCCTAGAACTTAAACTATAATAAAATAAATGAAAAGAAAAAAAGAAAAGATTAATTAGTAAAAACACATATGGTATGTGTGCTGTAATGCTCACATTGGGCAGATGTGGCGTAGATTAACCCCCTATCTTTCTTCACCTTGGTTCCTGAAGATTGTCTATATCAACTCTCTCAATGGCTCCTTTCCCATGTACTGCCTTTGGCTGTTTGGGTGCCAACAAAGGAATCTGGAGAAAAGAGGATGAGCTTGGCATATTGATTCTCACACTTCTCTACCTGTAGGACTCTGCCAAAGGCCTTCTCCTTTCAGGCCGCAGGAACTAGCCATGTTGATTCTTCAGTGTAGAATGGCAACAGTCCCAAAATTTCTAATATTAATAATTTATAATATTAAGTTCTGGTGTGAAGTCTACGTAAGGGCCATTATAGCTCCTGGGATACTACCACAGGATTGACTGAGCTCTCACTTGCAATATGTGACATTTTGACTTCTTAGTATCAGACCTACTATAATTCCCTTGTGTTTTACCTCATCCAAATCTCTGTAATTGATCTACTTATTAAGCCATCTTCAAAACATCCTGTTTCTCATGTTCAATCATTTTCCTCTAGGGATCTCAACTGATATATTTTTAGAAATTTGGGTGGGGGAATTTAATAAAAATGAAAACCAAGAGATTATTTCTAAGTAACTAAGAAAATGAATAAAATTTTGAATGAAAATGTTTTGTTGATAGTGAAGTGAGAATCTGGGCAAGTGATAAATCCCAATGGATATAATTAGCTGATAATATGTAATCTCTTGCAAGAAAGGTTCTAAGATGGAAATTCCAGGAATACTAAATCAAAGTCAGATGTAATCTGCTTTTACTGATGTTGTTGAACTAGTAATTGTATATATTAATACCAGAAGAGTGACCCAATTAATTCTTCAAGAATAAATCTACACCTTCCTCTACCGCATCCCAAGCAGGCAAATATTTTCACTACTACCCTCCTTGTAATCCCCATCTATCACATCCTGCATCACTTATCTATTGCCACATTAATAATACATAACCAATAAAATAAAACATCTCTGGCTTAAACAATAACTGCTTATTGCTCATGTGTATGGAGGCAGCTGTGACTAGAGCAAGTGGTTCTGCTAGTCTTGGTTGGATTTGCACACATGCTGTCGGGCTGGATGTTGGGTAACTCAGCTATGCTCCACGTGGTCTCTCCTCCAGCAGGCTAGCTCTGGCATGTTCTCATGGCAAATGGAAGCACAAGAGGGCTCATGAGGCCTTCACTTGGAAACCTGCTGTGTCCTCAACCATATGCTGCTCAACAAAAACTTTACAGGGCCAACCTAGATTCAACAGATGGGAAATGTCTCTACTCCTTAGGGAAAAGAAAAGCAAAATTACATGGCAATGGAAGGGACAACATAGAGGAAAAAATATTGGAGTTCTTCATGCCTCAGTCCACCATGCATGCCTTCTTTCAACCTCATCCTCTATCTCTGCAACTTTTCCCACCACCCAAAACTCACATCTTCAAAATAAGCATTTCCATTTTACATGACTGTAACTGTAGCTCCTGCTCATTTGCAAGGAGCAGAGACTGACACAAGGAACTTAAGTTGGAATGTACGTTACAGAGACAGAAAATTGAGCATGAGCCTCAGGAAGAGCAGGACTATATACCAGGTACCAATACCAGGACTTTAAGTTTTGTGCTCAGGTTGTTAAATGCCCAATCCACTCTCCAACTCTTTGCTTCCTATTAGATCCATGATTACCCTGTTCCTCTCTCCATGTCAAGATATACCATAGAATGCACTTTCCCTAAGTCTAAACTCCCCTCTCCCTTACCCCAGCCCTATTAAGTAACCTTGACTACGCAGAGAATAACCTTCGGAGCTTTCCAGAGCAGGATGGTAAGTGGCATTGTAAGTTAAACAGCAGTCAGACGTGGCAAGACTTCTGATGACATCACTGGTTGTAATACAGAATCTTTTCTCATTATTACTATTATCATGAAAACTGCTTTTCCCTTTTTATGACTCAAAAACTGCTGCATGAGTCACAGAAAGAGAAAATATAAATTTCTGATGTGACTTTATACTGTGAAGAAATGTCCTCCCTCTACTAAATTGTTACTTACTATAACAATAGCAGTCGTAATGATAATAGCATTTACATTCCCTTATTGATTTACAATTTGTATAACACCCTACAAACTTGTTTTATTTTTTATCACTGTTCCTAGCCGCAGCTCTACTGCTGCCTGGACACATAAACATGGGCAAAGTTCTGTCCTGCTCTCGGCCCAGTTTCCAGCAGTGGCCGTGTTCCCCACAGAGGTCCTGCAGGGTGGAAGCTTCCATGAGACTCAGATCCATGTCAGCATTTCAAAGGGGGAAAGTCCTGGAGTGGGCCTAGAGAATCTGAATCAGAGACAGACACTTAGACTACATTTTTTTCTATTCATTATTAGTCTCAAACATTATTGTTTATCAGAGTGCATCTGCTAAAATATGAATTTTATTTTGTATTATTTAAATGTATTAATAGATATATTTGTATTATTCGAATGTTTCTGTGAAAAATGAATGTTTGGAAACGGGGCACAGTGGCTCACATCTGTCATCCCTGCATTTTGGGAGGCCAAAGGTGGGTAGATTGCTGGAGCCCAGGAGTTTGATACCAGCCTGGGCAACATGGCGAAAAGCCATCTCTACACAAAAGACAAAAAATCAGCCCAGTGTGTTGACATGCACCTGTACTCCCCACTCCTCAGCAAGATGAGGTGGGAGGATGGCTTGAGCCTGGGAGGTGGAGGCTACAGTGAGCCATGATCATACCACTGCACTCCAGCCTACGTGACAGAGCAAGACCCTGCCTTGAATAATAATAATAAAATTTCCGCACATCCTTCTCTCAGAGCCTGAGAGTGGAAGCTAGGAAATTTGAAGTTTAGTGAGCATCCTAGATGATTCTGATGACTCTTTTCTATCCTATTTGATTCATCAGCAGTATCTGTGCTAGTGAAGGTTGTCTTTTTCTCCAGGTCACTACATACTTGAAACTGTAACTGGCCATAAAGGCTAGGTCTTAGAAAGTACATGGAAATATCTGAGATAAAAAAGGGCCTATGCTCCCTTGATTTTTCAAAACAGACTAATTTTTTAAAATATTTACAAATAAAACAACAGAACCTAATAAAATATAATTATATCTGTATTTAACTTTACATACATTTGCCTACAACTTTTTTTCCAGCTTCGTATTTACATTCAGAGATGTTGGTGGGGGAAATCTACAAATTGACAGATTTAATGAGAATGCTTACTTCACATTCTGAAGGGAAAGGAACTTTTTTATCCACTGGGCATCTGGTCTATGGGAGGTAATTTCACAAACATCATTTCACATACAGGCTGCCTCAGTATAGTGGTCAGGAGGCTTGGCTCTGAAGACATTAGCCTGAATTCATACCCTGTCTTTCCACTATCTGTGTGACTTGGGAAAATTACTTAGTATCATCTCTATAAATAAGATGCATTAATATCATCTCTATAAATAAGGATAGGAAAGTGACTAACCTGGTTAGTTCAAAGGGCTATGTAAAAAGAATTCAGACAAACAAAACCTGAAGCATTATGACATAATAAACATAAAATAAATACGAGCTATTTTAATTATTTTGCAATTACAAACTCTATTATTAATCAGAAGTCTATTTTGATGTATTTTTTAAATTAAGCCGAGCTGTCATTTCACTTAATTTGACTCAATTAAAAAATGCAGTACAGATGTACCCAAATTAGGATGATCCAACTGATGCTCTGTCAACTTTACAATGGTGCGTACGTAATTCAGATTCAGTAGAAACCTTAGAGTACACATTCAACCCTTTTCACTGTCGCTATAGTATTCAATACGTTACATAAGATAGTCAATGTTTTATTACAAAGCAGACTCCGTATAACATGTTTTTGCCCAATGACGGGCTGATTTAAGTGTTCTGAGCATATTTAAGGTAAGCTAGGCTAAGCTATGAAGTTCAGTAGGTTAGGCGTATTAAGCACATTTTTTAACTTACAAAATTTATGATAGGTTTATCAGGACTTAACCCCGTCATAAGTCAAACAGCATCTGTATTAATATATGGTAAATTTATTTAAGACTGTATTGTAAAATCATAGGCTTTAACTATTGTCATTCTTTATCATTGATCCTTTGCCTGAATGAGAGGTGAGACAGCAAGCTGCCACTGCCAGATCCCACCTCATACTACTGATTCCTCAGAGAACAAGCCCTAAATCCCGAAAACAGTGCGATTTAGAATTCTGTAACTGAATTACACTACTCTTCATTAAAAAGAAAAATATCTAACAATTTTTCTCTTGCCCTCTACTGAAAATATTTTTAAGTATTAACTTCTTCATGCTTTGATTTCCATCATTTCACCATGAAATACCTCCAGGGTGGGAGCTATTTTGCATTTTTAGAGGCCTCCCTAACCTTCTCTCTTTGGCATTTGAGGAACTCTGACTGCGGTGATCACACAGGGCAAGCAGTAAGGGAAAGCAAGGGCAGTCCTGCCTTTGTCTCTTACTTGTTGCAGTCTTTAAGGAAGAGAGGGGGAAAGGGGCTCTCTGATTAATTTCAGGCCTTCAAGTTTCAGCAATACCATGACATATTGGCGTTCTCTCCTTTTACGATTGCGGCTTTGCTCTTGTACTTCCTTTGCACACTCCTGCAATGGAAAGCTAACCTTTATGCTTCTACAGCCTGATGCGGCTCAGAGTCAAAGCGAAGCTGGCAATCAAAGGCTAGGATGGCATTTGAAAGGAAGACCTTACCATAGGGCTCACAGTAGGAGCTCTCCGAAGCCCTTAAGTGTACCTTTTGAAACCAGCCATTTCTGCATATCGTTTGTGACTAAAATGCTAATACTGTTAGTGCTCAAATTTTATTCCAATTCTCTTTAGGGTTTAGGTCCTCTGCTATTCTCCGAGTTCACAGACCTGACGTTCAGATCACTGGACAAAGTACTGGGCCTTTATTCTGATTCTACAACCGCTCAATTTTCTTCAGCGTTATTTGACTCATTGATATGTATTACACAGCCACAAGGTGATTACCCATAATGCATTTTCCTCTTAAACATATTGACGGTAAGACTAGAGATTATAATGTATTCTACTCTGTGGAGAAGACACTGCCAACCCTCAACCTCTGGGACTTTTAGATACATGGCAGAGATTTGGTTTGTTGATTTGCAGTGCACTCATCTGATTTCCTATCTTCCTCTCATCATTAAGTGCACGTTAGAATGAAGCCACAATATTCAACACTACTTTTATTTGCTTCATACACAGTAATACCAAATCAATTGTAAATCTTTTTGAAGGGGAGGAAAGAAAATGGGCAGAAATAGGAGGTAAGACATAAACAGAAGTGTGGTTATAAGAGGGCATGATTTTCTTTATCTTTCTTTATTCTTAAGGGACTATTGAGACAGGATAAAAGGGAAAGTTGGCCAGGTTTGGTGGCTCATGCCTGTAATCTCAGCACTTGAGGAGGCCAAGGCAGGAGGATTGCTTGAGCTCAGAATTTTGAAACCAGCCTGGGCAACACAGAGAGACCCTATCTATGTAAAAATTATTTTTTAAAAAAAATAGCCAGGTGTAATAGCATGTGCCTGCATTCCCAGCTACTTGGGAGGCTGAGGTGGGAGGATCACTTGAGCCTGGGAGACCAAGCCTGCAGTAAGCTGTGATTGTGCCACTCTACTCCAGCCTGGGCAACAGAGCAAGACTGTGTCTTAAAAAAAAAAAAAAAAAAGAGTTGTTGCTAATTTAATATCATATTAGCTTTGTGCTACTGGAAAGGCCATGATTGCCACTGACTATGCGCCACAGTAAAATATGTATGTACGATTGACCAAAAAAATATGTATATATGATTTACCAAAAGATTTAAGCTTTAAGGAGAAATATTTTTCTCTAGTTTCTGCCTCTCTGAAGGAATTGTGGGGAGCCCAGACCTGCATGCTTTCTTCAGCCAGGAGCTGAGGGCAGAGGATAAAGCAAAGTGGGAGAAAGTTATCTAGCAAATCCAACATGAGGAAATAAAACACTGACCAAAAAAACAGGTATTCCTATAGAAAATAACTCTGGTAGAAACAAATACAGAAACATTTTGTACCCTAATTGGTGTATGTAAAGGTGACCGAGAGCAATACTCTTATTCTAACACATTGCATCTCCATGCCCATAATATACAACGGACCTAATAAAGGGGCAATTTTTAGAAGCTCATGAGCATAGTGTAGTGGGACAGGCAGTGGTCGATAGGTTGGAAGACAGGTTTTTTATTTTTTTCTAGGCTTCCATTTCAGTAGCTTGTGTTATGAAATTGTTATAATTATCTCCTTCCTGTGTTCTGCAAAGGAAAGATCTATTCAAAATGCTTCTAAAACACTAACAGTCCTCCACAAATGGAAATATCTTTTGTAAATTAATACTCACTTTCAACAGAGTGGCTTTTGCCACATACTGCTCTCTGCTTAATTGTCATCAGTCATGAATTTTAAATTAATCCAGCTCAATATTTTTCAAACTGTAACCATGAAACTTTAGTTCTAACTCACAGCTACGGAAATAAAGCACCAGAAAGTAAATTTTGCCTTCATCATTTTATTGAAGACTTCCCTGAAAGAGGTCCCCTATTCAGACCTCCACAATACCAGGACTTTAGGGAGATGTGACCTCTCATTTAATTCCCTAGAACGGTCCCCTTATCTAATCTGGTCTTGGGCAAAATAATTATTGTACCTTCTGAAACTCAGAAAAGCAAAGTCAGTCAGATCCTTGCCTCTAACCAATCCAGGTTTGTTTCTCAGTTTTTGCTGGATATGATCCAAGTTGCCTTAGAGAACTCATGACTAGATTAAAGAAAATGTGCTTGGCATGCGAAGTGTGTTCTGGAAACTCTGACATTTAAATAGAATCATGTTCAAACTTTCACACCTGGGAGTCCAATCTGGCTGAACTTCATGGGAGCTGGAGCAGGGAGGAGTGGAATAAAGATATTTAGTAATTATTTAATTTTGCCAATGCTGAGTGTGGTTACTTAGAGATGGCAATTTAAACACAAATTAAAGACAAATATTATTTTCATTGTTACCTGAAAGTCACTGCCTTCTCTTCCTCATATATATTCACAAAGGCTGTCTCTACACTTATTTAAATGGATTAGAAGACGTAAGAAATACAAAGTAACATAATGAAGTAAGGTCTACCATTTTATCCTAATAATTAAAAGACTGACTTTTTTAAAGGTTACAATGATATTTGCTGTGGAAACACCCAGTATAACATTATGAAAATAGAGACTCAGAGCACCACTTGATACTTTGTGGGATCACTTAAAATTAAGGTTTTATTCTACTCTCTGTACTGTTTTTAGGATGCAGATTTGAAGCTATCATGGTAGTCATTTCTTTTAAATGTATGTACTTTAAATTTTAAAAACAAAATTAGCTCATTTTCAATGATGAATTATTCAGTGGCTTATGCTTAATAGTATTAAATCTTTTGGATTTTGACAAGGCTTTAAGACCATATTAATAATCAACCACTAACAGTTCCATTGCATTTATACTCTGAATATAAATATTATACACATTTCTATGTCTTTAAGCTTTTATTTAAAGTGTGTCTTTCTGGCCAAATAAAAAATAATAATTTTCTTATGAATTCAAAGTGAGTAGAACGCCTCTGACATTCATACAGTTCTGCAACTCAAATCAATTTTGTTCAGGTACAAAAGCATCATTTAGAATCTTTGTACACTGCATCTTCATCAGCTAACTCAAATCTTCTTTGTACAAGAAGTGGCACTGAAATAAACAATTTTCAAAATAAACATTAAACGATTTGGTAAAACTGCTACATGACTACAATAAGAGTACAACAGTTAAGATGTAGTTTTGAAATAAGCATGAGATATTATCAGTCAGAATGGGCTAGGTGTGCCGCAGTAATAAACAACCCAAAATTTCAGTGGCTTCAGCATAACAAAGTATTCTTATTTTCTTGTACTTCATGGCTCTTGTGAGTGATTGGTGCCTGCTCATGTCAGTCCTTCAGCATCACAGCTAATGAAGCGCCAGCATTTTTTAGATCTCTGCAGAATTACTCCTAGAGTTTTATATAATGGAGAGGGTGCTCTTAGAACAAAATTAAATGTGCAGCCCAGAAATCATGCACAGCATCTTCAGTCTCAACTCATTGGTCAGAAATGGATTTGTGGCTTTATCAACCACAAGAAGTCAGAAACTGAGCCAATCCTGTGCTCAAAAACTGTGGGAGAAAAAGCTATGCATTTAAATAACCTTAAAGACCAGCATAGTCTACCTACATATATTTGTTTAACTCTTCAATTCACCAGCAAAATACATTTACAATCTTCCTGGGTGAGACAACATAATTGCTCACCCAGTCATGTCACAGAGGGCAAAGGCTTAGATCTGTGAGTGATTCATGGTGGTGACTATATCAGGGAATATACTCATTATTAAACTACGATCTTTCAGCTTGATTTCCATCATTCTATATTCCAATTTATTTTAATTTTTGGCATATAAAATGTATTACTACTGTGATTTTACCATAAAAAATTATGAACTTGTTCTTTCCTTCTTGCATTTGTATAGGACCAAGAGACATTGGCTACTCTGACAACACTAAAGCGGACTACAGGAATGTCAAAACAGTATGACCTTTTTAACCAATTTAGCAACCAGAAATTCATCTTTTCCTCAATGAAGTTCAAGCAACCATCGTTGGGTACAAAGGCTATGATTTTCTTGCCATTCTTGATCAGCTGGACTACAGAACACTTTCTGATATTAGAATTGGGCCATTCGGCTTCAACGCCTACTTTTCCAACACAGTTCTCTTTATATGGGAAGCATTTCCAAACGTGTTGGCCCTCAGGCTGTGCCCAAATGGGTTTTCTTGTACTGTTTACCATGCGACTTCTGTTCCTGTCGGTGAATACAGAGATTCTTGGTAGTACAAAGTCCACAATACTTGTTCATCCTGCCATCGCCAAAGGCCTGAGCAAAAGAGAAAACCAGCACCTATACTTCCCTTCATGACACCAACATTCTGCAAACTATGTTTTATAAGCTGAGTCCCTGCTAGATTTTGCTATTATGGGGTTCTATAAGGACACTGGAAGAAGAAAAATAAAATGCGCAATGCTTGCTCTTTTATCCAAACTCACTCCAGTAATAACTCTTCAGTCCACTAGGGGCAGCTATTTGAGTAAGAGCAACTTAACAATCATTTGTAGTTTTTCAACACTCCCAAAAGAGCCTCATTTTGCCCCTTCAGAAACAGCAGCAGCAGTTTCCTAGATACCCCACAACGGTTTGCACTCCATCTCCAGACAGCTCTTCCTCGGAATGTACCCGTCTGAAATCCATCAGTCTGAAATGTACCAGGCTGAATCCCAGCTCTGAGATAATTCTAACTTTTCCTTCACTTTCCAAACTCTAGAAGTGGTATTAACTTTC
Organism: Piliocolobus tephrosceles; assembly: GCF_002776525.5. Lineage (NCBI taxonomy): Eukaryota > Metazoa > Chordata > Mammalia > Primates > Cercopithecidae > Piliocolobus > Piliocolobus tephrosceles. Next base: position 12,839,578 of record NC_045437.1, read on the forward strand.
TGTAGAAAAGAAAGCATCACATCCTCTCTATATGATGTTTCTGTGTTATATCAAGACTTTTCATTTCCCTAATACCTACTAAATGATACTTTATATTAAATTCTCAGTTAAAATAACTGGGGTGTGTTTTTTTTTTTTTTTCCTTCTCCTGACTAGGCCCCAACTGAATTAGTCTGTACTTCCAGTTTGGAATTAGTTTCTCCTGATGCAGAGGAGCTAATTGTACACTTGAAGACAAGGTATTTGCCCTTAACCCACCCTGTAAAAAAGTGTGGGTTTGAAACAGGCTATCTTCAATACATGTTTCTATTTAGAAAGTAGAAAGAATGTGAAATATTAAGCAGTTAACTTTCTGGGTCTGGACAGAAATTTCTAAGGGAAAAGGAATGTTCATTATTATACTCTAATTTTTCTCCTTAGGAGGAGATCTTCAGTCCATTGTTTGTAACCTCTGGAAGTCCTATATTTTCCATCATCCTTTTAGGTCATCGCTGAAGAGAGCACTGGGGAGCATTCCCTCTGGATCGAGTCCTCTGATAAGCCAGAAGAGTATTAAACATGAAATAAATGTCTTAGAAAGTAATGCTTGTGAGAAAAAAAAAATGTGAAAGGCACTCAGGGAGGTTGCGGAACCTTCAGATCATGACACAGGTCTGACCCTAAGAGAAGGAGAAAGAAAAGAAAGCGAGGAAAGAGGGAGGGAGGGAGGGAGGGAAGAAAGGAGGGAAGAAAGGAAGGAAGGAAGGAAGGAAAGGAAGGAAGGAAAGGAAGGAAAGGAAGGAAGGAAGGAAGGAAGGAAGGAAGGAAGGAAGGAAGGAAGGAAGGAAGGAAGGAAGGAAGGAAGGAAGGGCAGGCTGAAGTTTCTTGAAATGCAAAGCAATGCCAAGAAAATTTTGGCACAAACATCTTTGAGTTTTGGGGGTTATGTCACGCAGAAAAGGGGTCTCTTTTCCCAGGAATGAGCCTGGCTTAGGATCCATGGCATATTCAGTCACAATTGGGAGCAGCCTGTGAGATGGTGGCATCATCAGCATGTACACGGCCACGATTTCAGAGGGCGGCAACTGAGCCCTTGGTCACAGGCTTCTGAGGTGGCGATCTGAGTTGCACTTCCTCATGGCCACCGCATCTGTTTTGGGACTGAAAAGCTTCCTGAGATTGTTCTCTTCCAATATAAACATGCGGGTTCAAGGACGCATAATGTCCAAAGCAGTACGACTTAAATTAACTTCCTCTTTCTTTGCCAGCACAGCTTTCTCAAAACCTTAGTCTTATCTATGTTATTTGAATCAACAGCACATTCCAATAGCTAAACACATAGATCTTTCCAAGACTTTAAACTCTCCTTCTCTGGACATAATTGCTGGTACCTGGAGCTTATCAGATATCCACGAGAGGCTGTACTCTCTTGTATTTCCTTTAAGTTATTCTGTCCAACTAAAAGGATTAATAGGGCTGCACTTAAGCCATTAAAAAGATGAACAATGGATTTAAAGCCGTACTTTTAATTTGATTCTTGCTTCTAGGCAGAGGTTTAATCTGATTTTGGTGCTCACATAACTTCTTTGTCTTTTTCCATTTGGGATAAACAACAACAACAACAACAAAAAAAAAAAAACAGCTACTTCTTCCAAACCTACAAGTATCTGAATATCTGTGCCCTCTATTTTCTTCAGTTCTGATTTCAAACCAATTATGTTATCTTGCTTTTAGTACTTTCTCAAATGGAGTGGCAAACACAACGAATAGCATTATGCTTCCCAAACTCTACCACTAAAGCAACATGCTTATTAGGCATATTATGGGATTTCCAAGTTTATTCAAGCAACAGTTTCACCATACAATTTGTCGCCCTGTAACGACGATTTTTTTTTTTCTGAATGACCATGCATTCGAGATGAAATACTAGTTCTGGAAGGATATGTGTCACTCATCAAAATTACTTACAATCCCAACAAACCACACGGGAATTACTTATAATCCCAACAAACCACACAGAAATCTCATTCCTCATAATGTATCTGCATAGGGAAAGAGGGGCATAATTCAGCAAGCAGTAGGACTTCCATAAAGGTTTTATTTTTTAAAAGAAGTAAAGTATCAGTACCAGGTACACTAAATCTTGCTCATTTCATTCAGTCAAATTTATTTTGCTATTAATATACATGTACCTAAATTGGTTGAGCATAATTAAACTAGATTTCCAAGATTTAACAGGATTGCTACTAATTAGCTAGAGATTGCCAATGACAGCATGAGATAGGATTTTCAGGGCACCTGCAGTCTGAGGAGAATTGCTGATGCCACAGCATTTCCTTTAGTACCTCCCTGTCCTACTTGGAATCATAAAAACTTTCAGACATGTAAGGAAAAAATCATCTTTTTGGAGCCCTTTAAATATAAGTTATGCCAATCATCTGTTCACCAAACCATTCGATGTTGATATTTCTCTACATGTTGGTAAAACATTTTGCTCCCCTTCTCCACAATTCCCCTCAAACCACACGGAGGGAAATTTCTGCCAATAATTCCATCCGATGTGGGGTATGTTGAGATGGAAGCTTCTGTCCATCTTTTTGCCCTGTTTCTTTACAGCTGCAGATACCTGGTCAAGTGACTAACCAGATGAGTGGAGTTAAGGAAAGCCTGACACATACGAGCTATAAGGTAAGCAAGCAAATACCACAGTTTAACTGAGAGCATCCAGATTTCAATCTGCATCCTGACATGATTATTAGTAGCACATGCTTTCAGTTTTAAAAGTGTCTCAGTTTTGACAGAAAATTTTGTAGTACCTCTAGTTAAATGACCCTAATGGTACATGGCGTATTCCTTGCTTCCTCTTGGACCTGCCTGTGTTCTTGAGGGGCAGATTTGGAGCTCCCACTCCCCGTAATTCCTTCTGAGTGAGCTCTCTTGACTTTACAAAGGCATGTGTTATGGTTATTTTTTATGCCAACTTTGCTAAACTGTGGTGCCCAGTTGTTTGGTCAAACACTAGACTAGATGTTGCTGTGAAGGTATTTCGTAGATATGGTGAACGTCTGTAATCTGAGAGATTTATTCTGAGACAAGTGAAACAATGTTTTGTTTTTGTTGTTGTTTTTGGTTTTTTGAGACGGAACCTGACTCTGTCACCCAGGCTGGAGTGCAATGGCATGATCTCAGCTCACGGCAAACTCCAGCTCCTGAGTTCAAGTGATCCTCCTGCCTCAGCTTCCCGAGTAGCTGGGACTACAGGCGCGCGTCACCACACCTACCTAATTTCGTATTTTTAGTAGAGCTGGGGTTTCACTGTGTTGGCCAGGCTGGTCTCAAACTCCGAATCTAAGGTGATCCATCTGCCTCGGCCTCCCAAAGTGCTGGGATTACAAGCATGAGCCACTGCGCCCAGACTGAACACTATTTTGATGGCAGAGTCAACCAGGTTTCGCATGGGCTCAGGTGACAATATCTTCAGGAAGCATAATCCTATATGTTCTTCTTTGATTTTATCCAGTTTAGGGTTTATCAATCTATTAAATTTTACTTGAATATATTTTCCTATTTCAATATTCTTTATTGCACTTTTATATTCACCTACTATCTTGTCTCTGCTTTATTTTGCCTTATACATTATTGATATATTTTATGGATGTTGGGTTGAGATTTCTCTGTCTCATTCTCCTTTCCTCCCCTCCCGCTGACCTTTCTCTACTCCTCTGTGGCCCCAGTTCAGAGCGAAAACTATTTCAGATAGCTGAGGGCTTTGGTGATGTGGGGTTACTTAACATACAGTCACCGTCACTACATCAGAGAGCAACCTTGCTTAAACTTATATTTTGGTATTTTCTTTCTCCTTCATGCCATAGACTATAAGCTGTAACCTTAGGACAAATCGTTTCATGGAGGAAATAACCCTATTTCACTGCTTCTTTTGGGGAACTGTTATTCCCATTTTCCCAAGAAGGCTACGGGTGCTGCTGCTCATTTGCTGCTGTCATTCTAATCCCTGAAGCCTCAGAGGGTCCATTTTGCACAATGTTTTTCATTTTTTGTTATAAAAGATGGTTGTTATTACTTTCGTAGTATACATGTGTTCCTTAATGTTCTCCTTTAAATACCAGTCATCGTCATTACGCATTTGGAGCAGGAAGATTAAAAACATGAAGTTCCGTTGCCATCTTGGCTTGATGCAGCAGGATATTCTCATCACATTCTCACCTTGCCTGTGGCTTCAGGCCATTTCCAGTGTTGTTGCTTCCTTCTTTTTACTTTTATATACTTTCTGACTTTTCTTCAATGACTGCGTATTTCTTTTGACAAGAGAAAAGAAAGGATGGATTTAAGATCTCAACAAAAGGGAAGGATAGTGTGTAAATGTTTAATTTATAGACATTTGATGAGTTTTCTAATATTTATTGGACTATTTCTGCCTAGAAATAAGAGGAAAAAATCTCACGTAGACAAGAACATCACACCAGAAGTGGGAACAAAAGGATATTAAGATAAGGTAGTCAACTACATTTTCTTCATGAAGTTTAAATATTTCCATATAATCAACAATTCTCAATTCTGAACACAGTACAAGCTAACAGCCATTTTCCCAACAGCACACCTAACTTTAGGTACAGGTTGATAATTTGCTTGCAATCCCCAAGCTAAATACTGAGGTTTGAAAATATTCACTTCTTTGATACCAGTGTGTAGGTTTGGCTTAAAAATTGTTCATCAAAACCTCAACCAGACATATTTGCATAAAAGAATCATACAAGGAAAAATGCACTATCAAGAAAAAAAATGTAATTTTTCTCACATGTTAAAAACAAAGATACTTCAGAGGATGCTCGTCAAATGCCTTAAAGGCAGTTCTATACATGCAACAGTGTATAAGATTTCACAGTCTAGAATCTTTCTCACCTCAAATAGGTTTCTGCCTTTAAATTACAAAATAAAATTTAGTCATTAATGTCTAAATAACCAACTGTGTCATAGGCTGTTCTGTGCTGCTATAATGGAATACCACAGACTGGGTAATTTATAAAGAACAGAAATTTATTTCTCACAGTTCTGTAGGCTGAGAAGTCATGATCAAGGCATCAGCACGCTCAGTGTTTGATGAGGGCAGCTCTCTGCTTTCAAGATGGTGCCTTAGTGTTGCATCCTCAAAAGGGGAGGAAGGTAGTGTCCTTATATGACAGAAGTCAGAAGGGCAAAAAAGAGTAAACTCCTTCTATCAAGCCCTTTTATAAGGGCACCTAATCCCATTCATGAGGGTGAAGCTGTCATCACTGAATCATCTATCAATGTCCACACACCTCCCAAAACTAGCATGGGGAATTAAATTTCAACATGAATTTTAGAGTTGACAAAAGCATTCAAACCATAGCTAACTGTATATTTAAATATTTAAACAGCTGATGTTATCAGTTATAGTAGTTTAAATAGCTGAAAGATGTAAAAGGATCAAAAAGTGACTATTTGTAGCAGAAATCATTAATCCCAAACCAAAAGAGATATTGGTATGGAAACCAGTGAACTTGTTTCTTCATATCAATTATCTACTGGGATTCTGAAAATATTTTATTCACTAGTTTTATAATCCTACAGCCATAGACCACCTGTGGAATCCATGTGGGGAAGCTCAGTGATCAGTGCTTAGTCCTCACCTCACTGGTCCTGTCCAAAGCAAAAATTGCACTAGGAAAAGTTAACCAAACAACGAAGACTTTATTCAATAATACTGCAATAGGGAAGAGAAGCCAAAATTAAAATCTAAACTCAACTATGCTGAAACAAAATGCAGGGCAATTTTTAATTGTGGAGTGAGCTAGTGGCAAAGTACTGCAGAACCTTTGGGGTAAGGTTGATAAATAGGATGGGTTGAACACACTGAGTTATTCCTAAGTTTTCATGTGGTTGTTGTTGTTGCTGTTGTTCCTGTGATTCTATCTGCATCTGCTAATTGGCACTTGTCAAAGTTAGGCTCCCACCCTCTCAAATAAACTGGGGAATAGGAGCTCTACCTTTCTTGATTATTACCTCTCAAAGAGATGGCTCCTAAGTCTTTGAGCAAGATATTTCTAAGCTATAAAACTTGTAGAAAGCTTTAAAAAATATTCATATACCAAGGGAACAAAGAATTTATAATTACACGTCTTCTAAAGGAAATGCTCATGGAGTTCAGGGGTCCTGGGTTAGGAAGAAGTCTGTCTAAAGTTTAGTCCAGCTGGAGGGCACTTCAGGGCCCTCTTGATCAGTCCTCTCAGACACAATTGATCATTCTCTCCTCAAAATATTGCCTTTACTTAGCTAAAGGGACATAGCCCATGGTCAGTTTTCTCCACCTCATTGGTGGCTGACTCTGTGCCAGTCTTACTAGACTGAGGGCACTGTTCCTGTATCTGTTTTTGAGGGTTATCATAACAAAACACCACAAACTGAGTAGCTTTAACAACAGACACTGATTCCTCACAGTTCTGGAGGTAGGAAGTCCAAGATCAAGGTGTCAGCAGGGCTGATTTCTCCTGAAGCCTCTCTCTTTGTAGTGCAGGTGGCTGCCTTTTTGTTGTGTCCTCACATGGTCTGTCCGCTGTTCAAGTGCTCATTCTTGATGTCTCCAACTCTTCTTTGTGTGTGTGTGTGTGTGTGTGTGTGTGTGTGTGTGTGTGTGTGTGTCTGTGTGAGAGGGAGTTTCGCTTCTTGTCACTCAGGCTAGAGTGCAATGGCACAATCTCAGCTCCCTGCAATCTCTGCCTACCCACTTCAAGAGTTTCTCCTGCCTCAGCCTCTTGAGTAGCTAGGATTACAGGACCCTGCCAGCAGGCCTGGCTAACTTTCATATTTTTAGTAGAGACTAGGTTTCACCATGTTGGCTAGGTTGGTCTCGAACTCCTGATCTCAGGTGATCCACCCACCTCAACCTCCCAAAGGTCTGGGATTTCAGCACGAGCCACCACGCCTGGCCTCCACCTCTTCTTATAAGGACACCAGTGCTACTAGATTGGAGCTTCATCTTACGGCTTCATTTAGCCTAATGACCTCTTTAAAGGTTGTATCTCCAAACACAGTCACACTGGAGGTTAGGGCTGCAACATATGAACTTGGTGGGGGCACAATTTAGGCCATTGCACTTCATAACCTGTACAAGGCAGAGTGCCACAGGCTCAGTTCTCTAGCCCCTTTTTTTAATTAGTATTTATTCCCTCTGTCACTGTCCAAAGTCTGCTGGATAGAAGTTACATTTTTAAGTTGATAACACACACATTTATATCCTCAGCCTAAACAGTCCCACAAATTCACAGGTCCTTTAACCAAATTCCTATGTAACATCTTCATTCTTCATCTTGCACCTGAAATGTAATATATAATATGTACTTTTTATTCCCTTTTAAGCTGCACCTTCTTCATTTTTCCCCAACTCAAGAAATAGTAACTACAGTTCTCAGCGGCTTAACGCAAACAATCTTCTCATCATTTTTTACCTTTCTCATTTTTTCCGTCTCAATAAAGTTCATTGCCAATCCTCTCAGACACACTTGAAAAATATATTTTAAATCTCACCTGGGTTAGGCACAGTGGCTCATGCCTGTAATCCCAGCACCCCATCTCTACTAAAAATACAAAAAAAAAAAAAAAAAAAAACAGCCAGGCGTGGTGGCGGACACCTGTAATCCCAGCTACTCAGGAGGCTGAGACAGGGAATTGCCTGACCTCGGAGGCGGAAGTTGCAGTGAGCCAAGATCATATCACTGCATTCCAGCCTAGGTGACAGAGCGAGACTCCATCTCAAACAAACAAAAAACAAACAACAACAACAACAACAACAAACTCACCTGACGCCAAAGTGGAAAGGGTTTGACTCTGGTTCTGTGTTTATGAATTGTGCAGACTTCAGTAATTCCATTAACTATTATGACTCAATTATCTCTTCTCTAAAAGGGATGTTAACTACATCTACTTCATAGGGTTGTTACAGCACACACAGTGTGGAGCACACAACAATTGTTTAATAAATGGCAAGCACAATTATATGCTGTACTTTAAGAATTTCTCCCAGTTGGGAAATAATATCATCTTGACCTGCAGTGCAATAGCTTTATCCTTTTCCTCCCTGTTTCCCATAGGAAACCATGGTCAGCAATTAGGTACACTCAAACCATAAAATGTTTGAGCATAATTGGGTTTACTGCAGAATATTCCTCCACTCTCCAATGTCTTCTTGAAGGTGATGCATGACTCATTTTAACTGAGGCAAGGAAACAGCCAAATTTAAATATATGTACAGCACCACACTTGAATCATGACAGTAGAGCTTGTCTTCTGCCAAATTAAACATTCAGGAAATAATCACCTTTAATGCATCATATCTTTTTGCTTTCCTACCTTCTTCTAGAGTGTTCTTTTACACAGATCACATAGGGACAGTCAGGTTGTATAAGAGGGCAATCTATGCCAGTCTCTCATAAAGGGTTAACATGCTCAATTTTCATTCTTTTTGCTTTTTTGCATACTCCTGACAAGCTTTTCAAGGTTCAAATTTCATCAACAAATTTATATTTAGGGATTTTAATTAATAACAAGGTGTATGAAATTAATAACAAATCCAAAGATATCTAATTGTGTGCTTGTGAAGATGGAGATGGTAAAAAATGAAATGTGAAAAATGCTTTATGAACCATAAAGACTGATGACACCACTCTCTTCAATGAGGTTAGTCTACTCCGATGAAGCTGATGACATTGACCTGTTCCATGGTATGTTCTGCCTACGTTTTTTGGTGTCTCTCTGGTTGGGTAGGTGCTCTTGTGACTCATTCATTCATCAAAGGAAATTCAACTTTTCACCAGATCATTTAAGAATGAAGGTGTAAATGTGTTACTGATTTCTCAAACACACTCATCTTCTAACCAAGAATGAGTTAGGTACACTAGTAAGAGTGTTAACTGGTGAAAATAGTCCTTCCATTTGTGGATACAAACAGTGGCATCATTTGAGGTTAAGTGGTTGAAGTGATTAATAGTTTCTCTCTCTCCACCCACCCCATTGGAAACTAAAATCTGAAAATAATTAACTCTTCACTGGGAAAGGATCAGCAGAAGTCGGTAAGATCTTATTGACAGCTCCTTGAACACAGAGAGTCTCTGTTTTTCTCACTTTGTACCATTAACCTAGAGTGTCTCCATAGGCTTAGCTCTTTATCTAAATTTCCCCACGCTGTGCTCAAGTTTCTCATCCTCCTTGAAGCTTCCTGCATCATCTCCATCCACAAGGTTCTCTCCTACCTCCAAAAGTCTGTAAGACCATGTTGCGCGTTAACTTATTTTTATATACTATTTATGATGTAGGCTAATTGTTCACATGTGGAAGCTTTGTCATTTATATTAGCTGGGGCATTAAGGAAGCAAGTGAAAGCAACTCATTGAAGATTATTTATATTTATATAAATATATTTATAACAAAATAGGAAAACAATTTCTAGAAAGGAAAATATTCATGTAGTTCACATGATCAAAGAATGGTCTTCAGGAATCACATTATAGAGACCTTCTGCCACCAAGTGACCTCTCTCTCCTGAGAAGAGATCAGATTTTCAAACATTTAACTTAATGCTACAGATAAGCACTCTATGTATGGGAGGGAAAGAAAGTATCAGTTATCTGACATTTCAAATCTCTATGTTCAGAAGTCCAGCAGAATAAATAGCATGCTAATTTCAGGATGTGTCTTCTACCATCAGACCCACAGTTATTGCCAGGGAGTTGAGGTTGCCTTGTGCTAGATGCTTTTGTGTAATGTGATGAAGCTCAGTCTTGGAAATGGTAGATCCACCAGAGTCATAAGGTTCCACAAAGTAAAAGATATTGGGAAGAAAAAAAAATACACACTTTAGATTTCTATTTCTAGAAATTCTTGGGAATGGTCAGGAAAGTTATACAAAGCAGCTGGTGTTTGTGAAGGGTCTGCAGGATCACATTTCACCCCATTTCTCTGGCTTCTTATTCTACTGTGTTTCCCATTTCCCTGACTTGAGTTGCACTAACTTTCACTGAGAAAAGAGCATTGAAACTTTATGATTATGGAATTCCTATGAATAACCGGACACCCAACCATTTCGGATGGTAGCCTGCGGACTTGAAAAGTCCTTTCAGGTCAGAGTTTTAAGTCATTTCTTGTAAGCTTCCAAATGCATGTCCCTTCAAATTCTTGATAAAGATGAGAAGTACTATAACACTCTAGCATCCTGATTTTCAGCCAAATCCACTAAAGCTTCCATTTTGAAGGTTATATTTTCCAACTTCCAAGACTTAAGCAACAGTTTAACTTTGCTGCCATTTAATAAATATTGCCAATAACCCCAACCACGCCATGACACCACTATTTATATATTTTTAATTTAAATTTATGGAGTACAAGTATAATTTTGTTATGTTGCTATATTGGATAATGATGAAATCAAGACTTTCACTGTATTCATTCCTGGAGTAATATACAGTGCATACATTGGGATCTGCATTTTAGCTTACATCACTTACGACAGATTACTACCAGTATCCGTATTTGAATTAAAACTATTTCATTTGCAAATACTGCATAGGAACCTAAAAAGGGAACTTTATTAGTTCATCTATTTGTGACGAACACTTCAAAGAGCTAATGAAAGTTTGGCATGAGGAACTGGAGGCTGAGTTCAACACCACTGAGACTTTCTTCTGTTTCTTACTGCTTTTGAAGTTAATTCTGAATCTGTACTATCTTCCAGGAGTAATACACATGCTTTATATAACCCCTTATTCACATTCTCCTATCTTAGCAGTCCTAGGTAGAGAAAGGTAGATTATCTCCTTATTTTCTTAACAAAGAAGGACTTAATTCACCTGACCTGAGTCATTTAACCACTATTTGTTTGATCACTGTTTTCACAAATATGAGATCCTACAACTAACAAGGATGGGGTCACATTCCCTTCCCTGTGCACTGATGATAGGTGACCAGCTGTGAGGTGATGCCTCATTAAAGTCACATCAAAGAAAGGGGAGAAGCAATCATTTCCAAATGAAGAAATATTAAACAAGTTTTCTGCTACTCCCCACTTGGATTTTCACATGTTAAAATGCATAATGAGAGGGAATTTATGAAGTCCTTTCTAAGTGCAGACACAATGCTGACTATGAATTGTCTTAATTTATTTGAGCAGTAATGCCGTGAGGTAGGTACTGTGATGATGACCATTTTACAGATGAGGAATATAAATCCTAGTAATGTAAAGAAAGTTATGTAAGGATCCAAGGCTAGGAAATGATAGGGTCTACATGAACCCCAGGTTTCCCTGATTCTTCAGCATTGTGATGAAATAACACTGGTAGCATAGCTTGGGGAGCGAAAGTTCATGCTTGGGCATCAAATGGACCTGAATTCACATCTCGGCTCCACCAATTACTGGCTGTATGGTTTTTGGATTAGCCCACTACACTGCACAGATGAACCACAGAAATGTTTATTTCACAAGGAACAGATTTAAGTATTATGATTTTCTATGTTGATACATGCTTATAAATTGAATTATAGCTTCCAAAGTTCCAAGAAAGAGTGAACACAAAAGAATTAGGTGTCAGTCTCTAAAGGCAACATGTGAAATGATATCTTAACAATCAGGAGGATAGAAAGAAATTTTTTTTTTTTTTTGAGACGGAGCCTCACTCTGTGGCCCAGGCTGGAGTGCAGTGGCCAGATCTCAGCTCACTGTAAGCTCCGCCTCCTGGGTTTATGCCATTCTCCTGCCTCAGACTCCCAAGTAGCTGGGACTACAGGCGCCCGCCACCTCGCCCGGCTAGTTTTTTGTATTTTTTTTTAGTAGAGACGGGGTTTCATCGTGTTAGCCAGGATGGTCTCGATCTCCTGACTTCGTGATCTGCCCGTCTTGGCCTCCCAAAGGGCTGGGATTACAGGCTTGAGCCACTGTGCCTGGTCAAAAGAAATTTTCCAGTTTCTCTTGTTATCTCTTCAGAATGGATATGCCACTTTTATTTATAATTTTTTAACTGCAAAATTACTTCTCCTGTTTTATCTTTTAAAGGTACATATGTTTTTCATGTTGTTTTCCTTTTTTTTTTTTTCCCCAACTTTTAAGTTCAGGGGTAGATGTCCAGGATGTGCAGGTTTGTTGCATAAATGTGTGCCATGGTGGTTTGCTGCACGAATAATCCCATCACCCGGTATGAAGCTCAGTATTCATTAGCTATTCTTCCCGATCTCCTCCCTCCTCTCACCCTCAGCCCTCTGACAGGCCCCAGTGTGTGTTGTTTCACCTCATGTGTCCATATGTTCTCATCCTTTAGCTCCCACTTATAAGTGAGAACATGCAGTAGTTGGTTTTCTCTTCTTGTGTTAGTTTGCTAAGGATAATGGTCTCCAGCTCCATCTATGTCCCTGCAAAGGACATGATCTCATTCCTTTTTTATGGCTGCATAGTATTCCACGATGCATATGTACCACATTTTCTTTATCCAGACTATCAGTGACAGGCACTTAGGTTGATACCACATTTTCTAGAAAGGAATCTCTTATAGATTTAATTATAACTTTGAATCAGGCTCCAGATAAGCTATCTGTCATGTCAGTGTAGGGTTTCATTTTCAATTTGGACAAAGAGTATTTTAGTACTAGTTGTGTGCTAATTTAGAATTGATGCAGAAAATTCAGAATATAATTTTAAGAATGAACCATTTTAAAAATAAAGCTGAGAAGAATGAAAAATGACAGTCGGTTGTTTCAGTTGTTTACTTGCACGACAGAGAGTTGTGATTTCCTTAAAAGGCCAATTTACTAAATTGATCTATGTGTTATATATGCTAAGGTAGGAAAACAAAAACGAATGGTTAATAAACCTGATTCTTCAGCAGTCTTTTCACTTCCCATTCAGAAAATAAGTCAAGACAAACTAGAGAATCTGGGAAGAATGCCAAGGTGCCATTGCAGGTCAGCAAATAAGTCATTTTGTTGATTGGATATAACTTTTGACATCTTATACTTCTTTTCACATTCCTATTACATATCAAAAGCAAATGTGGCTAGTCCATCTTGCCCAGTCACCCAATTTGGGCTTTTTTATTAATTCCTAGAGCATTACAAAATGATGACAAGCTAATTTTTGCCTAGTGCTTTAAGTATTAACAATACTTCCATACTTCCAATACTTTGTACTTGAGTCTCAAAATTACCTGTTTTACAAAGAACACAGATGTTTAAAACATGAGTTGTGCAAGGTCAAAAGCACACTAGTGAGGAATTACAGAATACTATACCTACTACATTAATATTGCAGTCATTACTTGGTCTGTCTCATCCTCTCTTCCTTTTTCTCCTCTCACCATCTCTTACTCTTTCTGCATATACAGATACATGGATATAGAGATAGCAATAAAATCAAAGATATAGATGTGTGTGTGTGTTGTGTGAGTGTATGCACTTTCTTCAATTAAAATGAATAAAGTTGTGTAAAGACAAAATATACTTTTGGTACTAGTTAAATTCCATCAAAGGAATTTTTAGTGTCATACCACTAAAAGTTACATTTTCATACTATACTTCTGAATTTTAATACAAAAACTCAATATTTGTTATATAAGATATACACAGGCCGAACACAGTGGCTCATGCCTATAATTCTAGCATTTTGGGAGGCCAAGGCAAGAGGATCACTTGAAGCCAGGAGTTCAAGACCAGCCTGAGAGGGCCAGGCACAGTGGCTCACGCCTGTAATCATCTGAGGTCAGGAGTTCAAAACCGGCCAACATGGTGAAACCCTGCTTCTACTAAAAATACAAAAATTAGCCAGGCACCTTGGTGCAGGCCTGTAGTCCCAGCTACTAAGGAGTTTGAGACAGGAGGATCTTTTGAACTCTTGAGGTGGAGGTTGCAGTGATCATGCCACTGCACTCCAGCCTGGGCAACAGAGTAAGACCTTGTCTCCATCAAATAAAATTAAATTAAAAATAAAATAAAACTAAAAATAAAATAAAATAAAAAACCATTCTGGGCAACAAAGCAAGACCCTAATTCTACAAAATAAAAATGAGACTCTAATTCTACAAAATTTTGAAACAAATTAGCCAGGTATGGTAGCATGCACCTGTAATCATAGCTACTATAAAGAAGTTGAGGCAGGAGGATCAATTAAGCCCAGGAGTTTGAGGCTGCAGCAAGCTATGATACCACCACTGCACTCCAACCTGAGCTACAGAGCAAGAGTCCTCTCTAAATACACACACATATAACATATATATTTATATGTTATGCATATATACATATATACATATACTCATAGATGGATTATTTGTATCAGGCTCCAGATAGTTTTTCCATTGTATAGATGTAGGATTTCATTTTCAATTGGGACACAGTATTTTAGTACTAGTTATGTGCTAACTTAGAATTGATGCAGAAAATGCAGAATTCGAAAAACAAGTCATTTTTAAAATCAAACTAAGAAGATAAAAAATAAGTCAGTAAATTTATATCCATGTATAAGTATATATATTTTATATAAGTGTATATATACTTATATTCATACATAAGTATGTGTATTATTCATACATACATTTATGTATACATATGTTTATATACGTACATGAATACACACATACATATATATGTAGATATACATTTATTAGGTTGGTGAAAAAATGATTGCAGTTTTTGCTGGCATCTTTAATGGCAAAAATCACAAGATTTTTGCACCAACCTAACATATGTATACATGTAAATATTATAAATATATGTATACATGTAAATACATATGTAAATATGTTTATATATGTACATGAATACATATATTCGTGTGTATAAAATCAAACAAAATTGTATGTAATTGTATGTAATCACCTGAGGTCAGGAGTTCAAAACTGGACAACATGGTGAAACCCTGCTTCTACTAAAAATACAAAAATATACGTATATATGTAAACATTATATAACTGTATGTGATTACACACAATTACATACAATTTTGTATGATTTTATACATACAAATATATGTTTTCATTATACATTTGTATAATACATACAAAATAATTTGTATGTATTATCTTATTTCATTTTATTTTATGGAGACAAGGTCTCACTCTGTTGCCCAGGCTGGAGTGCAAAATATATATATAATATTTACATATATTTGTGTAAATATATTTATATATGCATATATACATATATTAATATATGTACATATATATGTATATTTGTATATGTATGAATATATGTATACCAATATAGGTATACATGCCATATATTCTCCAAATACATATCATACATGTACATATGTCTACATATATGAAATAGAGATTTTTATGTTTCTGTATCTGTTTTTATGTATGTATAAATGTGTAATATGTATTTACATGTATATTATTTATATGCATATTACTATGTAATATGTATAGCTATATTGGCATTCATGTATTTGTACATATACAAAATATATGTGTATATGTACACATATCTGTATACTTATATGAATGTGTACATATTTATATACCTACATATATGTGTACATATACATATTTATATACCTATATATAGGCATGTATATACCTATAGATAAGTATGTATATTCCTATACATGCACATGTGTGTGTGTATATATACACACATTTACATAGCTATATACGCACAGGTATATATAGGCATATAAATTTGTATACATACACAAAATATATATGTATATTATACACATGTATAGAATACATGTAACTATGTATACCTATACAGATTTATACATATAAAAATACATGTATATTTTATATATACATACATATAGCTATACATATTTATATGTATCATATACACATATGTATGCATACAGATATATAATACATGTAAATATATTTATATTTGTGTGTATATTTATATATACACCCACATATATATACAACACCCATATATAGAGAGTGTGTGATTAATTGTGGAGAATAACCATAACATAACAAAATTCCTAAAGCCCCTATAGTAGACATAACCACAACTCCCACTTAAAAATTTTAAAAACAATAATGTTTTGGCAATGAGGACCAGGCTACGTGGCTTTCCTCTTTTTTGAAAACGCAGACACATCATCCACCATGCATATGTACACATCTGTATGTGTTTATTAGTTGGTTTTCACACTGCTCTAAGGTCATACCTCAGACTGGGTAATTTATAAAGAAAAAAGGTTTCACTGACTCACAGTTCCACATTGTTGAGGAGGCCTCAGGAAACTTACAATCATGGTGTAATGGGAAGCAGGCAGGTCTTACATGGTAGCATGCAAGAGAGAGAGTGTGTAGGAAGAAAAGAGCAAAGACCCCTTATCAGATCTCATAACTCACTCACTATTAAGAAAACAGCATGGAGGAAACCACTCCCATGATCCAATCACCTCCCACCAGATCCCTCCCTCAACACCTGGGGATTTCAATTTGAGATGAGATTTGGGTGAGGACACAAAGTCAAACCATACCATTCTGCCCCTGGCCCCTCCCAAATCTCATATCCTCACATTTCACAATCAATCCAGTGTTCCCAACTATCCCCTAAATTCTTGACTAATTTCAGCATTAATTTGAAAGTCAACAGTCCAAAGTCTTATCTGAGACAAAGCAAGCCTCTTCTGCCTATGAGCCTGTAAAATCAAAAGCAAGTTAGTTACTTCCTAAATAGGGCATTGGGTAAATACTCCCATTCCAAAATGGAGAAATTGGCCAAAAAAAAGGGGGCTACAGGCCCCATGCAAGTCTGAAATCTTCCAGAACAGTCATTAAATCTTAAAGCTCTGAAATGATGTCCTTTGTCTCCATGTTTCATATTCAGGTCATGCTGATGCAAGAGGTGGGCTTCCATAGTCTTGGGCAGCTCTGCTGTGGCCTTGCAGGATACAGTCCCCCTCCCAGCTGCTTTCCCAGGCTGGTTTTGAGTGTCTGTGGCTCTTCTAGGCACATGGTTCAAGCTGTCAGTGGATCTACCATTCTGGCATCTAGCGGAGGGTGGTCCTCTTCTCACAACTCCACCAGGCAGTGCCTCAGTGGGAACTCTGTGTGAGGGATCCAACCCCACTCCTTGTACCACACTGCTATAAAAAAATACCTGAGACTAGATAATTTATAAATAAAATAGGTTTAATTGACTCACAGTTCTGCAAGGCTGGGGAAGCCTCAGGGAACTTACAATGATGTCAGAAGGAGAAGCAGGCATACCTTACATGGTGGCAGGCAAGGGAGAGTGTGCGTCAGAAGTGAAGCGGGGAAGAGCTCCTTATACATCTTATAAGGAGATCTCCTTATAGATCTCAGGAGAATTCACAAGAACGGCATGGAGGAAACTGTCCCCGTGATCCAATGACCTCCCACCAGGTCTCTCCTTCAACAACTGGGTATTACAATTCAAGATGAGATCTGAGTAGGGGCTCAATATCAAACCATATCAGTTTACTCTCCATGCAGTTCTTCAGTGCTTTATGTCAATGGTTCTCAGGATGCTCCACTTTCCTTTAGGTATTTGTTATCTTCCCCTCCAGCATGATAAATTTGTTTTATTTATGTTTTCGCCCAAAATGGTTTTAGCATGGAAATAGAATTTTAAAGCTGACACTCTGCAAATCTGATTTTATAAAAAGTTTGATCTGTAATACTTCCCTCACCTAATGGTTTCATCATTATTCAACAGCCCTCAGTTCTTAGAAAGCAGTAACAATGGGTTACACAATTTGGTAGTCACTGGTGTTGCAAAATATTTCATCTCCCCCTGACCAGGTACATGGGAGCAATTCTAGCCCTGGCTCATTTTTTAATTGGCAGGGCTACATAACCAGTTCTGGCTAAGAAATTGTGAGGGATGAAAAATATATATGTATAACTTTTGGGCTAAGCATTTTGTTGCTGATGCATAACCTCCAAGCCTGAATTTTTCTGTGCTACAGAATCTGGCAAAAGACCAGATGGTAATGACAGTGTCCATCACACAGGGCCCTAAGTGACAGGGTGGGGCACAGCTATCTGCTGACCCACAATGGACATACGGAATGAATGAGAAGTAAAATGTGATTATTTTAGGCCACTGAGATTTGAGGGCTGTATGCTATCACAGCACAGTTTAGCCCAGCCTAACCAATACAGATGCTATGAATGATGAAAAATAGTAATTTATAAACTATGTGGATATCTTTCTTAGAGCACAAATAAAAATACATCTATTATCTCATCGATACAAAAATACGCTTATAAAATGGGCTACAGATGCCCTAAAACTTTTCATTACTTTCCGCTTCTATATTAATACCCAGGATACATCCTTGGTTATCAAAATTATTTTTTCCCATATTCTCAAATTAAAATTTTTCTCTTTCTTTCTCAAACATATTGCATATGGAGAAACACCATAACCTATATTTAGTGTGGGGTAAAGTCTGTCCAATGTACACTAGCTTGAAAAATGTCTGTCAAACCCAATAAACTTTGTAATTCTGTTCATGAGACAACAGTGCTTAATCTTTGCATAATTTGTAATTTTTTAGTGATATTAAGTCATCCAGAAAGAAAATAAAAGCCTACTAAGTTATGCTAAAACTATATAGTAACTTTTACTTAAATATTTTATAATATTTTTCCTTACCTCAGTTATAGTAAAGAGCATTATGATAGGAAATATATATATGTATATCTTGGTGCAAATCTCAATGAGAAATATTAAAAATTCCTAAGTCATTGAGATAACATACATAATATACAAATATTACTAGCTGCATGAGTTCAGAAGCACCTATTATATAGTTACAGGAATTATATATTTTATAAAATACATGTAACTGATTTTATAAAAAGTTCAATTATACATTACATATTGTATATAGGATATATTTGTATTTATATATTAATATTAATATATTACATAGAATATATGTTATCATTGTCTTTGTTATTGAGAAGAAAGTAAAAGCCATAATTCTTCTTGAAATCATTTAGGTTTCTGTGATAAGCTGGTGGTAAAACAAAAGCTCATTTTAAAGCCCTCTGTTTAAATTGCTCTTCCTTTGTATAGAGGAAGCTATGAATTTCTTGTAGAATTTCTTAAAAGAAAAAATGTCCCACAGGATGTGCATGTGTCTTCTGAGAAGCAGAAGGAGAATTTATCACCAGTGTCAGACAGTAGATGTCAGTAGGTCTCTTGGGGGTAGCTGAGTCTGAGCAAGGGCCTCCCCAGATGAAAACAACAGAATAGAAAACCTGGCTTTGATGTGGCCCATTGCCAACAATTATTTCTTATCCTTGTGAAGCATTCCCTTTTCTCTTCCCCACTCTGACTTTTAGGTAGCATACTGTCCAGCCTTGATTTGGATCTACCACTTATTTTGCAGTATTTTTTTAAATATAGAATCACAGAGTTCTGCACTTTCAGATGCTCCATAAGCAAATCTGATGAAAGAGCACACAGGTTTGGAATAAGACCTTCAATCCAAACAACAAGAACTACAATAATACTCATCACTCTCTAGTGTGGGGATTTTACTACTTTGCTGGCCAGAGAGAAAAATATTTTGGCATTTTAAAATATATTTACGTATATTTTACAGATATTATGTGATATTTTAAATAGCACTTATGAATGTTCACCTGTCCCTCTGAGAGACCACACCAACCACATACAGAGTGTTGTTATATGAGCATTGGAATTTGTACTAGTGTGATATTTATTCTGGAAGCGAGGATAGTCTGCCTCATTCACTCAACCACATTTTTATATTCCATAAAAAAACAGTTCTTAAACTTATATTCGTAAGTGTTACCTGTGAACTCTGTTAACACGCAGTGTCAAGGCCTCGGCTTCTAGAAAAACTGATTGAGAAGTGTGCAGCTACGTAATTTGCACCTTTGATTACTCCTGAGAAGTTTCTGATGCAAATGGACCATGACTCCCAATGTTACAGCCAGACACAAGTTCTGAAAAAAGCTATCTGCTATGGGGTGAATGTTCCCTCCAAAACTTGTTGAAATTTAATTGCCATTGTAACAATATCAAGAGATGGCCTTTAAGGGATGATTAGGTCATGTGGATGAGCCTTCATGAATAGATTAATGCCATTATCACAGGAGTGGGTTAGTTATCTTGGAAGCAGGCTCCTAGTAAAAACCTAAGTTCAGCCCCATTTCTCTATGCCTCAAATGCTTGCTTCTTCCTTCTGTCATGGAATGACCCGCACCAGATGCCAGCACCACCATGTCTTTGACTTTCAGCCTCCAGAACTGTGAGCCAAGTAGACATCTACTGTTTATAAATTACCCAGTCTGTGGTATTTTGTCATAGCAGCAGAAAATAGACTAGGACACTATCTGATGGTAGTAGTTCTCTCCTCTCAAAAAGAGATGGATCTAGGTGAAGAGTTGTATGAAGTCATATTTCTCTGTCATTATCTGGGCATCCTGGAGAATCTATAATATATGACAGAGGATAAATAACCTCAATGCATTCAAAGAATAAAAACTCATAGAGTTTAGTGTCAAAGGGACCTAGGTTTATTCTAATTGTGGGAGCTGAAACAAGTTTTTGTTCACTTTCTGAGATTTAGTTTCCTCATTTATAAAACGAAAAAAAAATCCTTAAAGTCACAAGAAAACAAAGCTATCTCACAGATTTGTTAAACCAATTCAGTAAAATACTTTGGTAAGAGGGATGATAAAAGTGCCTAGCATGTAGTAGGTATTTTAAAGTTTATTTAAATATCTCTCCACTTCTCCTGTCACCTCAACTTTTTCCATTTTAAAGCTACACTATTGGTTTAATTCTGATAAAAATTGCTTTCCACTTAATTCTCTTCTGAAGCAGTTCTGAGAAGATTAAAGTTGACACTTTTCCTAGCTGCATGCAATTTTGACTGTCCAGTCAATTAGCAGCCAGACTCAATAGTGTATAAATGCTGTTCACAGTTGTGTTGAGATCTCTAACCCCAAAGGGTGAATGTAACTCTTCTTTTAGAAATGCAACACGCGTTCTTTACGTGATGAGGTTCTGATGCTCTGTTTTTTTTCCAATGAGCAGAACTGTGATTGCCCTTCATGGATGAAACGTTTTATAGAGTGATATTCTGCTTCCAGGGTATAGTGAGAAAACAAACTATTTAACCTTCTTTTGGAGTTGGGCCCTGTGAGACCGAAGAAAGGCTAATAATCATGGGTATACAGGACAGTGAGTGGCTCGGGGGAATAATTGGTAAGGGGAAACCAAGCCTCTTATCTCCAGGTCACCAAGTCTCACAGATACCAAGCAAGCAGTGATCAAAGGTGTGAGATACTTATGTGTTCTTTTTCTGGCTTTTGCTGGATAGAGGGTTTACGTCAGAAAAACATCTACACAAATGGCAGCCTCAGCACAGAAGCCACAATGTAACTGACCTGGAAGAACAGCCATCATTTCATCATTATAGGCTGCCAGCCACAATCAGGGTGAGGCAAATTCCATACAAGTCCCCCACCTGACAAGGACAGCTGTTACTGAATGACCAGAGTGGCACTCAGTAAAAGGCCTCAAGTGTGCATAATCCAGCAAGTAGATAGTGAAGTTTGTCCACTTAAACTTGTTACCAAACGTTTGTACATTCTGCCTTACACATTTGATCATTAACACCCAAAGTGAAATTGACCAAACATATTTCTGCAGTTGTTAATTATTTCAGGATTCTTAGGTAAAATTTATTCTACCCTCCATGCTCTCCAGTACATTATTTAATTCTCCCCAGCTCATGTTTTAAGGAATAGCGATTAACTGTTTCTCTTTTTATATTCTTCTCATAAAACAGGAGAATTTGTATAATTTTGATATTCCTATATTGATTTTAGATAATACATTTGATTACAATATGTCAAATAGAGCTTTCTCCAGTGGGAAAAATGTTAGTGCTAAGAGGTGGTCATTGTGTCACAGAAAGGACATTAAAGACAGACAGGACTGGATTTGAATTTCTACTCAGTATTTACTATCTAATATGTGTAGAAATGTATGCAAATTACCCTGACTTTTCTAAGTCTTAGTTTTCTTTGTCAAATGGTCATGAAAATACTCATCTTAAAAGGTCACTATAAGAATCCAATAAAATAGTATTTAGAAAATGTTTTTGAAATGATATGTCTCAGCTACTCTTGTCACACACACACACACACACACACACACACACACATATGTCAGATAATGAATGTATTAACTCGCTCCAGGAGAGTCACCATTTTACAGTCTATATGTTACTATAGATATCCCATAACATCATGTTGAAAACCTCAAATATACATAATAAAATTTATTTCTTAAAAGGCATGGTTTATTAAAAACACTTGATAAATGTTCATTTCTTTTCTTCAACTGTAGAAATAAGAAACCATGTTTCTGCAGCTTGATCATGTACTGATCTATTTAAATGTGGAAGGTGTTTTATCAGTAAGTCTTAGACTTCCCTCTTCAGGAGGAATGCAGACCTGTCCAGAAAAGTTTTATCAGTTGAAGGAGAACATCTTCTCATTTGAGGTCACAAAATAGAAAACTTGAATAAAGCCCGGTTAGGCACTAAGAAGACATAGTTTGCTGAGTTAGCCAAGATCATTTTCTTAGGAATGAAAAGCTTATGATAAGCCCTTAAATTACACATTATTTGCATGCGCTAAATTGGTCATTTTGTCAGCAATCAAGTACATCTGAGAAAACAATTCAAGTAATTGTTGGTTAAGTTTCTACGCACAGTGAGGAACAACTACCTTACAGTAGCGGGTATCGTTATTACCATGTTGGTATCACGGTACCATACGTAATGGTAGCCTATTGCATGGCTTCAATGGACCATTTCAGCTGAGACTAACATATCTGATTCAATAAATAATATTCAGAATCTCTCCATCTATGCTATGTGAATACTTGCTGTTATTAAAAAGAAAGATATAATTCTGATTCAGCTGTTTTTAATAACTTGCTGTTATTAAAAAGAAAGATATAATTCTGATTATATTTCTATTATTGTAGTAGACTAAATGTTAATATATTTTATATCCTAAGCAGCAATTCAATCATGCAGAAGGACTGTAATTGAGTTGTTTTATGTTGCATTATTTACTTGATTAATAAAATTGCCTAATAATTTTCCATTTTAAAATTGTATACATGTACTAATAGTCACATAAATAATAGAAAAACATAGCTTGATCCTGGCACAGTGGCTCATGCCTACAATCCCCACACTTTGGGAGGTTGAGGTGGGAAGACTGCTTAGCCCAGGAGTTCAAGATCAGCCAGGCCAACATAGTGAGACCCTATCTCAAGAGAAAGAAAAGAAAAAAAGAGCACAACTTGATTTTCTAACACCAGCTTGATTTTATAGCGCAGACAATATGATTTGATTACTGCTCACCTGACAAGTAAACCCAATAAATTTGACAAGAAAGTCACTAAGAATAAATATATGCCCCCATATTTATTCTGTTCTTCTGACTATAAATACATTTTAAGGAATATAGAACACTTCCCTTGAAAACATCCTTGACATTTTTAGCGACCAGTTTATAAATCACATAGGAACCTGATAGAGCTATAATATTAAAGTGCCTGTGTAGCATACAGAAATGGAACATTCAAACCAACCTTGAAACTACAGAAAGTTATAATTATATTAAATGGCATTATCATAATTTAGTGGAGATTTTTCCAATCTGGGAAACTTCCAGAATCAGTCAGGAACCAGTACTTGTTATCACTCAATGACTTAGATATATATATACTTTTCCCTTCCTTTCTGTTACATGGTGTGGGCATTTCAATTAATTGAGCACAGTTTTTTTTCATAAGTAGGATGTACTGGCTAATACATTCATTCATTGAATTAACCTTGTTAAGCATCTATATGTCAAACTCTATACTGATCTCTTAAGTATTCTCAAATATAAATTAGACACAGTTCCTCGACTCAAAAAAATTTAGTCCCCAATGTTGGCAAACACATACACTATTAACGAATTTTTAGATTCACTACATTTGACAAAAACACCATGCATTGGTCAGCCACCAGGTAGCCACACACAAACACTTTTTAAAAAAATATAATTCCAGAATGGGTAGAGCTAGCGTGATAAGAAAGAGTGCTTCCTGGTCCCAAGACCAGGTGATAAATTGATCTAAATTCATTGTGTAATCTCATTTTTGGTTGTCATTGATTAATCTAAAATTAAGCACGTGTTACTGTTCTGACTGATAAAACAGAAGAGAAAAATCTGCTGAAGAAACTTGTTCCTGTTAATTCAGAAAGTATTAAGAGTCTGAGACTTTGCCTACTTTCAAGTCGTTATCCTTCTGCATTTTTATGTCTATTTTTTGACAGAAAAACACAAGACGACTGGATAAGGGAAATATATCATTGAATGCTCATGTCAAAATGCAGCCGCAGCCTGAGAAATACCTTGCACCACTTCCCCATATTCCATTTCTCGCAGGCCAATGTAATGCGGATCAGATATTTACATGCATATGAAATTGGCCGTACCACAGAAGAGGAACCCCAAAATTCTGAAACCTGGAGCTTATATAGGACAATTGGCAATCTGCCCATCCTCCAATCAGGAGAGAGAGAAAGAGACCTTATCTTTACTCTGAAATGTAAATACTTATTCTCTGGAGAGGGAACGGTGCGGACTATAGGTTAATAGCTCAGAATATAAGCAAATGTGTCCAGATGATGGAGCGAAGGAGGATGACACCTGGGAGGTTCTAGCTTTCAAGACCTTTGTTCTTCAAACATGTCTTTGCTCAGAAGATCCAACAATGCAAACCCAAAATAGTTATGGAAAATTTTTCTCTCAACAGTTTCCAATTCTTCATAAAAAGACAAAGCCTTCCATGATGAAGATCTTTTAACCTTTTTCCTTTCTGTCTGCAAATTGTACATAATGCTTTTAGATACAAATACCAATTGGGGACCATGAAGCAACAAGCATGTAGGCAAAAGTCAGCATGCTAAGGACAGAAGAGAAAGATAGAAGAGTTTTGGCATGTAATTGTGATACTAAACATCTGAACAAATGATTAATTTGAGAAACTGCCTGCCTCTGGATTCAATGTTATGTGAGTAAAACAAACTCTTATTTTGTTAGGATATGTTAATTTGGGTTTCCTGTTACTTGCAACTGAAAACACTTCTAAATTACGTGCAGTATATGAGGAGATGAACAGAAAACAAGCCCCTCATCCACCCTGAGCCAACCTGTGGTAAAGTATACAATAATAGTGAACATAAGATATTTTGAAATACTTATAAAATGATTAATATAAATTCTAGCATTTAATTCTCACATCCCTCTGACATATATAATTTTCCTGGTTCTACAATTGAGGCAACTGAAGCTTAGTAAAATTAGGTAACAGGACTCGGAGAAAGATAAAACAGGTAAACATGTTAAGTTCATGTTTTTTCACTTTCTACTATGGACAGGAGCCTCCTGATTCCTTCCTCATAATTCACACACTATATAAGTTCATCCTCCTCATGCAATAACCCATGGTCCAGGCTTTGTCATAACTTCCTCCCTTTAAAATACTCCTTTCTTTATGGTATTGCCTCTAGACACGCTTCTTCTCTTTTGAATAGCATTTCAACCACTCTGATGCATAGACCCTTTTGAATGTTTACTCCCTCCAGATAATATATCCAGTAAACACAGTCAACTCAAAGCAACTTACATGACCTGTCTGGATGATACAAGTAGCTGGAATGTCGGACTGGTGGTAGATGGATGTGTGAGTAAATTCATGGGGCTCAGGCAGTCATCCTCTGCCTTTGGACAGAGAAATCTGTTGGTTCTTGTGCACTCAGCAGAGCATTAAATAACCAAAAGGGTTAACCTGCCTCTGCATCATTTAATTTCCCATAGGCAAAATCCTATTACAACAAGCACCTAATCTCTATAGTGTACAAAAGCTTTCCAAATCCCACTCGGCCAATGGCACACAAATTTCAAAGTATTTTCAACATAACAAAATGTCCCTGAAACAAGATAATTAATCTTATCAAGGTACACATTGATTAAGCAGATACAGAAGGAGTTAAGGTGATGCCGGAAAAGTTCTGTTTTGCTGAAATGTGTGATGACTGAGGTCATGCAAATAAATAATGGAATTAGAGTCTTTAGAGAGGTTTACTGATGGCTGTCTTGGTTATGCAGCGTCCTGCCACTAATCAATTCTGTCCGGTACGTTCAACTTGAACAGTGTTTGTGTAAGGATCTTTTACGTGTGTTTGTTTTGTTCTTAATTTCCATTGTAACCAATAGTTTCATAAAATACAAAATATAATAAAAGTGAATTACTATTAAAATAAAACAACAGGCCAAGTGTGGCTGCTCACGCCTGTAATCCCAGCATTTTGGAAGGAGAGGCAGGCGGATCATCTGAGGCCAGGAGTTCGAGACCAGACCAGCCTAGCCACCAGCGAGAAATCCCCATCTCTACTAAAAATACAAAATTAGCTGGGCGTGGTGGCACGTCTGTAATCCCAGCTACTCGAGAGGCTGAGGCAGGAGAATCACTTGAACCCGGTAGGTAGAAGTTGCAGTGAGCTGAGATCGCACCATTGCACTTCAGCCTAGGCAACAAAGAGCAAAACCTCATCTCAATAAATAAATAAATAAAACAAAACAAAACATATAAATAACAAGCTCCAAATTTTTAAATGGTTTCAACGGACACATTTCAACAAAATTTTCAATTTTGTTGAGTATTTGAATATTTTGTTGAAATACTTTGATCAAATATTTCAACAAAGGAAAAATAACTTAAAAACCACAACCTTGTTTACTTAAGATGTGCGCATGGGCAATTAATCGAACTGTTTTTACACATAAATTTCTGTTACAAAACATTGCTCTTACACATACCCAGAAGTTATAAGTGATGTACTAATTCCCCGTATCAAATGCCTAGACATACCCTTTGAAGGAATACCAGGCGTATCAATGTTTACTGCTTTCAACATAATAAAAAAGCTTGCTTCTTTACCTATATATTCTAAATTAAATTGATCACAAGGCTATTTTGTGGGATAATGTATATCAACTCTTTTAATGGCTTTCCTTTAAAAACAAATAAAAACATTAATCCGAGAGAATTTGGTTACACAGAGGTATATTGATGAGAAAAGATTTTAAAACAATTTCTTTGAATAAATTTCAATAAATTATTCTATAAAATTTGTGTTCAATTTAAATAGTCTTCTGATGAAAACAAATACATTCTGGGTTTTATATGTCAAATTCACTTGAAGATACCACACACAGTAATGAGCTCCTACTGTGTGTGACAACTACAGTTTATGCCATAAGTACCCTATAAGAAAAGATCAATCCACCTGAACCCATCTAGATCTATCTGTTCAAGGAAACAAATACTTTGATCAATGTTTGGATGTACCAGTAATATCAAATTGCTTTAAGTTTCTGAAGTCTTACTCTTAAAGCATCTACTTATCAGTGGACAATGCCACTCCCCGAGAAGCACTGAACTAGAGAGTGCAATGGTGTGGCTTGAACACACATTTCACAGAAACACAGAAGATACTGGCTGATACTTCAAGCACCAACAATCTATATTTGTGCACATTCTCCTCTTTTTTTTCATCAGGAGCTTCTCTCCTTTATTCTCATTTCAATTTGGCCTCATTTCCACTCTACTCCACTAAAACTATTTATTTGTACTAGTATCTTAAAATGTAAACATTTAGTGTTAGTGAATGTATTTCTACAGGAAATGTGAACTAAAGAAATGGCTCTTATGGACCACTAGGGGTAGTAGACAGAACCGGCAAGATTTGAACCAGCTATTCTTTCCAACTGGGTGAAGCCATCTTGACTTTGACAGGTGCTGCCAGGAAAAGGCACCTTTATAATCACCCTCGAGAGGATTTAATTTTCTCAATGGAAATAAGAAAACTACTTTTTTCATTGTTGTTTCTTTTTCTTAATCTGTCATTCTATCTTCAATTAATTTCCCCTTTCTAAATGTTCTAGATGGAATTTGGGACTAACTATGGCAGAATTTGAGACATTTACATCCTGTGACCTTCAAACTTAGCTGGGTAACCGAATTGGTGGAGAACTGCATAAAACTGGCTATGCAAAATAAATAAGTACTTCTTTTATTTATCTCACAAGTGATGGAATAGCCCTGCTCATATTACTTGCTGCATGGTATATACAATGCTCTTAAGCATGACTTTATTAACTACTAACAGTAGCTCTGAGCTGCTTGAGTGGCTTAACACAAGGCAGGTGGTGGTACACCTTGGTTTGGGGGAGGTATGATTTTCAGTTCATTGTTCCTATTTACCCCTTTGAAGTGCACATTCAACAACTGCAGAGCTAAGGTGCAATATGGAGAGTCTTGGCAGATGGAAAGAGCTGGGTTGTCAGGCATGGCATTCAGAAAACAAAGCCAAGTACCCTGGCAAAGTATGGTGTCTCCATGACCTCACTCTTACCCAAACAGACTGCATCCCGTTGGAATCTCTTCTCTGACCATTCTTTGTTTTCTTTGGAGGGGTTTGGGCTGTTCTGGAGATAATATGATTAATCCTAATTAGCCTTGGCTTCAGAAATTAAGCTCACTGGAAGGGAAGACAAGCCTGGTTTACACTCTCCTATAATTATTCCTTCAGGATTCCTCATATTCTGCAGCAGCTCTACAAGTCCACCTTTTGCTCCCTACTTATGTGTTACAAAAATTATCATAGTATTTAAAAGACATTCTCATTATTTGACAAAATGTACATTGCTAATAAAGCCAGCAGATTCTATGGCTCATGATAAGCCAAAGTGTTTTATTTTATTTGTTTCCAGGTTAAAATGCTCTGTGAGAGGGATACTTGCCATTACTTTCATGAACAAATTCCCAGAATAAATTACTGCATATCCATGAAGTGCAGATAGGTTTCCTGGCTTCAAAAGGTTCTTAGAATGCTTCTCTGGTAGCAAATAAATTTAACTTATTTTACATATTATTATTTCACACAGAGCACTGAATGAAAACTAGTAGTTACAAAAGTTTTATAATTTAATGTTCCTATATTTGTTGGGTAGATAATTTTAGTCTTCACAGGAGCAGTTAATAATTCTATCAAGAAAGAACTAATTCCTGCACTTTGTTTCAACTATTTAGTTTTAATCATAACAAGTTTCTTCCATGAAAGGCTATCAGTGTAAAATACTTGAGAGGACAAGTGTATAGCTATTCAGTTATAGAAGTATGCGATGTTCTTAAATTAAGCATTGAAAACACAGGATCCTCTTTCTTATGCTTTAACAAACGTACTAATTTAATGTCCATATTAAATGCTCTATTTATCCAGAATTTCCCATCTCTAAATTACTGAGCAATATTGAACATCAAGACATCTAATACACAGAAATAAGTGATAACATGAAAGAACGGTTCTCTTTAGAGTAGGACAGAGAAAGCAAAAGGGAATACACATTGATCTTCAATATTAGATATCTCCCAGGCTACAAATTTATACTTCAGCACTTCAAATAAAATGTTTTTACCCCTCTCCTTTAACTTTCACCACTCTACTATTACTGTGCATTAGTCCCAAGGGTTTTTTAAAATGAATTTTAATAGGATAAAAAAGAGGAATGGTATAACAGAAACTTTTTTATCCACAAAGTCAAGAAGGTACCGTGGCCAAAGGAAGGAAGAGAACTTCAGGTGTGGCAACATTAACAAAATGTGATGAAGTAAAATAGTATCTGATAAAGAGAAACTCTTTAGCAGAGGTTGCTAACACACTCACATAACACATATCAATTCTCCATGCCATAAAATGAGTAGAATAAACAAACAACCATAAAGCAAAAATTTCCATTCACTAAATTGTTTCTTTATAAATTTAAAAAAATTCATCGAAGGGTGCATTACTGAACCAATTAATAACAGAGGGATCTATTGATTAACTAGAAATAAAAAATACAGATCAAATTAAGTGTGCTCTTATTTTGCAAGCACCTGAAGGAGAAAGAAAAGCTACCCAGGTTAGATGATAACTTTGTGAATATTAATCCAAGCACCATCATTATACAGATAGGGATACTCAGGATAATGATGGCTAAATTTCTAAGTATTAGCAAAGGCAGACCTAGATCACCAACCTATGACTCTTCTTCTGGCCTTTTTTCCTCTGCATTTTGTCTTCTCTTTAAATCTTTGTTCTTCATCAAAATTAAAATGATGACTAATTTATGGACTTCCCTCAATGATTACTGCTACTTCTCAACCATGATTTAACAAGAGAAAGGAGAAAAAAGGGATAGCCATTAAACATTACAAGCAGATAATTTAGTAGGCACCTTTCTACATATTTTATATCATAAAAGTATTATACTTCCCTGTACATTATATATACCCACATTTTATTACTAGAGAAAATGAGATGCAATAAAATTACAATGCATTGCCCAAGACCACAAGAGTGGTAAACATTGCACCTGATATTCAATTTGTGGTCTGATTGCCTTCAAAATGAATCAGCATTCTACTGAAACAAACAAACAAAAAAAGAGTGGGCACTAATACACAGATCAGGCTTTGACAATTGATCTGGAATCTAAAAAACTGCTTCATAGTACTTCCAAAAAAATGTTACTAGTTATAAAGAAGAGATAGAGTATACTGCAATCTGATTTTATCTCTAGTCCCCCGTCCACAGGACAAAAATGTCTAGGTGGGTGTGTCATTGGGTGGGGAAAAGATAGAAATTATTTGGCGAAAATCCCTAACCAAAATATATTCAGAACAGTGCAAATGGCTATGTTTCTATTCTGTGTATTTGTCTAAACTGAGTCTCTAATGACTACATATCAATAGAAGACTTCTGGGATTTTTTTCGCTTGCCTGCCACATTACCCAGGTCAGATTAAGTCATTATCATAAAACCGATTTTCATCAAGTGTTTAAAATAATAAAAAACATAATGGTGCTCAGGTCAATTAGAAAATTATCCATAGGTATTTCCATTTTATAGTCTCTAACTAGGGCTAGGGCAGACCACAAAAGGAACTATGCTGAAATCACCAACTACAGTCAACAATTTTTTTAATTTTCTTTTTGACAGTCACTCTTGAGTCTTGGAAGGTATTGTGTGATTTTTAAGAGGCAAGTAGGTAAAAGTCTAACAATTACATCTACAGGGCATAGGAATATCCTGTGACTGGACTGAATAGCTGACATTATGCATCGTTTACATGATCTTATATTCTCAGTATATGACACAGAATAATAAATTGACTATAAATAAAATAAGTAATTGGAGATAATAATCTCTTAACTTTTCCATGAGGTTAAAAGTGTCAAGATTGGTAGTATTCTCTTTATAATAATATTTTATCTAGCAATATGAAAATTGAGAAGGATACATTTAAGCATTATAAATTGTACAAACAAAAGGAAGGCATGAAAATTTAACTTGAAAGCAACTTGTGTTTTAAGAAAGGAGAACAAGCAAAAGGAAATGCTATTTTATTGATAAAATTATTTATTTATTACATTTATTTTTTGTGGTAGTATGGGCTGAAAATATAAACAAATTCTAGAAATGTTGAAATGAATGTATGATTTAAAGATTAAATATAATTTTAAACAGAAAAAGAAAGATGCTTCAGGGCTATCCTCTTACATTTTTTAGGCAAATTGGCTGGGCGTCGTGGCTCACGCCTGTAATCCCAGCACTTTCGGAGGCCGAGGCGGGTGGATCACCTGAGGTCAGGAGTTTGAGACCAGCCTAGCCAACACGGGGAAACCCCATCTCTACTAAAAAAAATAAAATAAAATAAGCCGAGCGTGGTGACGCATGCCTGTAATCCCAGCTACTCAGGAGGTTGAGGCCTGAGAATTGCTCAAACCTGAGAGGCAGAGGTTGCAATGAGCCAAGTTCGCGCCACTGCACTCTAGCCTGGGAGACAGAGTGAGACTCCGTCTCAAAAAAAAAAAAAAACTGAGGCAAATAAAAACATATTTAGCAAAATTGTGATCTCAATATTTCTTCCAAAGGGGATAGAATAGACAATGAATCTATCTTGGATAGCATTTTAAATACATCTATTAAAATATACTGTTCATTAAAATGATAAAAGACATGTTTAAAGCAAATTCTAAAGTATAATAATGTAAATTAACTGGTATAATACTTAAAATATTGTCTAAAATTTGTTATTGCAGCTTTTATTTACAGGAAGATTTCTGTTTTAATGTATTCTGCAGTTACAGAACTTAGTCTCTACGGATGATCTCTTAGCTTGCTAATATTTATTCTTGTTATTTATTTTTCTATTTTTACCAAGTTCAATTCACAAAGTTGGTAGAGAGATACAATTTATGTCACAAGTGATTCATGAATACTAAAAACAATTGTTGCAAGAGAATGCCATTAAAATAGCCAAGAGGATAGCTCATTTGATAGAACATTCTCTAATATTTTTTATATTACCACTACAAGTTGTTAGGACAATATTAATTCTCATAAGCATATTGTAGCATTACTAAATTGAAGTCAAATGTGTTGGCTTTGCAATTTTAAACAGCATCTAAAATTAAGCTGTAAAAAACATTAAAAGAACAATTTTATGCAAACAGGCAAAATCTATTACACGGCCTCCCGTGGAATGGTAATTACACCAAAGCAAGGGCTAACTCAGTGTTAGGAGCCCGAGTCAGTGTATATTGTTGTGAATCTCATCTTTTTTTTTTCCCCCAAAAGCCATGTGTACATCCACATGGCCTTTAAATAATCATCTATTAGGTTATATGGCTTAGTCAGTTATTTCTTTTAATTGAGGAAGAGAAAAATATAGAACAGCAGTCGAAGAGAGATAAAAGACAAATCAAAATAATCATAGTTGACTGTAAATACACGGATTTATTTCTGAGTTCTCTCTTCTGTTCAGTTGGTCTATGCAAGTACCATGCTGTTCTGGTTACTTTAGCTTAGTAGCAAATTTTGAAGTAGTAAGTTTTGACTGTTTGCTTAGGATTGCCTTAGATATCTGGAGTCTTTTGTGTTACCATACAAATTTTAGGAATTTTTTTTCTATTTCTGTGAAGGATACCATTGGTATTTTGATACGGGTTGCACTGGTCTGCAGATCACTTTGACTATTTACGGTCCTTTGACAATATTAATTATTCTAATTCTTGAACTTGAGATTTTTGAATCTTCAATTTCTTTCATCACTGTTTTGTAGTTTTAATTATAGAAGTCTTTTACATCCTTGCTTCAATTAATTGCCAGGTATTTTAATTTTTATAGCTATTGTAAATATACTGCTTTCTTAATGTCCCTTCAGCTAATTTGTTATTGGTATACAGAAATGCTACTGATTTTTGTATGTTCGTTTGTATCTTGCAACTTTACTGAATTTATTGGTGCCAAGGGATTTTTGGTGGAGTCTCTAGGTTTTTTCTGTATATAAGAAAATGTCATCTGTAACGAAAGACTATATGACCTTTCCATTGTTAATTTGGATGTACTTTATTTATTCATACTGCCTAATTATTCTGGTGAGGACTTCCAGTACAGTGGTGAAAGTGGGGTTTCTTATCTTTTTCCAGTTCTTAGAGGGAAAACTTTCATGCTTTCCCCATTCAGTATGATGGTTACTGTGGGGCTTGTCATGAAGAAGTCATGTTTCCTTGCTTTTTCATGTTTATTACGTGCTTACGTTAACATCTGTACATCTAATGGAATAGTCATTTAACCCAGTTTTATGGAGTAGCTTTCAGAGGGAAAGATTTTTTCCCCATATAGATGTATCTGTCCTACAGTGTTGGTGGGGTGGAGGACTTTAACTTTGGTTCTGGGTAGGAGCAGTAGTGTAACGTCTATGTAAGTTTTTCAGCTTTTTCAACATTAGCAGTGTCTGCAAATAACACAGTGGTATAGGCAGTTCTTGTTTGTAGAAGCTGTGGTATGGCTGTGCTAGAGGCGATGATGCTGGGGAAACTAGTTTCCAGGTGCCTGTGTGGTTGGTGTATGAGGGTGCATGGTGGTTCTACTACAGAGGAAATGGAGTCACGAGTGGCAGCAGCATCAGGCTGTCAGGCTAGTTTTCTTCCTTTGCCCATTTTTTAATGAATTTATTTGTAGTAGTTTTTACATTGTAGTTTTTTAATATTTCTGAATATTAACCATTATCAGACATGTGGTTTTTATTTTTTATTTTTTTTTCTATTCTGTAGGTTGCCCTTTCACTGTGCTCTTTATTTTGCTGCATGGAAGTGTATATGTTTTTAGTTTGATACAGTCCCATACGTCGACTTGACTTTGTTGCCTGTGCTTTTGGTGTTATTTACAAGAAATGTTTTTTACATATCCAGTGTCATGAAGGTTTTCTCTACATTTTTTTAAGAATTATTTTTATATTTTGACATTCTACATAAAGATCTTTAATACATTTTAATATTTGTATATAGTGGTATGTAGGGGTCCATCAATTTTATTATTTTGCATGTGGATATCAAGTTTTCTGAACCCCATTTGTTTGAAAAGACTATCAGTTCCCTGCTCAGTACTCTTGGCACCCTTATGTAAGGTAATATACTGGAGGGCTTATTTCTGGGCACTGCCTTTGGTTCCATTGGTCAGTATGTCTTTCTTTATGCCACTATGATGCTGCTTTGACTTACTGTAGTTTTATAATATGCTTTGTAAGTAGGACATGTAAGGCCTTCAGTTTTGTTTTTCATTCTTGAGATTGTTTTCATATTCAGGGTCCTTTGAGATTCCATGTGAGTTTTAGGATTTTTTAAATATTTCTGTAAAACATAGCAGTGGGATTTTGTTAAGACACTGCATTGACTCTGTAGATCTCATTAAGTAGTATGACCATTTTAACAATAGTTAAGTCTTCCAATACATAACCGTGGATGTCTTTCCATTTACTTGTGACTTCTTTAATTACTTTTAGCAATATTTTGTAGTTTTAAGTGTACAACTGCTTTGCCTCATTGGTTAAGTTTCTCAGTATTGTATTCCTTTTGGTGCCATTATAATGCATTTATTTTCTTAATTTTCAGATTGCTCATTGTATGTTTATATAAATGTAACTGACTTTTATGTGTTGATTTAATATCCTGCAAATTTGCTAAAGTTATTTTCTGGTTATAACTCTTTTTAATCTTTAGGATTTTCAACATATAAAATTATGCCATCTGTTAAGAGATAATTTTACTATGTCCTTTCCAATTTGGATGAATTTGATTTGTTTTTTCTTGCCTGATTGCTTTGGCCAGTTATTTGAGTACTATGTTTAATTACCATGGGAATTACATAAAAGATCTTATTATTATAACAATGTACACTAAGCTACAAACAAACTTATTTATTTATTTATTTTTTTTTTTAAATTTTTTTTTTTTTTTTGAGACGGTGTCTGGCTCTGTCCCCCAGGCTGGAGTGAAGTGGCCGGATCTCAGCTCACTGCAAGCTCCGCCTCCCGGGTTTACGCCATTCTCCTGCCTCAGCCTCCTGAGCAGCTGGGACTACAGGCGCCCACCACCTCGCCCGGCTAGTTTTTTGTATTTTTAGTAGAGACGGGGTTTCACCGTGTTAGCCAGGATGGTCTCGAACTCCTGACCTCGTGATCCGCCCGTCTCGACCTCCCAAAGTGCTGGGATTACAGGCTTGAGCCACCGCGCCCGGCCTACAAACAACTTTAATAGCATACAAAAGCTCTATGTATCCCCCGTTCCACTTAGTTATTAATGTCACAAGTTACATTATTTTTGTATTGTGTACTCATTAACATGATTTAATACTTATTTTTATGCTTTTATATTTATATTCTATCCTAGGATTAAAAGTGATGTGTCTACCATCACTACAGTATCGCAGGATTCTGGATTTGTCTACATATTTACCTTTACCAGAGAGCTTTCTGTTTTTATATGCTTTTAGTTGCTACCTGGTGTTCTTCCATTTCAACTTAAAGAACTCCTTTTAGGATTTCTTGTAAGATGTGTCTCGAGGGAATGAATTTTCTTAGCGTTTTTTGGGAAAATATGTATTTCTCCTCCATTTTTAAATGACAGTTGATGGATGTAGTGCCTGGTTGGCAGGGTGATATGCTTTGACTTTGTCCCCACCCAAATCTCATCTTGAATTGTAGCTCCCATAATTACTGCATCATGGGAAGGACCTGGCAGGAAGTAACTGAATCATGAGGGTAGTGGGGGGATCTTTCCCATGCTGTTCTTGTAATAGTGAATAAGTCTCACGAGATCTGATGGTTTTATAAACGGGAGTTCCCCTACACGAGCTCTCTTGACTGTTGTCATGTAAGACTTGACTTTGCTCCTCATTTGCCTTCAGCAATGACTGTAAGGCCTTCCCAGCTATGTTGATCTGTGAGTCAATTAAACCTCTTTCCTTTATAAATTATCCAGTCTTGGGTATGTCTTTATTAGCACAATTCCATTTATCCAATGACTAATAATGATGAATATCTTTCTAAGTATTTATTTTCCATTTGAATATCTTTGGTAAACTTTTTAATTACCCATTTTTATCACGGTGTAGTGGTACAATATTATTTACTAGATACTTTCTTCAGATTTTCTACATATTCATATAAACTAATTTATGTTGGTCTATGTGTGTATAGTTCTATGCAATTTTACCACATGTAGATTTATCAAGATATAGAACTGTTTCACCTCCAAAAATAAACTCTTTAGGCTATGTCTCCATAATAATACCCTTCCCAATCTTGGTAATAAACAGTGATTTTTCAAGGAGAAAAAGTTTTAAATTGTTAATTATTTTCTAGTTCATGTTTCTTATGTTGTATTTAGAAAACTTCTGCCTAACCCAAGATTACTATAAATTTCCTGAGTTTTCTTTGAGAAGTATTTTTTCTTATGATATATATTCTGTAATGCATTTTGAGTTGAATTTTTTCCTCAAGATATCTTACTCATATTTTTAAATTTATCATTATGTCTTATATTCTTTATGCTATTAGTTTTTTTAAATTCTCAATTTCACACATTGGTAGAAAATTTTCCTGCAGCTCTATGAGTTGTTCCAGACATTTTGCAACAGTTTATTTTCATCTATAGTGAGTTGAATAATGTCCTCCCCCTAAATTCCTGTCCACTGTGAAATTAAGAATATGACATCTAGGAATTAGGAATAAGGGTCTTTGGAGATGTAAGTAAAGATTCTGAGATAAGACCATCCTGGATTATTTTAGCTGGACCCTAAATTCAAAGATGAGTATTTTTATATGGGAAAGAAGTGAAGATATAGAAACAGACAAAAAGAAGGCTATAAAAAGATGGAAGCAGAGTTTGAAGTCATGTAGCTTCAAGCTAAGGATTGCCAAGAACTATCAGAAGCCCCTAAAAGCTAGGAAAGAAACAAAGAGAAATTTCCCTTAGACCCTCCATACAAAAATCAACCCTACTGACCCTTTCATTTCAAACTTCTGCCCTCCACAACTGTGAGAAAATAAATTTATGTTGTTTTAAGACACCCACTTTGTAATAACTAAGTATGGCAGTGCTAGGAAATTAATACATCATCTAGCTATGGCAGCAATTTCCTAACGACAAAAATTCTGGGTTGCTGAGAGATAAAAGAGTACCCAAGGCCTGGGTTTTTTGTTTTTGTTTTGCTTTTTAGAGACAGAGTCTCACTCTGTAACCCAGGCTGGATTACAGTGGCACAATCAGAACCTACTGCAGACTTGACCTCCTAGACTCAAGCAATTCTCCTGCCTCAGACTCCTTTATAGCTCAGACTACAGGGGCACGCCACCATGCTTAGCAAATTTTTTTAAAAAAATTTTTGTGAAGACAGGGTCTCAATATGTTGTCTAGGATACAAGGCCTGTTCTTAAGTTACAATAAAATAAATATCATGAGAGCACAATGGGAACATTTCAGTCATGTAATAAAAGTGCATCCAGATCACCTTTGTCAAAATTTATGAGCAGAAGTTTTATCACCACAGGATCTCTCTCTACTGCAAAGGTAATTAATGATTTGAAATATCCTGCAGGCCTCACTCTTTTCCACCAGGAATGTAGAATAACTTCACATTTCAGTGAAGTCAGTTTCTTTCTGTTGCATCTCAAATTCCATTTTTTTCAGGTTTGAAACAAATGCTACTTAATTTAAAAGTAGAAGTACACATTCTATGATCCCAGTTATCACCCTGATACAAAAACCAGGAAAGGACATAACAAGAAAAGAAAAACTATAGAACAATATCCCTGATGAACATAGATGCAAAAATACTCCACAAAATACTAGCTAACCAAATCCAACAGCATATCAAAAAGATAATCCACCATGCTTAAGTGGGTTTCATACCACGGATGCAGGAATGGTTTAACATATGTAAGTCAATAAATGTAAGTCAAACACATAAACAGAATTAAAAACAAAAATTGCATGATCATCTTGATAGACACAAAAAAATTTGACAAAATCCAGCATCCTTTTATGATTAAAGTCCTCAGCAAAACTGGCATAGAAGGAACATATCTTAAGGCAATAAAAACCATCTATGACAAACTGACAGCCAACATTATACCGAATGAGGAGAAACTGAAAGCATTCTCCCTGAGAACTGGAACAGGACAAGGATGCCCACTTTCACAACTTTTATTCAACATAGTACTGGAAGACATAGCCAGAACAATCAGGCAAGAGAAAGAGAGAGGGCATCCAAATCAGTAAAGAAGAAATCAAAGTGTCGCTGTTTGTTCATGATATGATCATATATCTAGAAAACTCCAAATCATCCAAAAAGCTCCTAGAACTGATCAATGAATTCAGCAAAGTTACAGGATACAAAATTAACGTACAGAAATCAGTAGCCCTGCTATAAACCAACAGTGACAAAGCTGAGAATCAAATCAATAACTCAACCCATTTTACAACAGCTGCAAAGAAAAAATACTTAGGAATATGCCTAACCAAGGCAGTGAAAGATCTCTCAAGGAAAATATGAAACACTGTTGAAAAATATCATAGATGACATACACAAGTGAAAATACATTCCATGCTCATGGATGGGTAGAATCAATATTATGAAAATGACCATGTTGCCAAAAGCAATCTATGGATTCAGTGAAATTCTCATCAAAATTCTACCATCATTCTTCACATCATCGTTAGGAAAAAACAACCTCAAAATTCATATGGAACCAAAAAAAAAAAGTAATTCACATAGCCAAAGCAAGACTAAGCAAAAAAAAAAAAAAAACAGATCTGGAGGTATCACTTTACCCAACTTCAAATTATACTTTAAGGCCACTGTCACCAAAACAGCATGGTACTGGTATAAAAATAGGCCTACAGACCAGTGGAACAGAATAGAGAACCCAGAAATAAGACCAAATACAGCCAACTGATCTTTGAAAAAGCAAACAAAAACATGAAGTGGGGAAAGGACACCTTGTTCAACAAATGATGAGATAATTGGTTAGCCACATGTAGAAGACTGAAACTGGATCCTCATCTCTCACCTTACACAAAAATCAATTCACATGGATGAAAGACTTAAGTCTAAGACCTGAAACCATAAAAATTCTAGAAGATAACATTGGAAAAACCCTTCTAGACACTGGCTTAGGCAAAAACTTCATGACCAAAAACCCAAAAGCAAATACAACAAAAACAAATAGATGGGATTTAATTAAAATAAAAAGCTTTTGCACAGAAAAGAAATAACAGCAGAGAAAACAGACAACCCACAGAGTGGGAGGAAATCTTCAAAATCTATACTTCTGACAAATAACTAATATTTAGAATCCACAAGGAACTCAAACAAATCAGCAAGAAAAAAACAAAAATCCCATCAAAAAGTGGGCTAAGGAATGAATAGACAATTCTCAAAAGAAGGTAAATGGCCAAGAAACATATGAGAAAGTGCTCAGCATCACTAATGATCAGGTAAAAAAATGAAATCAAAACCACAATGCAATACCATTGTACCTCCTGCAAGAAAAGAGTGGTCACAATCACAAAATCAAAAATAATAGATGTTGGCAGAGATGTAGTGAAAAAGGAACACTTTTACACTAGTGGTGTAAATGTAAACTAGTATAATCACTATGGATAACAGTGTGGAGATTCCTTAAAGAACTAAAAGTTGATCTACCATTGATCCAGCAATCCCACTCCTGGGGATCTACCCAGAGGAAAATAAGTCATTACATGAAAAAGATACATGCACACACATGTTTACAGCATCAAAATTCACAATTGAAAGAATATGAAAGAATATGGAACCAGCTCATGCCCATCAATCAACAAGAAAAAAATATATATATATATTCACATATATATATTCACATAAAATATATGTGTATGTGTATATATATGTATATATATATAAAATGAAATACTACTCAGCCATAATAAGAAATGAAGGTATGTTCTCATACATAAGTGGGAGCTAAGCTATGAGGATGCAAAGGCGTAAGAATGATACAATGGACTTTGGAAAGTTGGGGGAAGGGTGGGAGGGGAGTGAGGATCAAAGACTACACATTGGGTACAGTGCATACTGCTCAGCTGATGGGTGCACCAAAATCCCAGAAATTACCACTAAAAAACTTATTCATGTAACCAAACACGACTTGTTCCCCCAAAAACTAGTGAAATAAATGATTAGTTTTTAAAAACTACAATGAGATGTCATCTCATCCTGGTAAAATTGCCTTATAACCAAAAGACAGGCAATGGCAAATGCTGGTGAGAATGTGGAGAAAAGGTAGCCCCTGCACACTGTTGATGGGAATGGAAATTAGTATAACCACTATGAAGAAGAGTTAGGAGGTTCCTCAAAAAACTAAAAACTGAGCTACCATGTGATGTATCAATCCCACTGCTGCATATATACCCAAAAGAAAGGAAATCCGTATATTGAAGTGATATCTGCACTCCTATGTTTGTTGCAGCACTGTTTATAATAGTTAAAATTTGGAAACAAACCAAGTATTAATCAACAGATGAACGTATAAAGAAAATGCTGTACATATACACAATGGAGGGTTATTCAGCCATAAAATAGAATGAGATCCTGGGCGACAAAGCGAGACTCTGTCTCAAAAAAAAAAAAAAAATTAGAATGAGATCCCATCATTTTCAACAGTATGGTTGGAACTGGAGATCATTAAGTAAAATAAGCCAGGCACAGAAAGACAAACATCACATGATCTCACTTATTTGTAGGGTCTAAAAAACAATTGACCAAATGGATATGAGAGTAGAAGGATGCTTCTTACCAGAGACTGGGAAAGGTAGTGCAGGGCTGGTAGGGAAGTGGGGATGGTTAATGGGTACAAAAACAATAGTTAGAAAGGATGAGTAAGACCTACTATTTGATAGCACAATAGGTTAATAGCATAACTGCACATACTAAAATAACTTAGAGTGTAATTTGATTATAACTCAAATGACAAATGTTTGAGGGGGTAGATACCCCATTTTTTATGATGTGCTTATTTCAAATACATTGCATGCCTGTATCAAAATATCTCATGTACTCCATAAATATATCCAACTACTATGTATCCACAAAAATGTTTAAAAATCAAAATTAAAAGAAACAGTGTAAAAAACTAGGATTATATTTTACATACTAGCATCACGTTGTCATGTTATGATATCTTTCATCACTGCATATTAAGTTAATTGAATACCTGCTTGTTGGAAACAATTAAAAATCACTCCTTACAAGGACTGTATTTGAAACTGTGAGGTAATTAGAAAGGATAGTGATAACATTCTTATTATTGAAAGATAAAAATACTGCTAATGTATTATTAAAAGTTGATATTGAATCAACTCTTTTTTCACTTATCCTGTTGCTTGCTTTCTCTTTCTTCATTGTTTGGCACCAGAGCAGACAGGATCCAGTGCAAGCTAACACCAGGGTCCGGAGGCTGCACAAATCC
The DNA here is from genome assembly GCF_002776525.5 of Piliocolobus tephrosceles. NCBI lineage: Eukaryota > Metazoa > Chordata > Mammalia > Primates > Cercopithecidae > Piliocolobus > Piliocolobus tephrosceles. The sequence continues at coordinate 12,881,559 of NC_045437.1, forward strand.
AAATGTGGGAAAAGGTTTAAACAGCTATTTTCAAGGCACCAACCTATGGTTATCAAGTAATAATAACAGGTATTATGTACCTCAGACCCTCCAAACTTTGTTCTCTGTACAAGAAAAAAGGAGAAAAGAGAAAAAAGAATAAAGATTATAATGACCAAAATTCAGAACACTAACACTACCAAATCCTGGTAATACAAAACAATAGGAACTCTCAGTCATAGTTGGTGAGAATGGAAATCAGTGAACACACCTTGGAAGACAGTTTGGTGTGCTCGTATATTAATAAGACAAAATAAACTTTTGTGATGATTCAGCAATAGCCACCCTTTTTATTTATCTAAAGGAGATGAAAATTTATATGTCCACACAAAAACCTGAAAATAAACGTTTATGGCAGCTTTGTTCATAATTGCCAAAACTTGAAGCAACCAAGATGCCCTTCAGCAGGTAAATAGATAAGTAAGCCATGATACATTCAGACAATGGGATATTATTCCACACTAAAAAGAAATGAGCTAACAAGCCATGAAAATACATGAAGAACTTAAATGCATATACGTAAGTGAAAATAACCAATCTGAAAACGACTACTTTCTGTATGATTTCAACTACAATCATGCATCCCTTAATGATGGGCATATTTTATTAGTCCATTCTTGTGCTGCTAATAAAGACATACCTGAGGCTGGATAATTTATAAAGGAAAGAGGTTTCCTTTTTTCTCACAGTTCAGCACAGTTCACAGTTCAGCATGGCTGGGGAGGCCTCAGGAAACTTACAATCATGGCAGAAGGGGAAGGAAACACATCCTTCTTCACAAGGCGGCAGCAAGAAGTAGAATGAGTCAAAGAGGAAAAGCCGCTTATTAAACCATCAGATCTCGTGGGAACTCAGTATCATGAGAACAGCATGCAGGTAACTGCCCCATGATTCAATTACCTCCTACCAGGTTCCTCCCACCACACGTGGGCATTATGGGAATTACAATTCAAGATGAGATTTGGGTGGGGACTTGGTCAAACTATATCATGTATGTTCTAAGAAATGTGTTATTTGGCAATTTCCTCATTGTGCAAACATGATGCAGCCTACTACATATGATATAGCATACTACACACCTATGCTATATTGTACAGCCTATTTCTTCCAGGCTACAAACCTATATAGCATGCTACTGCACTGTAGACAATTGTAACAAATGGTAAGTATACTCATTATCTAAACATAGAAAAGTTCCAGTAAAAATACAGTATGACAATCTTATAGGGCCACTCTCATATATATATGTAGTTCATCATTGACCAAAATGCTGTTTTGCAACTCATGACTATTCATGGAATTCTGGAAAAGGCAAAACTGTGGAGACAATAAAAAGATCAATGATTGGCAGAGGCTAGGGGTGGAAGGACAGGAAGAATTAGGCAGAGCGCAGAGGACCTTTGGGACAATGAAAACACTCCACATGATACTATAATTGTAGATACATGTCGTTATACATTTGTCCAAATCCAAAGAATGTACAACACCAAGACTGCACCCTAAGTAAACTATAGACTTTGGGTGATAAGGAATCATTACTATTATTATGAGACAGACTCTCACTCTGTCAGCCAGGCTGGAGTGTAAAGACCAGATATCGGCTCACTGCAATCTCTGCTTCCCGAGTTCAAGCAGTTCTCATGTCTCAGCTTCCCAAAGAGCTGGGAGTACAGGCGCACGCTGCCACACCCAGTTGTTTTTTGTATTTTTTGGAGAGACAGGGTTTCACCATGTTTGCCAGGCTGGTCTTGAACTCCTGGCCTCAAGTGATCTGCCTACCTCAGGCTCCCCAAGTACTGGGATTACAGGCCTGAGCCACCGCAACTAGCAGATCACAATTTTTTTTTTTTTTTTTTTTAATTTAAAACTGGGTCTCACTCTGTCATGCAGGCTGGAGGGCAGTGGTACAATCTCCACTCTCTGCAACCTCCGCCTCCCGGGTTCAAGTGATTATCCTGCCTCAGCCTCCCAAGTAGCTGGGATTACAGGCATGCACCACCACGCCTGGCTAATTTTTGTATTTTTAGTAGCGACGGGGTTTCACCATGTTGGCCACGCCGGTCTCAAACTCCTGACTTCAGGTAAACTACCTGTCTCAGCCTCTCAAAGTACTGGGATTACAGGCGTGACCCACTGCAACCAGCCGATAATGAATTCTTAACATAGGTTTATCAATTATAACAAGTGTACCATCTTCGTGGAGGATGTTGATAATATGGGAGCCTATGCATGCCAGAGTGAGGACGGCAGAAGATAGATGGAAAATCTCTGTACTTTCTGCTCAATATTGCTGTTAATCTAAAATTGCTTTACAAAATGAAGCTTACTAAAAATAAGTAAATAAAACATTTGTGTTGGGTAAGGGGAGGTGGGGTTGCCACATTGCAAGGAGAGGTTACTAGGTTTTCTAGAAACTTCCATTTTTCTCCAGTTCCTGATGGTACTACACTTGCAGGTTGCTAAAGTAATGCTCCTTGGATGATTGCCCAGAAGGTGTGCAGAATCTTTATGTCTCTCATAAAATTCATATATTTCTGCTACTTCTAAGGTTGCCAGGAGCAACCGTTCACAGCACAGGAAGCTTCACCTGTCTTAGGTGGTTATAGAAGAGCAACGCAGAGAAGTCGTAGAAACTCACCATCCTTGACTAAATTCAGAGTGTTATTCTCCTACATAGTTGTATCAAATATTTTCTAATCAATGTTAGGTACTGCTCTAAGTGCTAAGAACACAACTGATTGAAAGAGTTGAAGTCCTTGATCTCAAGAAGCTACATTACGGCCAAGATAGAGAAGAGGAGGAAATTTAAAATAAAAAATACAAAATGATATGATGGTATATGTTGACACATGATATGAACTAATTAATGATAGTATCAGATAGATAAAGGTCTCAGTGGTGGAGAAAGTGGGAGACAGGAAGAGGATAAAATATTTGAGCTGAGATCTAAATAAATAGGAACCAGACATGCAAAAACGTAAGAGAAGAATAGCCTAGGTGAAGTAAAAACAGGGCCAAGGTCTTGGGAGGAGTAAGGGCATGGGGGAAGCTTGGTGAGGCCGTCCTTGTGTGCCAAGGGGTTTGGGTTTCTTGCTAAGTACAGTGAGAAACTTAGCAAGAGGTTGAAGAATTGAAGAGCTTCAGTGACGGAGTTTCATGGTCTGATTTAAGGTTGCAAATGGTTACTATGATCACTCTGACTTGTCTGTGGACAAAGATTATAAAGAGGCAGGCAAAGAACAAAGAAGAAGTACGAAGGAGAAATGATGACGTAAATCAGTCAGTGGATGGAGAGAAACAACTGGACCTAACAGGTATTTGAAGACAGAATCAGTAAGATTTCTTGATAGATTTGATGGTAGCAAGTGACAAGCGAAAAAAAGATGAGAACCCAGGTTAACACCAAGATTGGTCTGAATCTTTGTATCATTATTTTTGCATAAATGGCCTTAGGCTGTTGTTCATATCTGTCTCATCTTAACAATATATTTTGGGCAAACAGTTCTCCATGGGTCTCTCATATTTCCATACATCTTATGGGCATTGAATTCATTCATTCTGGACTATCTTTTCAAAAGTTCTTATATAACAAATAGTCTTGGAAGAGAGACATGATGTGCCCCTCAGGAACAAAAACAGTAAGAGGTTTGTTTACCCCTCAACACACACATATAATAAAAACAATGTCTTCCTCAGGGGTCAAATTCAGGGGGCTTACTTCCTCTTATACAAAATTTGGGTTTTTAAACTCAGGGCTCCTCTCTTGTAATGCAATTTATGTGGCCTTGTCATATTATCTGGGAACTGAGGCCCAGGGAACCTACACAAATGCTATACTCTTCATGCTTCTATTGCTTTGAGCAACAAATTGTGCTTTGTCTTTGACCCAGTAGTTTCATGTCTTCTGCTAGCAGCATCCCTGAAACTGTGGCGGCTAACTTTCCAGCTTGCAAGTAGGGCAAAACCTGACTGTTTGTGGTCTTTAATAGTTATCACCAGGGAAGTCTCAAGGAGGTAGGAGAAACTCTTTCTTCACTCTTACGTCAGACTCTTGCATTTTCTAATGCATTCTTTCCTTATCCCTCACACTTTTCAGAAGCTTTAGTTACCAAGGAGCAATAAGACCTCACTTTCAATACATTGTTTTCAACAATGTATTGAAATTTATTTTTCCTCTGCTTCCAGCCTGAGCTGGCCTGAAAATCATCTCTCTTCCCTTTCCTTGTGAGGGGTGAGGTTCCTATTTGTCCTTGTCTCTCCTCTGTGCTATTTCCACATGCATTCCCTCTTTGTTCCATCCTAAAGACAATATTTGTGCAGCCAGAGAGTACAGTGTTGAAAGACTAGGCTACAGATTTAGAGGGTGTTTCTTTGAACATCAGCTTCCTCCCACTGGCAGTCATGTGAACTTGGGAAGCATATTTCACCTCTTCGAAATGTCAAAGAGAAATTGCATCACACAAGTTAAACAGGCGTGACTGTTGCAATGAGGGTCAAGATTATGTTGCAGAGAGAGATGAACTCAATTCTGTTACGATAAAAGGTGGGAGATAAGCAAGTGGGGAAGTAGTGAAGGATGTTAGTGAAGAAGTTGGTCAACGTGATTAAGCCAGCTGTGTTTGCTAATTGGCACTTATTAAAGTTAGGTTCCTACTCTCCCTCAGAGATGAGAAAACAGGAAACATATCTTTGTTTTTTTTTTTTTTTTAATATATGTAGTCTCTGTCACCCAGGTTGAAGTATAGTGGTGTGATCTCAGCTCACTGCAACCTCCACCTCCCAGATTCAAGCAATTCTCCTGACTCAGCCTCCCTAGTAGCTAGGATTACAGGTGCCCACCACCATGCCCAGCTAATTTTTATATTTTTAGTAGAGACGGGGTTTCACTATGTTGGCCAGACTGGTCTCAAACTCCTGACCTCAGGTGATCCATCGGCCTCAGCCTTCCAAAGTGCTGGGATTACAGGAATAAGCCCCCATGCTTGGCCCACCCTATCTTTCTGATGTTTATATATTAAAGGAATAGCTCCCACATCCTTCAGAAAAACATTTTCTGAGTTGTAACACTGACAAGAGGCTGGGAGAAGATTTACATCTCAAAAGAGCAGAGAAAGAATTTACAACTGCAAGTTTTCAAAAGCAAGTGCTCTAAGAAAAGGCAAGGCAAGGCCAATAGGTATAAAACTGTCTAAAGACGAGTCAAGCTGAAGGGACATTAAGGGGCTGTCTTTTTCAAAGCTTCTGTATCATATCCTCTAAACATTACCTCATCACATTGTTGAGGATGTTAAATAAAATGAGACATAGAAAACTCTAACAAAACACACACACACAAAAGTTATTTTTTTAAAAATCCCATATCTACATCAATGAGTAGGTGTGATAAGGATAGCTTTCAATATTGGAATCTTGATTAAGGGGAAAAAAATTCCATTTGGCCAAATATTTCCATTTGACCAAAAAAAATTTATCTGTAGTATTGCCTACGGAATGATTTATGTGTCTTTTTTCCTAATGTATTCTATTTTGTTCTGTATTTGGAAACCACATGTCTCAAATATAACAAGGAATCTTGATGATCTAGCAAGATAGAGTATCACATAATTTGATCAATGAACTACTGTAGACTGAATGAAGGTACACACTGAAGACGTAGAAAACAATATCATTTGAAGGGAAGATGTGAGGCGTTTGAAAGAAGATAAATATAGAAAGGACAGGACAGAATAAGAAACAGATTAAGATAGAATGAAACTAAGTCAGGTTTAGTTTTGCAGAGTCCAGTATAAATCTGAGACAATCACTGGCTACACCCACCCAGGGTAACTGAGAGAACCTCCGAAAGCTCTAGAGAGAAATCTTCAGGTAGTTAAGCACGCGTAAAGTGAAAGGCTTGCTGCTTATGTACATATGTATGGTCACAGATTTCTCACATTAGCTATGGGAGAGCAAGTAGCCAATTAAGTACTAGGATGAGAATCTAGATCAAAAGGAGAATGTGGTGTCAGGAGGGTTTCTTAAGTTGGTTTAGCTATTTCAACAGAATGGAATTACATGACGCCACCACTTACCCAAAGTTAGCCTTTGAGTCAGGGCCTCCTCACTATAGTTCCTTCCATGGTCAACAGAAAGATGTTACAGGACCAGGGTCCCGATCCAGACCCCAAGAGGGGGTTCTTGGATCTCACACAAGAAAAATTCAGGGTGACTCCATAAAGTTAAAGCAAGTTTATTACAGTAAAGGAATAAATAATGGCTACTCCATAGAGTTGCCCATTTTTATGGTTATTTTTCGATGATATGCTAATTCAAGGGGTGGATTATTCATGCCTCCCATTTTTAGACCATATAGAGGAACTTCCTGACATTGCCATGACATTTATAAACTGTCATGGTGCTGGTGGGAGTGTAGCAGTGAGGACAACCAGAGGTCAGTCTCGTGGCCATCTTGGTTTTTGTGGGTTTTGGCAGGGTTTGGCCAGCTTCTTTACTTCAATCTGTTTTATCAGCAAGGTCTTTATAACCTGCGTCTTGAGCCAACTTCTTATCTCATCCTGTGACTTAGAATGCCTTAACCATCTGAGAAAGTAGCCCAGTAGATCTCAGCCTCATTTTACCCAACTCCTGTTTAGAATGCCTTAACCATCTGAGAAAGTAGCCCAGTAGATCTCAGCCTCATTTTACCCAACTCCTGTTCAAGATGGAGTTGCTCTGGTTTCACATACCTCTGACAGAATCCTACTTTGCAGTGAAATGTTTTATGGATCCTATCCTCTATAAAATGGCCAGTGTCCTTGGTTTTGTCAATTTCAAAATCGTTGGAGCTATCATGGAAACAGATGCAAAGATGAGGAAATTGTGCCTAAAGGGGACATTATTTTATTAATATTATCCACACCTGGTGTCTCATAGTGACTCTTCATCTGTAAGCTCTGCCTTTGTATTCTAACTTCCTGGAGCTCTAGAAATGCCTCTGAGTTCTGAGCTCCCATCATCTTCATATAAGATTAAATTTAAATATATACATTTAATAAAGAAATAGATATACATTCTGTGTTCATCATCTTTCAATCCTAGATTTCCAGCAATATTTTCTGTTTATAGGATTTAAGGAGACTTGTACTTCTATCTCAAGTTCATTCATGTCAAGCAAATTAGGAAAGTCACTATGAGAGGTAAACCACAGTGAGATACCAAGTGAAAGTTTTATAGATGTATAGTCCATTAAATTTTATCAAAGATCACATTGAGAGATTTTCATCCTTCTGAATTACGAATGACTCATTTTTGTGCCTGACCAAATTCCAAAAAGTAGGTCATATATTCTGACAAGGCTCTTAGGGAAGAGTTGATAAATTTTCATTTAATGGTCACATTAAGTGCAATCTTACTCATTGCTATATTTCATTTAATAAATTGAGGTAAGTACACATCTAAATTTGTCCAGACCTACTTAGCTTGAGTCATTCTATCTGGCCATAGATTTTGAAACCTGCGGTAGGTAGAATTTTAAGATGATCCCTTGACCTTCAGCCCTTGGTGTTATTCCTAATTATAACTGTATCACCTTATATGACAAAAAAGGAGATTATCTTAGTGAACCTTATCTAACCATATGAGCCCTTTAAAAGCAGAGATTTCTCTGCCTGAGGGAAGAGGAGGAATTCATAGAGACCGGAAGCACAAGAACAACTCTATAGACATTGTTTCTAACCTTAGAGGTGGAGGGAATCCACGTGCAAGGACCAGCTGGTGATCTCCAGAAGCTGAGAGCAACTTCTGACCTGATTACCAGCACTGAAACAGAGATCACAACCCTGTATTTGCAAGGAAATAAATTCTGCCAACAAGCTGAATGAGCTTGAAAGCAGGCTCCCCCCACCCCCCAGCGCTTCCAAATAAGAGTTCAGCACAGCTAACTTCCTAATGCTACCCTTGTGAGACTCTAAACAAGAACCCATATGAGGAAGGCTGGACTTCTGACCTCCAGAACTTGAGATAATAAACGTTTGCCTTTTTAAGATGCTAAGTTTGTGGCAATTCGTTACTCAGAAATAGAAAGTACAGAACCAGAAGCTTAAATCAAAATGGTGTCTTCCAATAATATTGACAATATTCACAAAATAATCTTTGATATTTATTTGAAAAGCAATATTGCTTATTTTGTTAAAGAGGAAATTTTAAGGTTTTAAGCACAGTTTTTACTCTGTTCTTACACTGTTTGCCTCACATTTTTTGTTATGCTGTCAACATTTTTTCCTTTTCTTTTTTTCTTTTTAGCAAAACCCTGTGTGTTAGTGAACATCTTAGAGGAAAAAAAAAAACTTAATGAACAATGAAGCTAGAATTTCCAGCAATATCGCTGTGCTTCCTCACAAAGCATTCATCTCCTCTTTATCTTTGGCATTCTTTGGCTCTAAGACCTGATAGAGAAGTTTGTGAAAAATAAAGTTGTTTGGTTTCTATTACAACCAGTCAGGTGACAGTTCCAACCACATACAGCAGGTGTGTGAGGCTGTGTTGCATAGAGGTAAATCCATGGGCTTCTGAGTAGATCTGTCTGGAAGTTATTGAAAAGGTATAACATTTTAGGTACTTTCTGAAAGTATCATGAATGCTTAGCAGACTTTTACAAGCTCTATTTTCACAGGAGAGCTACCCAAGGCTAATGGCACTTGATCAACTTCTACCACTCTTAAAACCACAGTCTTTCTTTTCATCCCTATTTTTGATGATAATGTCTACCATTTTCCATTAACCGGACTCAGCCTCGAGATGATGTGAGGCAAAAGTTTTGACGTTGACTGTCTTTGATTGACCTCTCATGAATACCATATGTTTCTGTTAAAATGGGCCACAAAATATATTTGTATGCAAGATTTGGAGGGTGGACATGAAGCACCAGGCTTTTTAGCTCACACAGAATGTCACTGATCTGTTGTTTCACATCACTGGTATGAAAAACAACCAGGGCTGCAACTGCTTCATCTTTCCCTGGATTCTACTTTGGCTTTTCCAACTTGGAGACCAAGTGTGTGTGTTTAGCTTTATGACAAACAGCCCTGGCTTCTATAGCATACCCATTGCACCTAGGTCAGAGGCCAGAAGAACTGGCAGGCTCCAGCTTCTGCTTTGGTTATCAGCTACTGTTTGCTCCCTCCTGCCTCACCCTCAGTTCCCTTCCTCACTGCCTATTGTGTAGACTTCAGCCTCCAGCAGCAGATTTGCAGAAAGCACTTACTGTCAACCATAATTGTTAGGGATGCTGCAGAGGGGAAGGGAATTGAACTCTTCTATATGAGGCTGAATAAAAATAAACATTACATAGCACAGAAGAAGTAAAAGGCTGTGTCTGGACTGGCATCTGGAAAAGCAGTTTACCTGTGCAGGGGTTTTATAAGGGAGTGAGAAAAAGAAAAGGGAAAGGCTGACACCCTATTTTGGCTGTGGATGGAAAAAGAAGCTGGGTAGGCTGGAAGAGGTGTTATCTCCCTCACTCATTGCCCACAGCCTGGCAAAGTGGCTACTTTAATGAGAGTGAAAAATATGAGCCCATAGGGAACAATAGCAACATATACATATAATATTAATTTACATATGTATTATATATGCATATATGTATATTACAAATACCCACACATTATATATATATACACATATGTATATACGTGTGTGTGTATATATACACACATACATATCTATATATATACACACACACAGATCTCTATATATATACAGATATAGAGAGAGAAAGAGAGACATTATCTATACTTTTAGGGATAGATATTTATCCATGTCAACTCCAGAGTAGTCAGGTGAACTTGCTTTGACTAAAGACATTTGGGCAAAGGTGGTTTACATCATTTCCAGGAAAAAACTGCATCAGCCTGAACATGATTTGTCATTTATCTCTATTCTGTCTACTACAACAAAAGGTAATTTCCAAGACACTGAGAATGTTTTCTTTCAACTTTGAAACTCTTCTTCTTCTCTGTTATAATTAGGCCTCTGACTTGGCCTGTTTGATTTTTACTATTTAATGGGAGCATATCTAAGTAACTTAGCATCAGCTCATTCTACACGCCCTCAACTATTGAAACCTACCTTCATCTTCACATTTTTCAAGTAGGAGGGAAAGGGGATGTGAAGAGTCCTTGCAATGAAAAGACGAAAACTTGTCTGAAAGGTAGAAAGTTGGCAGTGCCAACTGATTAACTGAAACTTGAATGCCAAGTTTCAAGTTCTTGAAGGCTAAGAAAGCTTTTCATATTGGTTAATGGGGAGATAAGTTAGGATCATCCTCAAGACATCTCAAAATCTGTGCTCATCAGCCATGTTCTCCTGAACGTTTTCCTCTGAGGGTACACAAATAGTGTCTCTCTCTCTCTCTCTCTCTATATATATACACACACACACACACACACACACAATATATATATACACACACACATATATATCTGTATACACATACATATAAATGTGTACATACATGCACATGTATATATACAAATATATGTATATAATATACATATCTATATAACAGATAGATGTTATACATATGTATGTGTATGTATACATATACGTATGTATGTTATACATATACATATGTATGCTATACACAGACGTATGTATGTTATACATATACGTATGTATGTATAAACATGTGTGTATATACACACACATATACATATCAGTGTGTATATAGAGACTATTTGTGTACCTTGCCATACTTTCATTACTTCCTATATAGATATGTGTATATATACACATATATACACATATATACACACACACACACATATATATATACTGCCAACTTTCCGCCTATCAGACAAGTTTTTTCCTTTTCATTGCAAGGGCTGTGCACATCCTTTTTCCCTTCTACTTAAAAAATGTGAAGATGAAGGTAGGTTTCAATAGTTGAGGGCATGTAGAATGAGCTGATGCTAAGTAACTTAGATATGCTCCCATTAAATAGTAAAAATCAAGCAGACCAAGTCAGAGGCCTAATTGTAACAGAGAAGAGGAAGAGTTTCAAAGTTGAAAGAAAACATTCTCAAAGTCTTCGAAATTACCTTTTGTTGTAGAGAGAATAGAGATAAACGACAAATCATATTCAAGCTGATGCAGTTTCTTCCTGGAAATGATGTAAACCACTTTTGTCCAAGTGTCTTTAGTCAAAGCAAGTCCACCTGTCTACTGTGGTGTTAAAGGGTGCAATAGTGTAAAATCGTCCCTCAAGGAGAGGGAATTGCAGGGAAGAAATCAGAATATTTGGTAAAGAACAGTGAAGACCTTATACAAAAATTTATTCAAGATGTATTCAAGACTTAAATGTCAGACCTAAAACCACAAAAAAACCTAGAAGAAAACCTAGGCAATAGCATTCAGGATATAGGCATGGGCAAGGACTTCATGACTAAAACACCAAAAGCAATGGCAACGAAGCCAAAATTGACAAATAGGATCTAATTAAACTAAAGAGCTTCTGCACAGCAAAATAAACTACCATCAGAGTGAACAGGCAACCTACAGAATGGGAGAAAATTTTTGCAATCTACTCATCTGACAAAGGGCTAATATCCAGTATCCACAAAGAACTTAAATTTGCAAGAAAAAAAATCAAACAACCTCATCAAAAAGTGGGTGAAGGAAATGAACAGACACTTCTCAAAAGAAGACATTTATGCAGCCAACAGACACATGAAAAAACGCTCATCATCACTGGCCATCAGAGAAATGCAAATCAAAACCACAATGAGATACCATCTCACACCAATTAGAATGATGATCATTGAAAAGCCAGGAAACAACAGGTGCTGGAGAGGATGTGGAGAAATAGGAACACTTTTACACTGTTGGTGGGACTGTAAACTAATTCAACCATTGTGGAAAACAGTGTGGTGATTCCTCAAGGATCTAGAACTAGAAATACCATTTGACCCAGCAATCCCATTACTGGGTATATACACAAAGGATTATAAATCATGCTGTTATAAAGACACATGCACACATATGTTTACTGCGGCACTATTCACAATAGCAAAGACTTGGAAGCAACCCAAATGTCCATCAATGGTAGGCTGGATTAAGAAAATGTGGCACATATACACCATGGAATACCATGCAGCCAGAAAAAGGATGAGTTCATGTCCTTTGTAGCGACGTGGATGAAGCCAGAAACCATCATTCTGAGCAAAATATCACAAGGACAGAAAACCAAACACCACATGTTCTCACTCACAGGTGAGAATTGAACAATGAGATCACTTGGACACAGGAAGGGGAACATCACACACCAGAGCCTGTTGTGGGGTAGGAGGAGAGGGGACGGATAGCATTAGGAGATATACCTAATGTAAATGACGAGTTAATGGGTGCAGCACACCAACATGGCACATGTATACATATGTAACAAACCTGCACGTTGTACACATTATCGGGAGAACCTGCTCCCGATGTTTAACGTGGGTTCTTTTCTATTTCCTAAGTGTGTTGGCTGGGTTGAGAAATAAAGGGAAAGAGCACAAGAGAAAGAAATGTAAACCTGGGTGTCTGGGGCAGACATCACATGTCGGCAGGATCCGTGATGTTCCCTGAGCCGTAAAACCAGCAAGTTTTTATAGCGATTTTCAAAAGGGGAGGGAGTGCACAAATAGGTGTGGGTCACAGAGATCACATACTTCACAAGGTAATAAAATATCACCAAGCAAATGGAGGCAGGGCGAGATCACAGGACCACCAGATGAGGTGAAATTAAAATTGCTAATGAAGTTTCGGGCACCCATTGTCATTGATAACATCTTATCAGGAAACAGGGTTTAAGAGCAGATAACCTGTCTGACCACAATTTATTAGGTGGGAATTTTCCCATCCTGGTAAGCCTGGGAGCACTATAGGAGACCAGGGCTTATTTCATCCCTTTGGCTTTGACCATAAAAGACAGGATGCCTTAAAAGGGGCCATCTATAGGCCTACCTTCAGGGCGCATTCTTTCTCAGGAATGTTCCTTGCTGAGAAAAAGAATTCAGTGATATTTCTCCTATTTGCTTATGAAAGAGGAGAAATACAGCTTTGTTCCAACCGGCTCACCGGCAGCCAGTTCAAAGTTACCTCTCTTGTTTCCTGAACATCGCTGTTATCCTGTACTTTTTAAAGATGTACAGATTTCATATTGTTCAAACACACATTCTACAAACAATTTGTGCAGTTAATACAATCACAGGGTCCTGAGGTGACATTCATCCTCCTCAGCTTACAAAGAAGATGACGGGATTAAGAGATTAAAGACAGGCATAGGAAATCACAAGGATATTCATTGGGGAAGTCATAAGTGTCCATGAAATCTTCACAATTTATGTTCAGAGATTACAGTAAAGACAGGTGTAAGAAAGTATAAAAGTATTAATTTGGGGAACTAATAAATGTCCACGAAATCTTCACAATTTACGTTCATCTGCCACGGCTTCAGTCGGTCCCTCCGTTCGAGGTCCCTGACTTCCCGCAACAACACATGTACCCTAGAACCCTATACTTTTTTCAAAGTATAAAAAAAAAAGAACAGTCAGTTTCCCAAAATCTTACCAAACTGAGAATACAGCAAAGCTACTCCTGTGAAAACGTAAACTAACCTAATTAATCAATCGGTGAAATTATTTTAAGTGATGAAAGTATGGCAGGAAAACTCTAGAAGGGGCTATTGTAGTCATTTTAGTTGATGTCATAAACAAACCTAGAAGACAACATGCCTTTAAGATTACCAAGGCAGGATCTCAGCTAAAACCTTGCAGCTTGTGTGTACTAGTCAGGTTACCGAGGGAGACAGAGTTAATAGGGTAGGTAGGGGGGTAGGTAGGGAGGTAGGTGGGTGGGTGGGTGGATGGGGGTAGGTAGGGAGGTAGATAGATAGATAAATAGATAGTATAGGAGAACAGGGTATTTTTTTAGGGGAGTTGACTCATGCAATTAAAGATGGTGAGAAGTCCCACAGCTGACCATCTTCCAGCTAGAGAACTAGGAACTCAGAACCAGGGAAGCAAATGATGTAACTCTCAGTTGAAAACTGAAGGCCTGAGAGCCTGGGTGCTGCTGGTGCAAGTCTCAGTGTCCAAAGGCTGGACCCTGGAGTTCTGATGTCCAAAAACAGGAAAAAAGGGTTTCCCAGCTCCAGAAGAGAAAGGCAGTAAATTCACCGTTCCTCTGCTTTTTTATTCTATAAGGTCTCAAATGGATTAGGTAATTCCATTCAATATTGGGTGAGAGGAGATCTTTCTTACTCAGTCCACTGATTCAAATATCAATCTGGAAACATTGCCACAGATATAACCTGGAAATAATGCTTTACCAGCTATCTGGGCATTCCTTAATCTAAACAAGTTGACATCTAAAATTAACCATCACTTGCTTAAAAGAAGTGGAAAATCAACAAATTCATTGAAATTGGTGGATGACAGAAAATGGGTACTCAGCAGCTTGAATTAAGAACCCAATCTAACACCTGCTCATGTCTATTGTCTTGAAACCCCAAATAGCAAGGAAACAACATAAAGCTGGCCTACAGGCTAACAGTTTGCAACCCCTAGTCTATCAACAACTACTAATACATCAAAATATCCTGGTGATTGACTAGGTTACTTTTATCTTTATTTAATAAAATGAGTAGCTAATGGGTTCCCAATGAAGATTAAAAATATGGTACAAAGATTCATGGAAAATCAAATTGTTATACGACCTTAAGTGAATGACTAAAACCCTCTTTGTTCAGTTTTCAGCTTAAATAGTATTATGTTTACTGGGCTATATGGTATGGACATATATCATCTTTGGAAAGCTCTTTAAATTCAGTACTTATTATTCTATCAGGAGATCAAAACTAGTAAATCATATTATCACTCTACTATTAAGATGATACAGAATATCTAGCTATTTTTGACCCTAAGGGTAGAGAAAAAAGTGAGCAGATAGCATTAACAGTTAACATGTTAGAACTGTCATTCAGCACTGTCCTGGGAATTCCCACATGTTCGCAGCATTTGATAATACCTTAGACATACTCCATGCTATCCAGCACATGTTCTTGAGAGACTATCAACAGAATATCAGGGCCTGTATGCATAAGATGTTTCTTTTTTAAATACACATAGTAACTTTTTAAAATATATAATTCATATATTATAAAATTCATTCTTTCAGCTTGTAAAATCTAGTCATTTTTGATACATTCAGAGTTGTGCAACCATGGCAACTAATTCCAGAAAATGTTCATCACCACAGACAGATGTCAATTATGAAATTAACATGAATATTAGAGAAAAATTAATACCTACAATCTAAATAAATTCAGTTACTAACTGAATGCAATAGGCAGAGGGATTTAGGTTCTATACCAGGAAATGATTAAAAATCTCCCTGCTACCTAGGAAATCTAGGGAATTATAGTTTCTTGATATTTAATATCATTTTCTCTAGGTCTAATGGTTAGATGAACCAATGAGTTTTTAAAATAACAGAAATCCCACTCATATCCCTTGGTTCAATAGAGAGAGGTTATGTTGACAACTCCCTCAAGCCCTGATTTGTTCTCTGTTGAATTCAAACTCTGTCTACTAGATGCCAGCACACCTAGTGGAAAAGTAAAATTCCAGGTGAGAAATTCCGCATCAATAGTGACTTTTAAAATTAATGGAGATTTATTCTGTTTGTAATTGAGAGTATATATCTAATGTTTCACTGGGAATAATTCAGGTATTAAAAATATCCTTCAAGCCTTTCTCAAATCCACAAATTAATTAATGTATAGAGATGCTTTTTACCAATAACTCACTTGGGAAAAGTGTTCATTAAAGACTGACAAGTCATCAGTAATCTCTGTTCCTCAATTATGGGTAGGTGATGACCTCAATTGAAGGAAATAAATGAGTTGCTTTGCATACAAACCTCTGTTAAGTCCAGGAGTAAATGAAATGAGAATCCTTGGGAGTGGGCAAAGCCTTTGGGCCATAGCCAAATCATGAGTGAACTCTCATTCACAATTGCTACAAAGAGAATAAAATACCTAGGAAGACAACTTACAAGGGATGTGAAAGACTTCTTCAAGGAGAACTATAAACCACAGCTCAAGGAAATGAGAGGATACAAACAAATGGAAAAACATTCCATGCTCATGGATAGGAAGAATCAGTATCGTGAAAATGGCCATACTCCCCAAAGTAATTTACAGATTCAATGATATTTGCATCAAGCTACAATTGACTTTCTTCAAAGAATTAGAAAAAAAAATTATTTAAATTTCGTATGGAACCAAAAAAGAGCCCATATACCCAAGACAATCCTAACCAAAAAAAAAGGCTGGAGGCATCAAGCTACCTGACTTCAAACTACACTAAAAGGCTACAGTAACCAAAACAGCATGGCACTGGTACCAAAACAAATATACAGACGAATGGAACACAACAGACCTAAGAAATAACACAACATATCTACAACCATCTGATCTTCGACAAACCTGACAAAAACAAGCAATGGGGAAAGGATTACCTATTTAACAAATGGTGCTGGGAAAACTAGCTAGCCATATGCAGAAAACTGAAACTGGACCCCTTCCTTACACTTTGTACAAAAATTAACTCAAGATGGATTGAAGACTTTAACATGAAATCCAAAACTGTAAAAACTCTAAAAGAAAATCTAGGCAATAGCATTCAGGACATAGGCATGGTCAAAGACTTCATGACTGAAACACCAAAAGCAACTGCAACAAAAGCCAAAATTGACAAATGGGATCTAATTAAACTGAAGAGCTTCTGCACAGCAAAAGAAACTATCAACAGAGTGAACAGGCAACCTACAGAATGAGAGAAAATTTTTGCAATCTACCCATCTGACAAAGGTCTAATATCTAGAATCTATAGAATCTATAAGGAACTTAAATTTACAAGAAAAAAACAACTCCATCAAAAAGTAGGTGAAGGCTATGAACAGACATTTCTCAAAAGAAGACATTTATGCGGCCAACAAACATGAAAAAAAAATTGTGGAGAAATAGGAACACTTTTACACTGTTGATGAGAGTGTAAATTAGTTCAACCATTGTGGAAGACAGTGTGGAAATTCCTCAAGGATCTAGAGCCAGAAATATCATTTGACCCAGTGATCCATTACTGGGCATGTACCCAAAGGATTATAAATCATTCTACTTTAAAGAGACATCCATACATATGTTTATCGCAGCACTATTTTTTTGTTGTTGTTGTTGAGACGGAGTCTCGCTCTGTTACCCAGGCTGGAGTGCAATGGTGTAATCTCAGCTCACCACAGCCTCCACCCCCCTGGTTCAAGTGATTCTCTTGCCTCAGCTTCCTGAGTAGCTGGGACTACAGGCACCCACCACCATACCAAGCTAATTTTTGTATTTTTAGTAGAGACTGGGTTTTGCTTTGTTGGCCAGGCTGGTCTTGAACTCCCGACCTCAAGTGATTTGCCTGCCTCTGCCTCACAAAGCGCTGGGATTACAGGCATGAGCCACTGTGCCCGGCCTATTGCAGCACTATTTACAAATAGCAAAGACTTGGAACCAACCCAAATGCCCATCAGGAACAGACTGAGTAAAGAAAATGTGGCACATATACACCATGGAATACTATGCAGCCATAAAAAAGAATGAGTTCCATGTCCTTTGCAGGGACAAGGATGAAGTTGGAAACCATCATCCTCAGCAAACTAGCACAGGAACAGAAAACCAAACACCGCATGTGCCCATTCATAAATGGGAGTTGAACAATGAGAACACGTGGACCCAGGGAGGGAAATATCACACGCTGGGGCCTGTCAGGGGTTGGTGGGGGAAGGGGAAGGAGAGCATTAGGACAAATACTTAATGCATGTGGGGCTTAAAAGCTAGATAATGGGTTAATAGGTGCAGCAAACGACCATCGCACATGTATACCTATGTAACAAACCTGCACATTCTGCACATGTATCCCAGAACTTAAAGTAAAATAAAAATAAATTTTTAAAAAAATTCTCATGAGACGCTAAGAAGGGCTGCCCTCTTTGGAACCTAGAGGACCTTCTCTTTTTCCATATTCTTCTTCCTCATCCTGAAAAATTAAACTGCAAATATTTGTTTTCAGAGTGCATATACTGTAATATCCTCTCTCATTCCTTAGTCACACTGCTCCCTCTCCTTAAAGTTCACTCCTTCTCCACCACTGTGATATTACAAGTATAACTTTTTTATCTAGCAATGTCCAATCCGTTCTCCCATTTGTGTAGAACACAGAGCTATTCACACTCCAAACCCAATCTGTGGAAAGCCTGCTGGCTCACCTTCCGACAACGATCTGACCGCCTCTCACCCCCCCTCACCCTGCTGCATCCCAGGTCTGAACCTTTAATCATTTCTTGCCATCCAAGTGCAAGTATGTTTCATACTCACATGTAACCACAAGCTTTAGCAGTTCTGAAACCAGTAACAAAGTTCTGTGTTCAAAGTTAGATTACTCTTACTCTAAGCAACCTTATGTTGCTCCAGATTTCTCTAGGATCTTTCCATCTCAAAGAAAAAGCCAAAAACTCCTCCTAACAATGGCCCATGAGATATCTGATTTCTTCATCTTACCACTACTTCTCTCGTCACATCCATCCCTACCCTCCCCTTTGGTTTTTCCATTCCAGCCTCCTTGGCTCTCTTGCTATTTCTTGCTATTTCTTAAATTCACACAGCAGACCCTTGCATTCAGGTATTTGCATGATCAATTTCTCTTCCCTTAAAATCCTCCCCCAAGATAATCACATGAAACACTCCACTTCCTTCAGATTTTCACGAAAATGTTTCCTCTTCAATGAGACCTCCCATAGCCCTTTTACCCCAAACAACACTTCCTATCCCCACGTTGCAGTCATATTCCATAAAGTCAGGATTTTCCCTCATCCAAAATTTGGTTCCAATGTTGAGACCAGTGATGCCAAACACATGTGAAAAAGGCATGAGAAGGGTTATTGCTCACATAATGTGGCTTTTCAGAAAGAGCAAGGCTGGTTTGCTGAGCAGGTCAAAAAACAGCACGTGATAGCATAGAAAAGAGACTGGCTTGGAGTTTTATTATGGTGGTTAGGGAGTAGGGCTCAAATGAGCATTCACGCATGCAGGCATGGTCAAAGGCTTGCAAGGTTTTAACTTTCTGCCAATGTCAAACAAGGGAATGCCTGGGTTTTCTTATCAGCTTTCTCAGACGTAGGCCAGAGATGGAGAGGGGTGAGGGGGGCCTAAAAGCAGTCAGCAATCAAACCTCAAAAATGAAGTCAGGAGCTTTATCATACACTTTTCCATACTTTGCTTTTCCTTTTATCCTCATCCACCACACTATTTACACATCTCTCTTATTTTATTGCCCATCTCCTTATTCTAGATAAAATGTAAGTTCAGTTCACGTAGGCAAGGATATTTTTCTTTTTGGTCCACACTGTGTTAAATCCAGTTCCTAGAACAGTGTTTGGCACACAGCAATCAATCAATCAGTATTTGTTAAATGAATCAATCTTTGTTCCTTCTGCATAAATATTCTGCACTTGACAAATATTTGTTAAAAGAATGAATACAATGAAATTTTTGACAAAGAATATCAGAATGTATCATCTAAATAAACTATTATAAAAATTATATTTATGCTAACCACTTTGATGTCAGCTGACATAATAAAATCCTTAGAAAAAACTACATCAACATATATTATTATTAAAGATAAATTTGCCTGTGAGCTATTTTTTAAAACTCCACAAACCCTATGATTTATACATTTTAATTTAAGTTAATATTATGTCTTATCTCCAAATAAATGGGGCAGTCAATTTGAAATTTTCTGTTGTCTTTTGGTTGTTCCCAGCCCAGGAAACGTAAAGTAGAAATTATTTGGCCAGTAGTAATGAGCTCACACTCTTGCCCTTACATACTCTAGGCCAGTAAATGTTCCAGAATGGTAATATGCACAATAGCATTTTGGTTATTTTATTTTCATCAAACATGTTTTTTCAAAAAAAATCCACAATAAATAAGACAAAAGAAATGTAGCAATTATATATTTAAAGATTCACCTAGGGATAATTTAAATTCCATGGTAATGTTACTTTGATATTCAATCTACTATTGATTAAAATCCTACTGATTAAAATGTATGCAATTAGTCATTAAATTGTACATTTTTGTCAATAGAGGCAAATGTTTCTGGCAGAAGAGAAAACCTGCAAGGTTATGGTTTTGTTGTCCTGTAGGATATTAACCTGTAAAGGAAAGGAACATAAAATGTCCTACAGAATAATAATGTTATTCTAATACTCTTTTTCTGTTTTAAATGCCTATACATATCCAGTTCCTCAAATACTCTTTGAATCGGATTTACAGTCCTGCTGCTTCCCTCATTTACAAATGAAATAGTTTTTGACACATACACATTCTCTATTTCAATGGCAGTTGTTTATATTTTTAAGTTTTGAAAAGTATATCTTGACTCATCATTTGAATGCCTAAACAAAATTTTTAAAAAAAATTTAGAAGAAAAAAAAAAAACAAACCTAACACTGTAGCCACAATTCAAAGAGGTAATTTGAAACCAGCTTTTTCAAAGAGAGAGTATTTAAGATTCCAAGGCAGTCATAAAATCTCAGAATGCCAACCATAAGTTCCAAAATTTAAATGCAACAGTCCATGGCTGGCTAGTATCTAATGTAAGGCGCTGAGCACCTCTGTCATTGCTAGAACCATAAAAATTCATTTTTCAGTGAATTCTCAGTATTTGACAAATATCATTTAGCTGCCTGTGCTAGAGAGGTTTGACTTTCAAATCATAATGCCAGTATATTATAACAACAGAGAGTTCTAATACTTCTTTTCCTTTAGCAATTTTCTGAAAGAATTTTAACCTCACAAATATATCTCGTATTTCAGTCCCGACATAGTCATGCCAGACAGGTAATAGAGGTAGGTAATAAACCGAAGAAAGTAATAATCTGAGGTAGGTAATACGGTGGAACTGGAGCCCATCGTCTCACCTATAAGTCACCTCTGTTATGTATATTATTAGATCTTCCCTTCTCAGGACCAGCCCCATACTTACTCAGGATCAATCTCCAACAAAACAATTTCTTAAAAAAAAAAAAAAAACAGGACCTCATCTCGGTTCCATACTGATTTAAATCAGCATGTTTTCAGGGTTCCTGAGCATTTCTGAGCCTTGTCTAACATGTTGAAATGAAAGTTTGTTTTTCTTGTTGAATGCTGGTGGGACTTTGCAAGTCACCCTGGGAAGGTGATGTGGAAGGTCCAGTAATTAAGAAGCAGGCAGCCACCTGCTCCATGTCCTCAGCCATTCAGCCCTTTACACCCTGTTATCTCCTCACCCCAGCCTACTTTTACCTCCAAAGTGACTTTAAGCATTTAAGGCAGGGTCTATGCTTAATTACATATTCATAAAAACTTAGTTATTTCTCATACGTGATTGCTAAAAAACTCTTATATATTACCTTCCCTGAGGCCTCCAATAATCATTCCCTAATCTCTTTTGTATAAAATAAATCCTATATGTCATTAAATGATTGTCAGGATAACTTTTTACATTTTTTTACATATTTTTAATTGACATATAATAGTTTTACATATTGATGAAATACATGGTGATATTTCAATAAATGCGTACAATGTGCAATGATCAAATCAGGACAATTAGCATATCCATTGCCTCAAAACTTCATTTTTTTGTTTTGGGAACATTCAGACTCCTCTCTTCTTGCTATTTGAAAATACACAACAAATTATTTGTTAATTATAGTCACTCTTCAGTGCTATAGAACTCTAGAACTTATTCCTATTTACCTGTAATTTTGTATCCATTAACCAGCCTCTTTCCCATCCCTGTTTCCCTATCCTTCCCTACCTCTAGTAACCACTATTCTACTCTCTACTTACTTGACACCAACTTTTTTAGCTTCTACATATGAGTGAGAACATGCAGTAATTATCTTTCTGTGTCTGACTTATTTTACTTAATATGATGTCCTCCAGGCTCATCTGCTTTGCTGGGAGTAACAGCATTTCATTCTTTTTATGGCTGAATAATATTCTATCGGGTATATGTAAAGTATTTTCTTTATTTATTCATCTGTTGAGAGATACTTAGGTTGCTCCCATATCTGGCTACTGTGAATAGCATCACAATAAACACGAAATGGCACACATCTCTGTGCAAAACGATTCCCTTTTTTGGAAGGGAAAACGGAAATACATACCCAGCTGGGAGATCGGTAGATCATATGGTAGTTCTACTTTTAGCTTTTTGAGGCATCTCCACAGGGTCTTCCATAATGATTGTACCAATGTACACTTCCACCAATAGTGTGTGTTCTCTTTTCCCTGCATCCCTGCCAGCATCTGCTACTTTTTGTCTTTTTGATGGTAGCCATGCCAACTGACATGAGATAATATGTCATTGTGGTTTTGATTTGCATTTCCCTGAATCAAATAGCCAAAAAGCATATGAAAAAATGCTTGTTGGCTATTTGTATGTTTTCCTTTGAGAAATATCTCTTCAGATGCTCTGCACGTTGTTGAATTAGATTGTCTTATCGCTGTTGAATTGTTTGAGTTCTTCTACGTTCTACATATTAATTTCTTATTAGATGAATAGTTTACAAACATTTTCTCCCACTCTGTAAGTTGTCTCTTCACGCTGTTGACTGCCTCCTTTGCTGTACAGAATCTTTTTAGATATAATCCCATTTGTCAATTTTTGCTTTTGCTGCCTGTGTTTTTGAGTTTTTTTCCTTTTTTTTTTTTTTTTTTTTTTTTTGAGACGTAGTCTTGCACTGTTGCCCAGGCTGGAATACAATGACACTATCTCAGCTCACTGCAACCTCTGCCCCCTGAGTTCAAATGATTCTCCTGCCTCAGCCTCCCAAGTAGCTAGTATTACAGGCATGTGCCACCACACCCAGCTAACTTTTGTACTGTTAGTAGAGACAGGGTTTCACCATGTTGGCCAGGCTGATCTTGAACTCCTGATCTCGAACTCCTGATCTCATGATCCACCCACCTCAGTAATCCCAGTGCTTTTGAA
Source organism: Piliocolobus tephrosceles (assembly GCF_002776525.5). Taxonomy (NCBI): domain Eukaryota; kingdom Metazoa; phylum Chordata; class Mammalia; order Primates; family Cercopithecidae; genus Piliocolobus; species Piliocolobus tephrosceles. Next base: position 12,904,703 of record NC_045437.1, read on the forward strand.
CTCTTAACCATAAAACTATGCCTAGATCAAGATCCTGAAGTGTTTCCTCTATGTTTGCTGCTAGTAGTTTTACAGTTTCAAGTCTTACATTTAAGTCTCTAATTCATTTCGAGTTTTTGTGTATGATGACAGATGGTGATCTAGTTTTATTCTTCTGCCTGTGGATAGCCAGTTTTCTGAGGATTATTCATTAAAGGGACTGTCCTTTCTCCAGTATATGTTCTTTGTGCCTTTGCCCAAATTCAGTTAGCTATAAATATATGGATTTATTTTGGGGTTCTCTATTCTCTTGCGTTGGTCCTTGTGTCTCTTTTTATGCCAGTACCAACCTGTTTTAATTACTATAGGTTTGTAGTATATTTTGAAGTCAGGCTGTGCTTTGTTCTTTTTGCTCAAGGTTGCTGGGATATCTTAAGTCCATATGAGATGGGGTGAATATTGGAATTGGGGCTTTCCATGACTTTCTGCTTCCCATCTCTTTGTAATACTGCTTAATCCATGTGGCTCTATGTATATGTGTTATTCAATAGTCAACATTTCATTTTATCATTAATTGGATAGGAGAGAATAGACATGGAATAGATATTTTGTTCATTTTCTACTGTTCATGTATAAGTTCCTCCAATCGAAAAATAGGGACGATAAAATAATGTAAATTTTATCTGGGATGTAAAATTAAAAAGAACCAAATGGTTTGTAAGGGAACAAAGCAATAATCAGTGGCTCTAAGGTTCTTAAACATTATACTGATAATTGCAAAACATTATCTGCCTCATGATGCATTTTTTGCTTTATTCAACTTGATACAAGTGCCTTCTTTTCCATTTTAGGAATCAATAATCCAGAGGTATGAATAAACTTCAGTTAATTTAGAGTTCAAGTTGACTATTTCTGTTAATTATTATCAATAAAGAACAGTACGGTCATAGTAGCATGGGTTAAGGTGTTGTAACTTCTTTAGATAGTTCAATAAAATGAAAAGTACATAAAGTAATGGTATCTTAATCGTGAAAACTCAAATCTATCAGTGAATGCATGATTTGTTCATTTAAAAATTCAATCTATAATCATCTGAATTAACAGAAATGATAGTATAGCTGATTTAATTAATAAAAATAATTTACTCTAAGTATTATTTAAATAGCCATCTTTGTGTCTGAAATATTCTCAGCTTTACAGACTTACATGTGTTCTTAGCATCATTTTTAGGATTATCTTTGACATGGGTTTCTTTGGCAACATCTTTCTACAAAAGACTGCCTCTGTAGTCAATTTACTTACAAAAATACTGTGTAATGCTGTACTACTGGTGTTATGTCTTTAGCAAGAAACAAATTCCTCCATCTACCCAATTAAAACTCATCTTTCTTTTTTGCTGAAAATCCTGAAAAAATAAAATGGCTTTTTCATTGGCTCTTTTCAAAGTAACACATCCCAAATGTCCCAGGAAGAAATGCCAGCTATTTAAATAATTCTGTCATATTTGAAAAATGAGCCTTTGCCTTACAACCTCAAGGAAAGGGAAGGACTTCTCACCTACCATTGCCCTTTTAACATGGTGCTTTTGTATTATTCATCTTATTTCTTGTCAACTGTTTTTTTAAATAGAGTTATTGTAATCACCAAATGACAATTACAGTTTTAAATAAGGGTGTGGAGCATTGAAAGTGTGTTGCTATACATGAATTGAACTTTTTCTGAAAAATTTACAGTGGTTGTGTTTCATACAAGCAAAAGTATCCATGTGAATATTGCACATTAAATTTGGTTGAAGCATGTTACCTTAATAAGGCAAAGTCCTTTTTCTATTTACCTATTTGAAATCAAGTATGTAGTGAGAACTATGTTAATGAATAACGATCAACAACAAACTAAAGTATTAAACTGACTTTGTGCTCATGAAAAATGTCTATCAATGATGACTTTTCTAAACCCGTGGAAGAACAGAAGCGTTGGAAGTACGAAGACCGATGTGTAAAGTCTTGCTCTATCACTTGTTGACTGTATGATCTTAGGCATATTATACATGAAGCAATAGTTTTCTGCCCCTTGTACCAAACTCCAAGAGGGATTCTTTGACTAGTTGTAACCACGTACTAATTATGCAAATACTGATAACTGTAGTCTCCCAAAATTGGCTCATAATGTTCTAACCTGGTAAAATGCAGAAATTGATAGTCCAAAGTTTTTTCAAGTGAAGTGAAGGCCCCAATGATTCTTCTCTCTTAAAAATCATTATTTTAAAACTTCAAATATTTGTGGTAATATCTAAAGTTATAATCCGATTTTTTCCTTCCAGACTATTCATCCTTGAGCTCCCAGTTAAAAGGTCAAAATTCTAAAAAAACTTTTCTTTTTTCTCCACCCTCCACCAACTCCCTCCACCTAGGTCCCCCTCCCTAATAGCACCCTTTGTCATTTATTCATAGTACTTATTATACTTTGAAAATATGTATGTATATGAATATTTGACAAATATGTGTACCCTCCTCTACAAGATTATAAGCTACTAAAGGACAAGGATTACATATTTTCTTTGGCTTCTTATCACACCTTAAATGCCTTCCAGAGGGCTGGGTGCATTATCAGAATTCAAAAAATATTTGAGTGAGAAAGCAACTGAATGAATTAATGAATAAAAGTCGAGAGCCTTTAGTCAAACTTTAAGATATGAAAGTTTGAGTAAAGGCTCAATATGCCTCCCAAAGTACGCCACATGGGCATAAAGATTATTTTAAGCTGAAAGCAATTGAGAAGTAGCATATACAAGAAAAACTCTTTCCCCTCTCCATATTTGCCTAAAAGAAAGAAATAGATTCATAAAATGCCTCTTCCCCTTTCTTTACCAAGAAGGGCAAAGGTTGATCTCTGAAGATGACTTTAAACTACAACCATAGTAACCTTATTGTGAAATTAACTATCCAAATATTACATGTAATTATAATACATGCACATATTAACAAAATCCTAAAATTTTCTGATTATAATACTAATGCATGCCTATGAAATCACCCAGATTTTAACATCTTACAAATTACAAGTTAAAGAGATAGCTAAAACACAGATACCTATCATGGAAGAATAACACTAACTTTTCTTTATCTACAATTGTTTCAACCTAAGCAATCTATCTTTCTGGTGCAACTCCGAAAATCTGATCCATTCTCAGGTGAAAAAAAAAATTTCTTTGAACTTGATACCATCTCTCACAATTGTAATTTAGGCCCCAACAAAATGCCATACCTACTCCAGAATCTGAAAACTGCACAATTGCAAAGTATGAAATTAAATTTTAAACAACTGTCTATAGCTTCACCTGTTGCTAATGTAAAATAAATAAGTCCAAAGTTGAAAAATATGCAAATCTTTTTAAAGGTTATTTCAAAGATCCTATTAACATTTGTAAATATCAAACCATGACTATACTACAGAAAATTCAAGGTTCAAAGAGAATGTGGTTCTGCTTCTAGAACATTTTTAAAGAACAAAAAGAGGTCTACAGCGTACCCAGAAATCATAATTATTAATAAAATTTTATCCAAAACTTGAAAACCAAATGAAAATGAATTTGTTTGCAATACCATACTGTTACATGAAAGAGACCCAATCAAATATTATCTAATTCATTAGGGAATTGTACTAATTTCTGACTTACTGATTACTATAGCCCACACTATATAAAGTTAGACTTCTCAAATAATCAGTTGTAAATGAATTTGACTGACAAAGATGCACTAATTATTTTCTGATGGAAAAGGTAACAATAAAGGGTATAATTTTATCGTTCTGCAGGACATTACTATTCATAGGTTTGTGTCTTCCTAGCAACCTCATTCCACCATTATTTATTCTGGTAACCATATATAATCTACCAATTTTCTTCCGAATCAGCTTTCCCATCCTGTGGGTTTCTTCATTAATAAATTCAATAACAATTTGACACACGCTTTTGATATGCTTGAATGCAAATCAAAAGCATATGACAAATTGTTATTCGAATGTTTGAATGTAAATTATGGCTTTTGAAATGTATGCCTTAACACAATTACTACAAAAAATTATTTATGATTTAGGCAATTCCACTGAGTCAAACTAATCACATTACATCTCTGAATCTAGCTGATCACCTTCTCCCTGCACACACTCCTGCCCATTACTCTACTATGGAAGAAACATCATAAGAATGCTAAAAATATTCCTCTCAGCTATGCATACTTTTCTGGAAACAGATTATATTCTCTTTGTAGCTAAATTGTTTCTTTCTCCTAAATGAAAGCTGTTAATAAGCAATCAGTGAGTTCTGTATGAAATGAGTGCTAGAAGCATGAAAAGTCCGTCCAACGGACACACTATTATCAGGAGTGCAGAAGAAGGACCATGACTGCAATGTCAGAAAATGTGTAAGCCAAACAGTACTTGGAATCCTCTAAGACAAGTATTTAAGCTCTGGGGAAACAAATTTGAGATTCTGCACTGTTTTTAAAGTTATTCTGTTGTAGTGACATTTTAATGTTACGATATGCATTGGCATTGTAAACTAGTTGAGATAATTAAAACTATATTAGTGATGCCATTAATGAGTAATTACAACCTACACTTAGTGAATAAGAGATAACTGATTGGAAAAGTTTACAAATTAGCATGAACATAGTTTGTTACAAAAATTAAGTTTTGTATAACAAATTTATTTTAGTCTCGAGGTTACAAACCAACAATCTTTTATCTGCTAAAAAAGATTTTGTTATTATAAAGAAACCTCATTGTCTTGATTGGTAAACAGTCTGAGAAAGAAATTCAACTCTACAAGGATAGGATATGCAACAAGTACATATACACATTTCATTTCAATCATATGACCGATATAAAATATTAGTTAACTATTGTAGCTATCTATCAAAATAAAATGACTAACTGAAGGCTGGACTTCAGAAAGCTCCTGTGTCAGCAATCCCCCATTTCTTCAATATTATGTATTAGTAACCATTAGTCTAGCTGGAAATGATAGACTCTGCTTCCAGTAATTTTTCTACCAAATCTCGTTTAAAATATAGGCATACAATTTTCCAGTTCTGTAGCTCACTGTTAAAAATTCTGTTCCACATAAAATAACAGACACAGGTACGTGTGTGTAGGTGTCAAAATGTTACTATCAGGAATGCAACAAAAGAGATACAATCATGGAAATTCACATTGATTTACAAGATAAAACATCTTAAAAAATTTAGCATTTCACAAAGCGACTAAACTTCCAAAATGAAAAGTCTTGTTCTATTTTTCTATAAACGGGTATTTAGCCAACAGAGCAGGAAATCATATATTTTCTACAATTTCATAAACATTTTATTTCTATATTATCCATATATCAAATATAAATATTACCACACTTACATATAAGTGTATTCTTTTTACTTGTCTAGATAGAATATCATTTGAAGATAACACATGTGAACACGTTCACCTCCCCACCTTTTCTGCACCAGAAGCTCCTGGCCTAAAATTCTTGCTCTAATTTTTTTGTCCCTTTCCTAACCCTGCCTATTTCTTTCATGTATCAGACTTCTACCAACTTCAAAGGAATGTAGATGAATCACTCAGGGAGATAGAGAAGAATGAGAATCAAGTCCAAGGGCACTGAAGAATTTACTGGAATAAGAAGTCAAACAAGGAAAGACGTATTAAAACTTATTTTTTTCTTAGCAAGTGTATGGAAGAGACTAAACATATGCCAGCAGGTACTGTCAAATCTTATTAAAGCAGTCTTAATTAATTTGCTATTTGTAGGCAAATACAGACAAAAAAGGAAGTTTACCTTTGCATGATGCCTGAGAAAATGGTTTCAAGTAGCAAATCAGTAGAATGAACAAGATTAGAAGACATTCAAAAGGCAAACTTCTTTCAAGCACATCAATAACATCTACCTTTTCGTATAATGTTCTTTACCAGTAAGTGCAGCATGCCAATGACCAACCTTGCTAACCTGCTGCTTTGATGTGTAAATCATAAATCAATCACCATTTTTCACTCATTAAAGCAGGACCTTAACAAGGCAATGATCTGTTTCTATGTGCTCTGGTTTGAATGTGCCCCCTACAGTTTATGTGTTGGAAATTTCACCTTTAATACAACATGGTTGGGAAGGGGGACCTAACAAGAGGCGATGAGCTCAGGAGGACCCTGTCCACATGAACTGATTAATGTCCTTATCACACGAGTGGGCTCACTTTCTTGAGAGTGGGCTTGTTATAAACACGAAGGTAGCCCCTTCTTGCTTTCTCTCCTTCTCTTGCTCTTTCCACCATGGGATGATGCAGCAAGAAGGCCCTTGCCAGATGTGGGCCCCTTGACCTTGAACTTCCCAGCCTCCAGAACTATAAGATATAAATTTATTTTCTTTAAAAATTACCCAATCTGTGGTATTCTGTTATAGCAAAACAAAACAGATTAAGATACTATGTGATCGTGAGCCCTCATCTAAGTAGTACGCTGTTAAAACTTTTTGAATGATGAAGTCTAAATGCAAAATGCTTTTAATAGAAGTCCTAATACAATATATTAAACGTTTTGTAAGAGATTTTAGAAATACATTTTTCACAATCTACTATTATAAAAACACTCAAAAATAATTAAAAATATAATAAAGATAAAATCTCGATGAAACTAACCCGGTGGTTTTGGTGATTATCATATTATAAATATGTCTTTTCATATACAGGCAAATAACCTGCAATTCTAAAATAAAAAATCAAAAACAAAATTTTAATATAACCCATTTGTGATAAATCCTGAAAAGTTCTGACATGAACTTATATATAGTCATCATTGTTTATGTAAATTAACATTTAACATTTAACAACAGAAATATTAATGTTTTATTATGGTATGCTGCCCTAATCACTTCTTGACATGCTAAATAAGAAGATTACCTTTCTAAAGTAAAAAACGTACAGAATTTTGAAAAATAATTGGTCCCAGTGATTTCAGATAAGGGATGATGAGATGATACATGATGATCTGATATATAATTTTACATAATTTTTTAAATTTTTATTTTTCTGGGTTTTTATACTTGTCTTAGCTAATTTTGGAAAGTCTTTATCTAACATAAGAAAATTACAATTTTAACCCTATGAAAATGTATTGCTTCAGAATGTATTTAAATTTAGTCATTAAAAGTATTAATGTTATTATTATACAATGAAAAAAACATGAGAAGTTTTCAGTGTTAGAAAAGTATTTTAACTATAGATCTATAAATATAAACCCTGAATAAACTGTGGAAATCTAGTAGCAACCCAGTCATTCTTCAGATTAAAATCTAAGACTCTATAAAACACTTATCACTTTTTAAAAAAACGTGGCTCAGGATTTAAAAAATTAGAGCAGTTTTTGCAATAATGGTGGCATAAAGAGTTCTGGCAATTCATCCATCAGATGATAATTATAAAACTTGAGCAGTTACATTAATAACAGAATCTGAAGGCAATAGAAAATGATCAAAACAGGAAGAAGAAAAAGACATTTTATTAAGAACTGTGGGTTTATATCTTTTTAGCCTAAGAGCACTCTACGATTCACTCAGCTGTGACACTAGAAAACTACAGCCTTATCACTTCTATAGAATATTAAATATGATAATGTTTGTGGCATCAAAGTAGATGAATAAAATGTTTAAGGAATATACTCTAGAAGCAAGAAAATCTCAGAAGAGGTGAGGTAAAAAAATCTTCGTACAACCCCAGCCACTCTTCCATTTCCACCTCAACCTTCTACCCCTCATCATGATCTTCCTGGCTGAATGTTAAAATACATATTTGCATAGGAAACCCAGGGAGCATTGCAATAAAGCAGGCAAAAAGACAGGATAGTCAACCCCTTAAAGAGACAGGCATGTTCCTGGTTAGGTATGCAAGTTTTGTATCCACTGAGATCCCGAATCAGCACACAGCTCAGGCAACAAAGATATGAAGAGGTTCTAGATTAAGATAAAAAGGACTGAGCTGGTAAAGCAAGTGGGTCTGTGGGGAGGTCATCCAGAAGCAAGGAAATCACACAGGAGGTAAGTTTCAACGTTAAGCATGAACTCTGACCAATTTATGGCTCACCACTGAAGCATCCAGACACAGAAGAGATCCCCCAGGGAGCAGGCTAGCAGAGCAAGACAAGGAAACTACGAGCACTGAGCAGACACCAACCCTTCCACAGATGGAGGAAGAGGGTGCGGAGGAAGAGCTTTTACAATGTGTATCAAAATAAGATGGCTGCCTTCTAAAAAATCACAAACTCCTCCAAAGGGCACCACCGAATTCAATTACTGCAATGTGTTTTCTACACAGCCCAGTTTTCAGTTAACAATTAGTAAATGACTAGACATTCAAAAAATACAAAAGCATTATCCATATTTAGGAAAATACCACAAACTATGAAAACAGTCTAATACTGTATCCAACTGCTAGATACAGTAAACACTTCAGGACATACTTTATCAATATGTTAAAAGAACCAAAGGAAAATATTCTGTTAATGAGCAAACCAATAAGGAATCTAACAGAGAAACTGAAACTGTAAAAATAAACAAAATGAAAAATTTTAGAGATGAAAGTACAATATCTGACAGGAAAAAATCATAAATAGCAAATTTAGATGACAGAATAATCAGTGAACATGAAGACAGATCAATAGAAATTAGCCAATTTAATGAACAGATAGAAAAAAGATTTTAAAAAATGAGTCAAGTTTCATAGACCTGTTGGCAACTATTGAAACATTAATAAAACACCTAAGTGCAGTCCTATCAGGACAGTACAGAAAGAGAAGTGAAAAAAGCTTTTGAAGAAATAATAGTTGCAAATTTGCTAAGTGGAAAACATTACGTTGCTAACTGATGCAAGAAGTTCCATTACCCTCGTATAAGATAAACATACATGCATCCAAACAGACACACACACACAAACACACTTAGTCACATCATAGTCAAAGAGCTAAAAACTAAATATAAAAAGAAAATACTGACAGTGGCAAGAGAAAAACAACTTATTATAGGAAAATAATGACATCCTAAACTGTTGTCCTCTAATTCAAAACAATATAGGCCATAAGATATTGGAATAAAGTATTCAAAGTGCTGAATAGCAACAACAAAAAATCAGCCAAGAATCTGATATCCAGTGGAAATGAAGATCAATGAAAGCATTTTTAATATGAATAAAAACTGGGAAAAAATATATTTCTAGTAGACCCACACTATAGAAAAGAATGCTAGAAAAAGTTTTTCAGGATGAAGAAAAATGACACCAGATGGTCACTCTGACATATAAAAAATAAAACATATCGGAAATAGGAAATAGGTGGGTATAAAATAAAGACTCTCTCTATATATAATATATATTTCATGTATATAATATGTAATATACAATATATATTTATATATTACATATTCATTTATATACACATATTTATAGATTACATATGAATATGTAATTACATATGAATTCATATTATATGAATATGTAATATATTTGTGTTACATATGAATGTGTAATATATTTGTTACATATGAATATGTAATATATTTGTTACATATGAAATACATAGTATAATATATAGCACATGTATATATTATATATTACATATTATATACCATATATTACATATTATATACCATATATTATATATTATATAAAATCTATATATTATATATACATGTCATATGTATATATTTATTATATATTGTAATATACATTACATGTTAATATATGATACATTACTATATGTAAAGATACATCTAGTACATGTAATATATATTATATAAATTATATATTATATATTATATAAATTATATATTACATAAAATATATTTTAATATATTATATAAAATTTATTTTATGTATTATATAAAAATATTATATATTACATATTATATAAAAAGATACGTATAGTACATGTAACACATTTATATTACGTTATATATTAATACATATTATGTGTTACATGTACTATACGTATCTTTTTAGATACATATCTATATCTACAAAAAGAATTTTAATTCTTAGGAAAACTCTAGGGACAAATGAATTATCTGATGAATTTTATCAAATTTTTACAGGAGATGCAACACCAACCTTGTAAAAAAAAAAAAAAAAAAAAGTCAGAAAAATAGAGGAGGAAGCATTTCCCAACATATTTTAAGAGGCTAGAATCACTGTAATACCAAAACAGGCAAAGATATCAAAGGTTCATAAAACTACAAGCCAGTTTTCTCCAGGAACAGAGATGTCAAAATCCTCAACAAAAATCGAATTGAAATCAGCAATACACATGCACGCACACACACACACATACATATACACACAGTGTACATATGCAAATGTACACTTATTTATATTTTTGCTTACTTGAAAAATAAAATATTGCTGGATTTTTATACATCAATGTACATGATAATTTATATTACTATATAGCAGCTAACCACTTTGAATAGAACACTTGACTATTCCCCGCATTCATGTAGCACTTAGCACATGATCACTACTTAATAACTTGAATTGAGCAATCAAATTCATTTACTGTTCAAATGTCCTTGTCAATATTCTCTCACCACAAACACTCACATACAAACATACCTGTACACATACAAAGAACTAATATCCTGTGGCCTTTGACATCTATAACCTAAAACATATCTTCAAGATTTTTTTTGATAGTCAAGTTTATTTTTACAAAACTGGTCTGGGAACCATAAAATTTATTCTTATACAATGCTAGCATCATTTCTACAATGCTAAAACACAGTCAGTTTTTATAAAGATGAAATGTTTATGTTTTCATGTAATAATACTTAAAATTTAGGCCAGCTCTGGCACCTCATGTCTTTCTAGGTCACAAGAGTATGCTGGTGAGTGTGCTCTGGCCCAGTGGGAATGAGCCAGGCTCCTGCAGCAGCTGACTACACAGCAATGCCCTTTTCCTGCTGGTACCAGAACCCAAGCTGTGCATGGTGGCAGCTTGCCCAGGCCCAACTTAGTTCTCTACCCTGCCGAAGATGCCTGGGCCTGTGCCCTTGCAATTTGTGTGGCCATCATGGCCAGTGCTGCCTCAGAGCCCTGGGAACGAAGCAGCACATGGCATGGAGAATGCCAGAAACCTCTTACTGCACTGGCTCTAGTGGACAAGAAGTTCCTGCTGTGAGCCACCCAGGGCATCAAGTTGTGGCACAAGCAGTAGAGACCCATTGTGAAGAGCCTGGTGCCCACTAACTGCTGCCACTCCAGCTGTGTGGTGGAAACCAAGTTGGCAGCATTCAGCAGACAGCCCTGCCATCTCCATGAGAACAGGCCCATGTTAACCTGCTAGGGAAGGAGAGACCACATGAAGAACCAAGGTGCTTTAGTTAACAGCTAGCTCACCCTTAGAAGCAGAACCTGCTAGTGCACCAGCAGCTGACCACACATGCCAGAAGGAGCCCAGCTGACACCAGAAGAATAGCCCAGCTAAGCCCAGCCTAAATTGCTGACCAGATCAGGAGTTAATATGTTTTAGGTGGTTTTTCATGCACTAACATATGTTTTAGGTAGTTATACACTAATGAGAAGTGACAATGTGCTAGCAGCTCTCCTTCCTCTCAGCACCTCCTCAGCCTTGGCATCCACTCTGGCGGTGCTTGAGGAGCCCTTCAGCCCGCCATCACGCTGGCACTGTGGGAGCCCCTCTCTGGGCTGGCTGAGGCCGAAGCCTCCTCCCTCTACTTGCAGGGAGGTGTGGAGGAAGAGGTGCCCAACGGGAACCAGGGCTGCGCTGGCAGGCCAACGTGAGTTCCTGTGGGCGCGGGCTTGGCGGCTCCACACATGGAGCAGCCAGCCAGCGCTGCCAGCCCAGAGCAGTGAGGGGCTTAGCACCTGGGCCAGCAGCTGCGGAGGTTGCACCGGGTCCCCCGGCGCAGCACTCAAATTCTCCCCAGGTCTTAGCTGTCTCCCGGCAAGGCAGGGCAGGGCTTGGGACCTGCACCATGTCTGAGCTCACCCCCAACCCCCCACTGTGGTGGGCTCCCGCACAGGCCTGAGCCTCCCCAAGGGGCGCCACCCCCTGCTCCATGGTGCTTAGTCCCATCAACAGCCCAAGGGCTGAGGAGTGCAGGCGCGGCTTGGGACTGGCGGGCAGCTCCGCCTGCAGCCCTGGTGCAGGATCCACTGCAGGAAGCCAGCTGGGCTCCTGAACTGGATGGCGACTTGGAGACCTTTTATATCTAGCTGGAGGATTGGATGTGCACCAATCAGCACTCTGCGTCTAACTAACCTAGTGGAGACTTGGAGGACTAGCATTCTGACTGTGTCTAGCACTCTGTGTCTAGCTCAGGGTTTGTGAATACACCAATCAACACTGTGTCTAGCTCTGTATCTAGCTAACCTAGTGGAGACTTGGAGGACTAGCACTCTGTGACTCTGTGTCTAGCTCAAGGATTGTAAATGCACCAATCAGTACTCTGTGTCTAGCTCAGGGTTTGTAAAAACACCAATCAGTACTCTGTGTCTAGCTCAAGGTCTGTGAATACACCAACTGGTACTCTGTATCTAGCTAACTCTGTATCTAGCTAACTAGCACTCTGTGACTCTGTCTAGCTCAAGGATTGTAAATGTACCAATCAGCACTCTGTCAAAATGGACCAATCAGCTCTCTGTAAAATAGACCAATCAGGTCTCTGTAAAACAGACCAATCAGCAGGATGTGGGTAGGGTCAGATAAGGGAATAAAAGCAGGCTGCCCCAGCCAGCAGTGGCAACCTGCTGGGGTCCCCTTCCACACTGTGGAAGCTATGTTTGCTGCTCTTTGCAATAATTCTTGCTGCTGCTCACTCTTTGAGTCCACGCTGCCTTTATGAGCTGTAACACTCACCAGGAAGGTCTGCAGCTTCACTCCTGAAGCCAACAAGACCACAAACCCACTGGGAAGAATGAACAACTCCAGACGCATTGCTTTTAAGAGCTGTAACACTCACCACACGAAGGTCTGCAGCTTTACTGCTGATAGTGAGACCACGAACCCACCAGAAAGAAGCAGCTCCAGACACATCTGAACGTCTGAAGGAACAAACTCCGGACACACCATCTTTAAGAACTGTAACACTCACCACGAGGGTCCATGGCTTAATTCTTGAAGTCAGTGAGACCAAGAACCCACCAATTCCGGACACACTAACATATGATTTGTTATGCACTAACACACTCATACGCCTACTACAGACAGGATGCCAGGATTCAAAGATTGATTCTTAGTTACCTGTGAACAGTAGACACCCTATAGGTTCCCATTTTCTTTTCCCTTTAAACTTGGATCTCTCGTTAGATGGTGGTAAGTTATACAGAAATGCATGTAGGCATGTATGCATGTGATCGGTGTTTAAATTCACACAATCCCTCATACCACAGAAGGAAACAGACAACCAGTTTGACCATTAAGGTCAAAGTCCAAATTTCAACATAGTAAGTTTGTCTTTAATTTATTCCTTCCGTATCTAAATGTTGGAGGTCAAGGCTGTGGAAAGATCTGAAAACATGGGATTCCATCCTCCTGGGGCACTGTCATCTGTTCACTGTCTTATCTCCGAAAGAAAGATGGGTAGGAGGTGGGCAGCAGTGGTCTACCTGTGGATACTTCCTGCTTGCAGCCTCCTGCTCTCTCTAGGGGCACTACCTCTCCTAACCATGGGCCTCAGGAGACATGTTGGTAGGAAGGAGCTGCTCCCTCGCCTCTGGAAGAAAAGGACCTCCCTGAGGCCAGGGAAGTCAGCGTCCTCAGAACTGCACTTTTATGTGGAAGCCACTGGCCACGTGTGGTTACCGAGTACATGGGATGTGGCTGGTCTGAACTGAGATGTGCTGGGAAGGTAAAATACAGAGTGTGTTTCAAAGTTTTAGCATCAAAACATATATTTCATAAACAATTACATATAGATTATATATTAAAACGACAATATTTTGAGTATATTGGGTTGTCTATTATAAATAATTTAGCAATTTTTTAAAAAATAAAAATTTAAATAAAATAAATACAAAATGAGCAGGCAAGGTGAGAAAGGAAAGCTTAGCTCCCAACTGTGTACTCTTCACAGTACTTCCCACTCATTTTTCCCTTGTGGATACTAAGACCTTCAGGAAACAACTTGAAAACCTTCAGCTAGGTGATCCATCAGATTTCACAATCTGACTTGGAAAGATAAATCAATAGAGTTTGTAATATATTAATCATAAAATTCTGAAATTGCAGTATTAGCTATCTCATAATGAGCATGAAGGAGTGGTATTTAATGAGATCTCTTTTTTGCCTTTTTAAAAATTTTCAACTACGTCTTTAGTACATAGAACAGCTCATGGTGTCTAGCTCATGTTGAAAGGATGTACAAGTCTTAGATCCTCATTGAACCTTCTATCTAAATCAGAAGTCCTAATATTCACATGTTCCTAAGGCCATTGCTTGTTTCCTTCAGTTTACAAGTTTTTATAAGCTCTTTGAGGACTGGCTTGTTATCTTTAGCTTAATTACTGTCTCCAGTACCCAGTGCTGTTCCTGAAACAACAGTTCTTTAATAAATATCTAATGTTGAGGGCATTACCAATGTATCCAGAGAAGGTGAATTCTCGAATAAGCACATAAAGGAACTTTGTACCAACAAAGCTGTAAATAACAGGACAAAAGTAGACAGGAGCTATAATAGCTATATAAGAAGCAAATAGCACAGAGCTGCAAAAAGTAACACTTCTGCAACCAAATGGACATTTTAGCAAAAAAAGCCTTCTGGAAAAGCAGGATTGTTAATTGACAAAGGGAAAAAAGGAATGATTTTGTCCCCATTTTGTTTATATCTTCTCTGATAAGGAAAGTGTCCTAAAATGATAACTGGAAGAGTAAAATCAATATTTGCAAAAGGAATTAAAACCCCGGATAGCTGAGAAAATTACAACGGAGCTTACTGTTGCTACTTTAAATGAGTTTACATCTCTTGTCTTAAATGAGTTACAGTCTTGTTTACTAAGGGACTCTGTAAATGAGATTGCCAGGGAAATATAAAGTTAGAATAACTGGCCAACAATAGATCGGGAAAGTGATTTAAATGACTAAAGGGCTTGATCTTTGTATCAGGTAAATGTATATGATGGAAAATATAAAGGATAGCTTGTGACACAGTGGAAAGCATGACTTGCTTTAGGCCAACCTAGCTTAATAAATGGCATTTAATTAAAGTAGTTACTTTTCCTTATGTTGAAGTATTTTTAAGCAATATCATGCCATTCCACCCCTAGGTATTTAGTATGAATCTTTAATTAGAAGGGCATTTTCTTAAATGATAGTGCTATTAGTGCACTAACAAAATATTACTTACTGTATTATTTATTGCCAGGTGACAAATTACCACAAATTTAGTGGCTTAAAAAAATACATATTGTTTTTTTTTTTTAACTTTTATTTGAGGTTCAGGGGCACATGTGAGGTTCAGGGGTACATGTGCTTGTTATACAGGTAAACTGTGTGTCATGAGAATTTGGCATACAGATTATTTCATCACCCAGGCAACAAGCAGAGTACCCTATAGGTATTTTTTCTGATCCTCTCCCTCTTCCCACCCTCAAGTAGGCCCCAGTGTCTGTCGCTCCCTTTTGTCTGTGTGATCTCCTTGTTTAGCTACCACTTATAAGTGAGAACATGTGATATGTTGTTTTCCATTCCTCCATTAGTTTGCTTAGGATAACGGCCTCTAGCTCCATCCATGTTGCTGCAAAGGACATGAAGGACATGATCTCATTTTTTTATGGCTGCTTACTATTTCATAGTATGTATCACCTTTTATTTTTCTAGTCTATCATTGATGGGCGTTTAGGTAGATTCCATGTCTTTGCTGTAAATAGTGCTGCAATGAACATATACGTGTATGTCTTTATGGTAGAACTATTTATATTCTTCTGGGTATATAAACAATAATGAGATTTCTGGGTTGAATGGTAATTTTTTTTAAAGTTCTTTGAGGAATTGCCACACTGTATTCCACAATGGCTAAACTAATGTACATTCCCACTGGCAGTGTATAAGTGTTCTCTTTTCTCTGCAACCTCTCCAGCATCTGTTATTCTTTGACTTTTTAATCATAGCTGTTCTAACTGGTGTGAGACGGTATCTCATTGTAGTTTTGATTTGCATTTCTCTAATGGTTAGTGATGTTGAGCATTTTTTTATATGCTTGTTAGCCACATGAATATCTTCTTTTGAAAAGTGTTCATGTCCTTTGCTCACTTTTTAGTGGGGTTGTTGGTATTTTTAAATTTAAGTTCCTCATAGATTCTAGATATTAGACCTTTGTCAGATACAGTTTGCAAAAAATTTATCCCATTCTAGAGGTTATGTGTTTACCCTGTTGATAGTTTTTGCTGTGCAAAAACTCTTTAGTTTAATTAAGTCCCATTTGTCATTTTCTGTGTGTCTCCGTTTCTCAAGGGCAAAAATCTGTATGGCTACTCAGACTCTCATACTCAAGGTGTAGACTGGCTGTTGCCCCACCTGAGGATTTCAGGAAGAACCCACTTCCCAGCTCATTCAGGTTATTGGCAAAATATAGTACCTTGTGTTTGTAGGATCGGGTTTCATTTCCTGACTGTCAACCAGTGTGGACTCTCATTTTCTCAGCCACTCATGGTTTCTTGCTCTCAGTTTCTTCAGACGCCCTCTCCTGGGCTCTCACATCACCGTGGTCACCATGGGCGTGAATCCCTCTCTTGGATCCCTCTCAACTTTAACTCCCTCTGACTTTTCCCTCTGCTCTGGACCAGAGAACACTCTCTGAAGTGGTTTGTGAGACTATGCTAGGCCCACCCAAATCATCTCCTTTTCCTAATATAATGACAGGAATAACACAAGGAGCAAAGGACAAAAAGTCATCTTAAAATTCTGCTTACCACACTTGATAATGTCCAATACACACTCCATATCAAATGCTTTCATTTTATTTTTCTGTGAGTTTAAATTGGGATCCAAACAAATTCCTTGTACTGTGTTTGGTTGTTAGTTATTTCAACCTTTTTCAATACAAAGCAGTGCCCTGTTTTATCCACGCTTCTGACTTGTTAAAGAGATTGGGTCAGGTGTTCTCTGGAATATTTTACATTGTAGATTTGCCTGTCTGCTTCCCTATATTTTTAATTGCTATTTGGTTCTAGTATTTACTATAAATTGAAAGTGAATTCTAAAAGCTTGATAGTACTGTTGTAACCATATTTCAGCTCAGGACTTACTATATATTTCATATTGCATCATATCAAGAGGAATCTAACATCTAATCTATGAAAATCAAGATAAATTGGTAGTTTCTAATATGGAAAGCCTGACCCACTCGTTGTAAAATTCCCATTAACATTTCACCCAATGATATATCTGCTCATGGTCAAGGTTAAAGCCAAAATGGTGATTTTCTAATTTGAACATTTCTTCCACATTAGATGAGATTTTTCTGTAAAGAAGACTTTTCCTAATCAACTAAATTATTTTGCCGCGCTGACAAACAATTCTTACAGAAAAGTGGGGGCAAATGCTTAAGTTTTTTTCACATAACTGCCAAATTTCTAAGCAAAGACTTAGTATTTTTTTTATTTTATTTTTTATTTTTTGAGACGGAGTCGCGCTGTGTCGCCCAGGCTGGAGTGCAGTGGCCGGATCTCAGCTCACTGCAAGCTCCGCCTCCCGGGTTTACGCCATTCTCCTGCCTCAGCCTCCCGAGTAGCTGGGACTACAGGCGCCCGCCACCTCGCCCGGCTAGTTTTTTGTATTTTTTAGTAGAGACGGGGTTTCACCGTGTTAGCCAGGATGGTCTCGATCGCCTGACCTCGTGATCCGCCCATCTCGGCCTCCAAAAGTGCTGGGATTACAGGCTTGAGCCACCGCGCCTGGCCAAGACTTAGTATTCTTATTACCTCCAATAGTAGCCAATGCAATTTTAGTTTCCTTTTATTTCTTTTTCCTCTTTCATTTTTATTTGTATCATTTAATTGTAGACAGACGTTTTTTCATTTTCTAACAATTGAATCTTTGACCCCAATTAATCTTTGATGGAATTCTTCCTTTCTGGCACAACAAAGTACCCTACTGTTCTGGTATATTTTATCATATTATAGTCTGTTTTCCCTTTTTTCTTCAAAAAAAAATGTTGATATTAGAAAAGTTTGAATATTTTCTCCAAATTTCTTATATGACCCTTATTCCTTTCTTTAAAAATATTTTCTATCAATTTACAACAAATTATTTTTAATGTATCAGTATACCACTATCATATTAGTATTAACGTTTGTGATCATAATCATAATTAACTTTTTGATTAATTAGCTACAAAGACTAACAACTTGATTCATTAGCTACAAAGGATACATTTTTACTTCCCAGGAATACTTATAATGTAATTTACCAAATTATTATAATTTCAACTTGCTCTGCCACTTATTCTTCAAATTTTGTTATTTCTGTCTTCTCTGCCTATAACTCCTATATTAATCTTTCATCTTTATCCCATCATTTAGTTCTGCAGTTAAATATACTAAATGTTTATCTCCAAAATGTACACCAAAGTTTCTGCTTTCGTTTTGTGATTGGCTGAAACTCATTCCAAGTAGAGCCCTTGGGATGATCTTGTGAAATCCATTGAGTTCTTGTTTGTTTCTTTATGATCTTTATACACAAAGTTTACATTTTGACTAGATACAAAATCTTTGCTTCACAATTTTTTCCTTTGCATACTGTATTAGTCTGTTTCGACACTGCTGCAAAGAGCTACCTGAGACTGGGTAATTTATAAAGAAAAGAGGTTTAATTGACTTACAGTTCCACATGGCTGGGGGAGCCTCAGGAAACTTACAGTCGTGACAGAAGGGGAAACAGAAGCAAGGCACATCTTACATGGTGGCAGGAGAGAGAGAAAGTAAGGGCGGAAGTGCTACACTTTTAAACCATCAGATCTCATGAGAACTCATCTTCCACCAAGTCCCTCCCTAACACAAGGGGATTACAATTCAAGAGGAGATTTGGGTGAGGATGCAGAGTCAAACCATATCACATACCTTACAGAAAGGTTGCTCTATTTGATTCTAGCCTAACACTTCTGATATTTTACTTATAAGTTACTTGATTTTCTTTGACAGGAAACCTGAAGATTTTTAAAAAATCTATAATGCCCAATATTTCTCCATATTGATCAGTCTGGAATAATATTCTAAATTACTAGATATGTCTGTCAATATGTAGATTAGATTTTATTTCAGGAAAATTTTCTTGAATTATAGTTTTAAATAATTTTTCCTATTTCAGTGTTTTGCTCTTCCTCTTTGGAGTATTCCAAGCATAGACATACTACTCTTTGCCATTCCTCCATGTCTTTCTTATCTGAGTTTCTTTAGCATTTTTCAATTTGTTACATTTCGCATTTTCTTCACTTTTTCCCTTTCTTTATTACATTTACATTACTGTGATTTTTACAGTCTTTTGATTCTTGTGTTCCTTTTCTTTCAGTCTCCATTTTAGTCATGTTTATCTTTCTATTCCTTTCCTGAGTACAGTTTTCACATTCCTCTATAGTCTAATGAAATTATTCCCTGTTCCATTTGCAATTTACCTTGTCATTATTTCAATTTTTTACTTTAATGTTTTATCTAATTTTGAAATATTGGATTATAATTATTTTGTACCATATTTTGGGGGCAGTTCATATCTTGTTATGTTATTTAGTTGTTCTTTTTTTTTCTTATAATACTTGCGATTGAAGTTGTGTTATATATGTTTTTTGTTTTCTTTAGTTTTGTACATGTAAATAAGATGGATTTTATTGGATTATTAGGGACAGTACAATGATGGACTAAGTGCTTTTCTTAGCTTTCAGGGTCATGTATTCTCCCTTCCTCTATTTTTGTTAGTTTTGTTCTGTTTTTTGTTTTTGAGACAAATCTTCCTGTCACTCAGGCTGGAGTGCAGTAACATGGTCATGGTCATGACTCACTGCAGCCTCAACCTCACTGGGCTCTGATGATCCTCCCACCTCAGCCTCCCAAGTAGCTGGGACTATAGGCATGTGCTATCATATCCAGCTAATTTTTGCATTTTTTATAGAGACAGGGTTTTACCATGTTGCCCGGGCTGGTGTTGAACTCTTGGGCTCAAGTGATCCTCCACCTCAGCCTCACAGTGTTTTGGGGACTACAGTTGTGAGTCACCATACCCAGCCTTACCTGTTATTTTGAAGAATTCAAAATATGCTCTCTGTATAGTCCCTTGTCTACCTTTCAGAGAAAAGATTGACTCAGAAAAGACTAATCACTACACTTGGAATTTTCAGGGCTTAAAGCATTGACTTCCAGGTAATACTTATTCCTTGAATGTAGCATTTTATTGGTATGAACTTTTGGGAATCTACTTCTCAATTCCTCTGAAACCTCTTTCATCTGCACTGGGTGTTTTCATTCGAATAGGTCAATTTCCATTCCGCTCCTCACATTTTCCTATAAGGTGAGGCTCTGTTCTTCTTATAGGGAATATTCCCCTAGATTTTGTTTTTCAAACAAGTATTCAATGGTTGTGGCACTGTTTGACACTCTTACTAACCACATATACCAATTATTCATATTTTCCCATTGTCCACATTTTCTCTTAGATATGACAATTGACAAAAATGTTGTCAAGTACCAAACAGGATGGGTACATTCTATCTTCATCTCACATAAACCATCACTTTTTCTTTCCTATCCTCTCTTTTTCCACAAAGTTTCTGATGGACTGCAGATTATTATTATTGGGTGAACCCGCCCTACTTCTGGCATTCCCATGTATGATGATTTTAGAAATATGGCCCAAAATTCTATAATTCTCCTCCAATTGAGAGGCAGGTTTCTAAGTTCCTTAAATTTGGTTAGACTTTGACTGCTTTAACCAATAGAGTGCAGAGGAAGTGATGCTGCATGACTTATAACACTAAGTCAGAAAACACCATGAATTCTAACGTTATGCCACGAAGCTGGAAAGGCCAAGAGTAGGTAAAGCAGTTGAGAGATCCAGCTTATCCCAGGTTTGCTTCCATTCCCAGCAAGGAACCCAATGAATAAATGAAGCCGTTTTGAATGCTTCAGACCAGCCCATATGCTGCCTTTATATCACCAAGCAACTTCTGTTGATGCTGCATTAGTCATGCAGTTGAACCCTGTCCAAATTCTTAACCTAAAAAATGATGAGAATTAGAAAATGGTTATTTAATGCCACTAAATTTTGGTTTATTGCATAGGAATAGATAATTGAAACATGATTTTGCACCTGAAAGTGGAGAGCGGCTGTAACAAACTCTCACATGTGTGTCATTGGTTTGGGAACAGTAGCAGATAGAGAAGGAAATGTATTTAATGAACCTGATGACCTAGTTAAGGAGATTTTCAGACAGAGTCTTGAAAGTATCACCATCTAGTGTCTGCTAGTTGCCTGTTAATAATATGAGAAAAAGTACCTAACCAAAAAACAAACTTTTAACTTTTGAATTAACATTTGGAAAAAACATAAATATTCTAAGCCAGTCTTCAGTCTTTCTCCACTGCCCCCCGCCCCCCAACCCCCAGAATTCAACTTTTAAGTTCCGGGATACATATGCAGGTTGTGCAGGTTTGTTACATAGGTAAACATGTGCCATAGTGGTTTGCTACACAGATCAACCCATCACCTAGGTATTAAGCCCAACATCCATTAGCTATTCTTCCTGATCCTCTCCCTTCCTGCATCTCAGAATAGGCCCCAGCATGCGTTGCTCCCAAACATGTGTCCATATATTCTCATTGTTCAGGTCCCACTTATAACTGAGAACATGCGCCGTTTGGTTTTCTGTTCCTGTATTACTTTGCTGAGGATAATGACTTCCAACTCATCCATGTCCCTGTGGAGGACATAATCTCATTCCTCTTTGTGGCTACATAATATTCCATGGTATACATATACCACATTTTCTTTATCCAGTCTATAATTGATGGTCATGTGGGTTGGTTTCCTGCCTTTGCTGTTGTGTGTAGTGCTGCAGTGACCATATCGGTGCACGTATCTTTATAATAGATTGAGTTATATTCCTTTGGGTATATACCCAGTAATGGGATTGCTGGATCAAATCATGTATCTGCTTCTAGATCTTTGAGGAATCACCACACAGTCTTCCCCAATGTTTGAACTAATTTATACTCCCACCAACAGTATAAAAGTGTTCCTTTTTCTCTACAACCTCACCAGCATCTTTTTTTTTAATTGACTTTTTAATAATCACCATTCTGACTGAAGTGAGATGGTATCTCACTGTGGTTTTGATTTGCATTTCTCTAATGATCAGTAATGTTGAGTTTTTTTCATGATTGTGGGCCCCATAAACGTCTTCATGATGCTCAAGGAAATCAGAGAGGACACAAACAAATGGGAAAACATTCCATGCTCATGGACAGGAAGAATCAAGATCATGAAAATGGCCATACTGCCAAAAGTAATTTATAGATTCAATGCTATTCTCATTAAACTACCATTGATATTTTTTCACAGAATTAGACTATTTAAAATTCATATGGAGCCAAAAAAAGAGCCTGAATAGCCAAGACAATCCTGAAAGAAGGAAGGTGGAGGCATCATGCTACCCTACTTCGAACTATACTATAAGGCTACAGTAACCAAAACAGCATGGTACTGGTAAAAAAACAGAAACATAGACCAATGGAACAGAACAGAGAACTCGGAAATAAGACCACACACCTACAGCCATCTGATATGTGATGATACTGATAAAAATAAGCAATGGGGAAAGGATTTCCTATTCAATAAACGATGCTGGAAAAAACTGGCTAGTTACACGCAGAATATTGAAACTGGACCCTTTCTTTAAACCTTATATAAAAATTAACTCAAGACGGATTAAAGACTGAAATCTAAACCCAAAACTATAAAAACCCTAGAAGAAAATCTAGGCAATACCATTCAGGACACAAGCATGGGCAAAGATTTCATAATGAAAATACCAAAAGCAACTGCAACTGCAATGAAAGCAAAAATTGACAAATGGGATCTAATTAAACTAAACAGCTTCTGTATAACAAAAGAAACTACCATCAGAATGAAGAGACAACCTACAGAATGAGAGAATTTGTACAATCCATCCATCTGACAAAGTCTAGCATCCAGAGTCTACAAGGAACTTAAATTTAATAGAAGAAACAATTCCATTAAAAAGTGGACAAAGGACATGAACAGTCTTTTATACCAGCAAAATATTCTCAAAACAGTAAATGGCCTCAGAGCAAGACTTCTCAGCCTCATCACTAGTAACATTTTGGGATGGTCAGTTATTTGTTGGTGCAGGGAAGTTATCCCACACATTGTGTATGTTAAACAAAAGTTTTGCTTTCTACCCAGCAGATGACAATGAAACTGGTCCAAATGTTCCATAGAACTGATGCTCGTGGTTTCTTTTGAATAAATGCAGAAAATGACCCTCTCAGTCTTAAAAGGTGAGAAACTTACATTTGTCTTATCTGAGTCTCTTTCTCAGGAAACTAACCATCAGTTTTCCCAGATAATATCAAGGAACTGAATCTTACTAGACAACCACATGTGGACAATGAGATGCCAGACGCCTCACCTGTCATGATTTACTAACTGGCCACCTGCTGCCTGATGACCAACTCCTCTTTCTTACCCTTCCCAAATTCCTGTCTTCCATACATAGTTACCTTTTTTCTTTCTATAAGAAAGCCTAATTTTACTTGGTTGAGGTGATGATCTTGAGCCGGACCTTTCACTCTCCTTGGCTGCAGCACCCAAAAAAACCCTTCTTCCTTGGCAGTACTGACTGTCTCAGTGATTGGCTTTCTGTGCAGTGAGCAATGGGACCTAGAACTAACCCTCAGCATTTCAGTAAAAACAGCAGCACCCCTCCGTTTGTGAAAACTAAAAATTTATCTGGACATTGACAAATGCTGCCTCCCTCCATTAAGGACCACTGTCATACAACAAAATTAAATCTAACAACTTCCAGAAATACATGGCCCCAGGAAATCTGGGGGATGCCTTTAAGGTACTTTGTTAACATCTCAGAACTATGTAAGGCAGTGTCTCACATACCAACTCCATAAAACAAAAATGCCCCTAAGAACTTTAACCATATGTCTCTTTATCCTTCTGGGATAGACAATGCTCCTTTCCAGACTCTTAAGGGTATTGTCCCACAGTGGCTTCACCAAGAGCTCAAAATATTCCATGCTCATAGATAGGAAGAATCAGTATCATTAAAATGGTCATATTGCCTAAAGTCATTTATAGATTCAATGCTATTCCCACTAAAGACAGAGGAGGTCATGCCTCTAATCCTAGCACTTTGGAGGCTGAGGCAGGCAGATCACAAGTCAGGATTTCGAGACCAGCCTGGCCACCATGGTGAAACCCTGTCTCTATTAAAAATGCAAAAATTAGCCAGGCATGGTGGCATGTGCTGGTAGTCTCAGCTACTCAGGAGGCTGAGACAGGAGAATCGTTTGAACCCGGGAGGCAGAGGTTGCAGTGAGCCAAGATTGCACCACTGCACTCCAGCCTGAGTGACAGAGCTAAACAAAAAAAAAAACAAAACAGAGAGAGAGGGACTTATATCACAGATATTCCTAATACTGCTTTGGTCTAATGATGTGGACTATAAGTTAATATAATTCAAACAATTTATAAAGTGTTTAAAGTAATTGTGCCAACTTGGCATGACAGTACAAGATGGAAACAAGACCTTTGGGTCTGCCAATTTCTTACTATAGCAAGCCGACTAAGGAAACTACTCCGTTCCATACATGGAAATGGAAGGAATATGTGACCAGCAGCCACAAAATTACAGGGTAAAAGCAAGAGACCAGAGGACAGAGACACACACAGAAAATATTTTCCAGGGAGTATGACTGAGCCCAGATTGAATAACTGGTAACTGTGTCCAGCTGGATTTCAGAATTGTTATGGAACAGTAACTTCTTTGTGTGCTGGTTTCCCTCATTTTCACAGGAATTTCTATAGCAATTAACTTTTACCTGCCCCATTATTGTATATCGGGTATGTACATGGGCACAAGGGTGAATATGATCAGATATCTAATATCTCAAGTTAACTGGTCTCCAGATTAAGAGGGACTAAATCTGACCAACCTTATCTGCACCGAACTAATCTATATAAGATCCTTGACCTCAAGTCTGAGCTGAAGCCATACAAGGATGAGACTTTGGAGAAAGCTTGGGAAGAACTGAGTGCATTCTGCATTCGGAAGGAATGTAAATAACTATGGCTACAAACACATTGTTGTGGTTTTTAAACATTGCTAAAAATTCATTGAAACTTCTCCCATGCAAAGGACCCATGGTCCTCCCCTGTAATATGAAAGGACTTGTGAGTACTTCAACCCATAGAGTTGCCATATGACATGTGAAACTGGGTCATAAAAGACCTTGAAGTTTCTACCCAATTCCCTGGTACAATCTCCTACAGCCCTGAGCCACCAGGCAGGGTATCTGACTTGGTGTCCTAAGGTTATCCTGCTGGAAAGGCACATGTAGGTCTGCCATCAAATGTGCCAGCAAAGCCAAACCCTCAGCCATGCCTGCCAAGAGAAAAGCTATCTTGGACCCTCTGGACCAGCCCATAGGTGAACTGAGTATCACAGAGTAGGTTTTGCTGGTGTCATGTCCTACTAAAGAAAAAAAGCACTTCCTACCTATACGTGTGATTCACAAAATGATGACATATAATGGAGTGGTCAGTGCCTTGTGCCACTAGGCTTCGGGGGTAGTTTGTTCGCCAGCTATAAATAATTAGATCATACCTGAGTCCTGTCACCTCTTTATACTGAAGATGTTTTTGCAGAATTTTTAACTTTGGTATATATTCTGTGGTTATTCTGCTTAGTTTGCAAGAGGAGGTTTGAAAAATACAAAATTATATTACCACCAGTTTCCTGACATAACCTAAATCCTTTATTCTTCTTAAAAATTATTAATGACTTCAACAGGGATAAAGATGACAAACCAATCTGCCGATAATCCAAAGCTAGACACAAAGAGTTAATGTACCAAAGAACCTATACACAGGAAGAACTTTATGAAACAAAATGACAGAATTCATCAAATACAATGAAACTCACAAGAAAAATTAGAAAGAAAGCATTAATCGGCCATTGATGACTTTAAGAACATTTTAATAGATGTTAAAATGGTATTACAGAAGCTACATCTCAATGGAAATAAAATTTAAGTTCTCTGCAAACTGTGATTCTTCGACTTTAGTAATTAGAAGTTATTCATTTATTTGGCAAATGAATGTTTTACAATGACAGGAAATATGCACCAGGCACCACATTAAGTGGTTTATATACAGTATTTCATATATATACAAATTCCTTGAGAAGCAGACATTAAGTCATCTCTTTAAAATAAAGCTAATACAATGGTTGAACTAGTTTACAGTCCCACCAACAGTGTAAAAGTGTTCCTATTTCTCCACATCCTCTCTAGCACCTATTGTTTCCTGATTTTTTAACAATTGCCATTCTAACTGGCGTGAGATGGTATCTCATTGTGGTTTTGATTTGCATTTCTCTGATGGCGAGTGATGATGAACATTTTTTCATGTGTCTGTTGGCTGTATGAATGTCTTCTTTTGAAAAGTGTCTGTTCATATCCTTTGCCCACTTTTTGATGGGGTTGTTTTTTTTTTTTTTTTTGTAAATTTGATTGAGTTCTTCATAGGTTCTGGATATTAGCCCTTTGTCAGATAAGTAGATTGCAAAAATTTTCCCCCATTATGTAGGTTGCCTGTTCACTCTGATGGTAGTTTCTTTTGCTGTGCAGAAGCACTTTAGTTTAATTAGATCCCATTTGTCAATTTTGGCTTTTGTTGCCATTGCTTTTGGTGTTTTAGACATGAAGTCCTTGCCCATGCCTATGTCCTGAATGCTATTACCTAGGATTTCTTCTAGGGTTTTTATGGTTTTAGGTCTAACAGTGTGGCGATTCCTCAAGGATCCAGAACTAGAAATACCATTTGACCCAGCCATCCCATTACTGGGGATATACCCAAAGGATTATAAGTCATGCTACTATAAAGACACATGCACACATAAGTTTATAGCGGCACTATTCACAAGAGCAAAGACTTGGAATCAACCCAAATGTCCATCTGTGACAGACTGGATTAAGAAAATGTGGCACATATACACCATGGAATACTATGCAGCCATAAAAAAGGATGAGTTTGTGTCCTTTGTAGGGACATGGATGCAGCTGGAAACCATCATTCTCAGCAAACTATCGCAAGAACAGAAAACCAAATATCGCATGTTCTCACTCATAGGTGGGCATTGAACAATGAGATCACTTGGACACAGGAAGGGGAACATCACACACCGGTCCTATTGTGGGGAAGGGGGAGAGATAGCATTAGGAGATATACCTAATGTAAATGACGAGTTAATGGGTGCAGCACACCAACATGGCACAAGTATACATATGTAACAAACCTGCACGTTCCGCACATGTACCCTAGAACTTAAAGTATAATAAAAAAATAAAATAATAAAGTTAATATATCTAAGCCTCAGGAAATAAAGGAAACTGCCTATTGTTGTACAGCTTGGAAATATTCAAGCAAGACTGAAATTGAAGGTTTATCAGACTCCAAAGTACATACTCTTCCTTTCCGTACTATTTTATTTCTCTATTCTGGTGACAAAGACACAGTCCTGGCTCCCTAGGGTCAGATCATAAAACCAGCCATTACGGAGCAGGTATGATGAATGCTGGAGATCAATGTGAAGCTTCTACTCTTGGGGTATAGATTACACAAACCCATAATTCTGTTTCTCTGGAAATAGTCTCAGAGGAAGTGAAATTTGACCAACTCTAGTAAGACCAGGAAACCTACAGAGCAGGTGGGGAAAGAGGCAGCCAAGGCACCAGGGTTCCCAGCAATGAGCTGCAATGTGCAAAGCCACCAAGGCCCGAACAAATTTCATTTAGGAAAGCTGTAGGAACACAAGCTCTTAAAACAAATTTTTCCAAGAGAAAGAGGAGGGCAGGGGGAGGCAGGAAGCAGGGTAGGGAAGAGAAGAAATCAATAGATTGATCTGGAGAAGTATATCGGAGGTTGGTTTACACAGGCCCCACATGTAGAAGAAAGGTGTTTGAACTTTCTCCAAAAAGCTACGATAAGCCAAGAAGGAATTTAACAAGGTCAGAGTCAATGAGATGAGTATCTGAGTACTGATATTCTCGGAAGAAAAAAAAATCACTTTAGTCTCAGACCAACTTTTGATACAATCACTGTAACCACAGAGATGAGCATGCTAAGAGCTAGGGCTGAGGCTGCAGCTAAAGGCAGACCCCCAGAACCACGCTGCTATCCAGTGGAAGCAGATCATTCTGGCAATGGGTCAAGAGGGACTAGTTGTTGGGAAAGCCACTGACCACAGAATTCGTCACATATTCACATGGCTGGATTCCAGGTTTTCATTTTTAAATTTTAGATGTTTTTGGTTGAGCAATAAGAGTAATAATCTTTCATTAATATTACCAAAACATTTTTTGCTCTGTCAAATAAATGTAGTATATTATAGTTTCCCAGGAAGACATATTCTAAGAATATATTTTAATTTAGAAACAAATATAGGAACCAGTAGTTATACACACAATATTTACTTAGACATATACACATGTATAAAGTTGAGTTCATGTGGAATATTTATTAAATCACAAATATTAATAACCTTTCAGCGTATTTCAAGGAAATTAAGTCCAAAAGGCACTGAAGCTAAGGATACAGAAGAGAATGCACTAAATTTTAAATGCATATTTTTATTAACATACAATTATATTAAGAAATAAGCCAACTGAATTAGAAATGTCATTATTAAGCTTGCTTGCAATAAAAGTTTACTTAACAACTGAGCAAAAACATTAAGGCCTTGCTGCAGGAAAAGCGAAAACAAAAACACTCAGTATTTCTTATAGGGTTTATTGTTGGCTGCAGGACACAGCAATTACAAAGGTGGGTTACAAATTCTCCTTAGCTGGGGAACTGAAGTGAATGTGGTAAGTTATTTTTATATAATAGAAAAAAAGAGAAGGAAGCCTGAGGAACAGTGTTAATCTAGGATAAGCTAATGTAAGAGATGGAGGAAAGAAGATAAAACCTTTAACAAGATAAGAGGCAAAAAGATCTTTAACAAAAGACCTGGATGAGAATGGAATATTCTGGCTAGCAAATCTTTCCCCTGCAGAAATTCCCATCAAAAGATGAAAGGACTACATGGAGTATACACAAATACCCAAGTACCCTCAACTCTTTTGAGAATCAAAATACGATTCTTACATTCCCTTAGAAGACAGAAAAATTTACCCTTTCAATTGGATAGTGGCAAAATCAAATTGTTTCTCCATTTTTTTAGAAATGATAAGCCAACTGTATGGAGACAATGTATGGATTAAGTGATAACTGATTTTAGATGACATCCTGCAGGCTCACTCAATTTAAGTTACATTCATAAGGAAGTCATCAATTTGATAAGTCTATATTAAAATATGTCTTAGGGAATTCAACATGTAACACAGGACAGAAACAAAAAAGAAAGAAAAAGAATAGAGTTTAAACTTAAACGTTGAGTAAAAGCCCCAAGTCACCTCACAGTAAGTGTATCATCTTGGTAGCATTACTGAATTTTTCTAACTCAGGTTCTTCATTCATACAATGGAGAGAGTCTTCCTTACACCATGGAATTGTGGTTACTAAGTGAAGTAATGTTTTCCAGGAACTGTTATCCTACAATACTGGCTTAGTGGGAGTCTTATTAGTTGTGGTATACAAATGTACTGACTTGTATTTCCTAATAATTTCCAGCTATGCTCCATCAGTTCCTTCTCATATTCTAAAAGCAAGCTCCATTAATGTAATTTCAGGCTATTTTTACAAACTGTCTCAATAACCTTTGCTGTTAAAGCAGCAGTCAGTCCCAAGTCTTCAGTTTCCTTCTCCTCATGTGCTCCTCCTCAGGTGCTAAATTTCCTTCTCCTCATGATATCCCCAGACTCCCATCCATCTATCCTCAGAGCAGGTGAGATTCTGATGGCTCTGAGAAGTAGTCAATTTCTCTAATAAACCTCCCATCACTCTGGGAATAGTATTTGGCCCTAAAGCACAAGGGAACTCACTGTCTATGGTGAATCCTGTCATATCCGTCGAGCCAGCTAGGTAGCAGGTGGAAGACTGCCTAGACATTGCTCATCCCAATGTAAGACTTACTCATATTCCCTAGCCAGCACCCTGGCTGGAAACCTGCCATTACATTCTCTAATGCACTTTCCATTTTGCTCCAAGCTGTGTTGCATTTGTGATGGTTAATTTTTTCTATCCACTTGGTTAGGCTATGGTGACCAGTTGCTTTGTCAAACACCTGCCTAGATGTTGCTGCAAAGGTATATTGTTATATGATTAATGTTTAAATCAGTAGACTTTGAATAAAGCAGATTACCCTCCATGATGTGGATGGGTTTTATCTAATCATTTGAAGGCTTTGAGAAAAAAGACTGAGGTTTCCAGGAGAAGGAATTCTCAATACTGCCACATAGATATCCTGCCTGAGTTTCCAGACAGCCTGCTCTACAGATTTTATACTTTCTAGCCCCTGCAATCATGTGAGCCAATTCCTTAACATTTCTTTATATGTATCTCTCAAAGAGAAAGAAAGTATGTGTACATATATGTATTTAAACAGACTAACTAAGCATTGCTTAGCCTATATAAGATTTACTTATATTCTCTAGCCAGGAAACTGGCTGGATGCTGCCCTATACATCCTCTGATTCACTTGCCCTTTTGCCCCAAGCTGTGTTGCTCTATGAGAGAGAGAAAAAGAGATTTTATTTGGGGATTTTAGTATACATATATCACCTCACATATATATATATATACACATATATACATATACACACATATACATATATATGTATATACATATATGTATATACATATACATGAGGTGATAGGTTCATACGATAGCTCAGGTCCTCCTTCCTCTTCTTATAAAGCTACTCCTTCCCCTTCAATGATGTCCTATTGATCTATTAACACATTAATTTATGAATCCATGAATGAATTAAACCATTCATGAGTGAAGATATCACATGAGCCAATCACCTCTTAAAAACCTCAGCTTTTAATACTGTTTTTCATCGTGAGTTGAAACTTCCCCAGCACACCTCCTCTTGCAGAAGAGGCCGCGTCAGTCAGTCAATCAAATTAGTCATATCTGGCAGAGATATCAAATGCAAGATTAGGAAATAGCATAGTTCTTTCTTCTTTTCACAGTTATAAGCAAATATTACAAGTCATTTTTTGGTGTCTTCTTTGGTGAGTGGAAGGCAAGAGAATTCTGATCTTGAGCTATCAGGACGGTGTCTGACACATAGTAGGTGCTCAATGGAACAGGAGCTATAATTATTCACAGACATTGCACACCTCCAAAAATGAGAGACTATCACAAGGGAGGGGAGGAGATGGGAGGGGAGGGGGAGAATTAGAGGATGGGATGATTGTGGTAAGGCTGGATCTCTCAACTGGCACATTCCTAAGCCTCTTGGGGAAGAAGTTGGCACAATCACCTGTAGTTCTCAGAACTCAATATATGGAATTGTTAGTATCTTTTTCTGAGTGGTCAATTCCCAGTAAACAGGGTCCCACTCAGTCCCTAACACCATCGGGTTACACTACCACGTTACCGAAAAACAGGATTGCAAAAACCGAGAGTAAGCATTTGACCACCAAACACCGAAATATCCTTTAATCAAAAGATTATTTGGGTTGAATTTAGCAGCTATGGCTTCTAGTTCTATCCATAGCCTTGGGAAACTTACCTTGCCACGTTGCTGTGAGGATCAAGTAGATGCCTTATGCCACAGGGCTTTACAAAGTACCATCATCCATTTGAAGCACTATTCCCCTTCCTCTTATCAAAGAAAATATTAACTTTTTTCTGTTCATCAAAAATTGTGCCTGTGACAAGTTTTATAATTTCAGCATAGATGCAAAGTTACTTGTGCCTTCAAATCCTATACAGCGATACTATTCTTCAACCAGACTCAAGGTAAGATCAGCGTTTTGACAAACAGAATCCCCATCTGAAATCCTGTAAAACAGGGCTGCCCTACTGCTTACCTCCCCTTCTTCCATATCTGCATTTGAATAACAGATGCTAAATGCGATGAGCTCACTGGGTGATTAATTGGCATTTCTTTTAAGTAGACATGCACTGTCTATACCAATGTTACTGTTTAAGTACCATAGAAAAGGTGCTGCTTTAAGAAGCAATTAAACCTCCAACTAAATGTTGGCAGAAAGAACAACTGAGCATCAATTACTTAAACTATATTTTCATTCTTCAAATATTTAAAGGGCAGTGTTAAATGGTTCTACAATGAGTCAATTCAATAGGATTAACTCAGTAATGTCAGGAGAATTACACTAAGTTCTATTCAAAATTAGAAGTTCTTGGATGAACAAGATTTTTGTCATGAATGCTCTAACATATTCATTTGAATTATTAATACCAAAATCAATGTTTCAAGTGTAGTATGACACAAAAACATGTACCTGCCTCATGTTTCAAAACATATTAAAATTATTTTTTTGATTGAAACATATATATATGTATGTCCTATTTTGCTGGTAATATTTGGACCTACTTCTGTGTAACATGTGTATTAATAAGGCTCATTAATATTCAAAGTCAATTGCCAAATCTGGGATCCCCACATCTGATAACTATAACATATGGTGGCTTGTCTCTTTAATAAAAAAATCCTAGAATATCAATAGTTCAAGTGCTTATAAAAATCAAATGACTTGTCTTCAAACTATGAGTTAACACAGCTTTCCTTGATATGTATAATATTAAGACATAGTAAGAGACATAGAAACTATACACTTCTATATACTCTCTAAATTATATATCCCTATTAAAATATAAGACACATTATTACCTTACATTTCTTCTCTGGCTCTAATATTGCTTTATGCCCAACACATTAGCAAAGCCTCAATCACTGTGTGTCAAAATTTCCTCCCCATGCGATCTACCCAAAACTTCTTCCTACCCCTATTGGAAAGAGAACAATACTAACTTTTCCAGAGCCCAAGAGTTCAAGTCTAAGGTGGACAGATCTTGTACAATGCAGAAGAAAAAGATGAGGAGGTTAGCCCATATGGAGCACATTAGGGAGAACAGTGGGTCAAGCTCCGGGAAAACAAACAGAAGCTTTGAGACCACATGAAGATAAAAGAAATCAGATGTGCATCAATGATAGACTGGATTAAGAAAATGTGGCAAATATACACCAAGGAATACTATGCAGCCATAACAAAGGAAGAGTTCATGTCCTTTGTAGAGACATGGATGAAGCTAGAAACCATCATTCTCAGCAAACTATTGCAAGGACAAAAACCAGACACTGCATGTTCTCACTCATAGGTGGGAATTGAACAATGACATCACTTGGACACAGGAAGGGAAACATCACACACCGGGGCCTGTTGTGGGTGGGGGTATGAGGGAGGAATAGCATTAGGAGATATACCTAATATAAATGACGAGTTAATGGGTGCAGCACACCAACATGACACATGTATACGTATGTGACAAACCTGCACGTTGTACACATGTACCCTAGAACTTAAATAATTTAAAAAAAAAGAAAAAAGAAATCAGAGTTGAACTGAGTTAGGATCCAAATGAGATTCAGTTAGGAATAAAATGAGACAACCGAAGAGCAAAGAAGCAAGTATATTCTCAGCTCTTGTCCCAGGTCCCAGTACACAATAGGGGCGCAATAAATATTTGATGAGTGAATGAAGGAATGAATGCGTAAGTAAATGAATGGAAATTTAATTAGTGAAAATTATGATGGTTATTTTCAGCCAGTGCTTTATTCAGCTGGTCATATATTATAATCATAAAACTAGGAGGAAAAAGCATCAACATTAGGTGATCACTCTCTGCCTTTCAAATTATTCCTGATGAGTCTCTGGTTGATTGAAATATCCTGGTTTTCAGCCTGTACCTATTCAGCCTTTGCCTGCTTTTAGACTCTCTTCCATGCTTTGTAAAACCAGGGTTATGGCCCAACTGCTAAGTTCTCAAATCCAGCAGGTTTATCCATGGTTTGTGTCCCTGATCATCAATGTCCTACCGTGTTTGTATAGTACCAAATTAAGACATGTCTCTTCCTGAGTCATCCTGAGTCTGTTCTACAAAATTTGTGAGCATCTTTTCCTTTATTTCCAATGCCCCATCCTACTTATTGAGATTCATTTTCCAGCAGTTTCTCCCCATTGTGAACACTGTTTTGTAAGGACCTGCTGGAAGATCTGTCTGGAGTATACATAAGGGCTAGACCTCTTCAGCCAAACCCGTGCATTCCTCCATTAATGGAAAAGGCAACATTGCAGCTGCTCTTCTGAAAATCATCTGCAGTGCTTCCAGTGAATCCCTATTGGCTATTTAGTGATTTTTCTGTTCTCAAGTCCATCACAGGCTGCCTGCCTGCTGCTTCCTCCCACAGCATGCCAACTCCAAGCAGGTCTTGGGGCCATAGGGAATGCCCCCCAGTCACCTATATGTTTATGGAGATGTGCTGTGTAGAGGACAATACTTTTTAAAGATGGCTGCAACAACAACTGTCATTCCACATGGTCGCTTTACAATGTGGTTTTGACACCATGCCACTGACAGATGGAATCGGTGTCTTATCTCCTTGAAACTTGACTGGCTTTTTGAACTGAATCCGGAGAATATGACAGAAATGCCACTGGTGACTGCTGGGGCTGGATCTGAGATAATAAAGCTTCTGCCTTTCTTGATGGAATACTCTTGAAGTCTTCAGCCATACTATAGGCACTCTGACTTTCCAGAGGACATTAGGTTCTGAGGAAGCCCATGAGACACGATCTGGAGATTCCATACGGAGAGATCCTGATAGTACGTGAAGAGAGGAAGTTACTGGCCAACCTGAGCTGCTTCAGCATCTTCTGTTCCTGTTCCAGCCACAGTCTGACTGCAGCATTAGGAGAAACCTAGAGCTGGGACCACCCACCTAAGCCACTTTTAAAATTTTCTATCCCACAGATATCATGAGTGATAATAAAATGTTATCTTAAGCCACTAAATTTGGGGGTGATTTGTTATAAGGCAATAAATAACTCAAAATTCTTGTCACCTAGCTTTACTGAAAATATAGGCCAAGGGTTTTTGGATTTGCTACTGAATTACTCTAGCTGGTTTATGGAAGATTTGGAAAAAGTATGCTACCACTGCATCTATTTTGCCCGAATCTTTAAGTGGGATTTATTATTATTATTATTTGCTTGGGTGACATTAATATCCTGCCAAATTTGAGAACCACATGTTTACATAAACTGGCTCCAAGACACAATTCTCAACTCTTGGAGTCAGCTTTATATCTGGACTTCCCTGTTGGTTTACATGGCCAAATTTTACCTCAATGCACCAAGAAGTACATGAAATTGAACTCATCAGTAGAGTAGATTCTACAAACTTCCTTGCAGTGCTTCTGCAAATTTACATGCTGGGAATTTGGCAGTTGTCATAATTGCTGTGGGCATTGATTGACCTCGTCTAGTCCGTTTTCTTCCTGATGTTTCCTAGCTGGTTGGTATCCCAAGTGACTTAATGGGGTGGGGAGAATCCATAAATGATAATCTAAACACTTATCTTCTATGTACATATATTTAGAGCAGAGAGTCTCCTGTCTACGTAAAATTGTTTCACATTTAGTAAATGAGTTGATTTGTGCAAAATGTTTCAAATCACAACAAAAACATTGACAATAATTAGAGAAAATTGTTATATTTTATAATTCAACCAAGTGTAATAATTTGGGTTATTTTTCTCCAAATATTCACTCCCCTCCCTTTCGCACCACAGAGTAGACTTTATCATGCTATTCATGTTCAGCTTGGCCATGTGAATTTTGGCCAATTGAATGCTAGTAAACATAAAAACTTGTAGCTCATTCTTGGCTCTTCCATTTTTTGAACCACCACAAGCAGAGTGCGTACCAGATAATTACTTCTAGGCCCAAGAAAAAGCCTACATAGCAGACCTAAGTCAATGTGCTGCCTAGAGCCGAGACCAGCCAACCCACAGCCTGAAGCAGAGCCATTTAGTCTGACCATCACAGATGAGCCAAACTGTAGTTTCTCTGCAGAGCTTTGAGCATTAAGCAATGTTTGTTTTGGGAATCCACTGAATATCTGTGTAGTTTATAAAGAAAAGAGGTTTACAGAGAAATTTTATTTAGCTAATGGCTCTGCAGGCAGGGAAGTCCAAGGGCATGGTCCTGGCTTCTGGTAAGGGCTTTTGTGCTGTATCACAACATGGCAGAGAAGATCAAAGGAAAAGCAGACATGTTCAAAGAGACAAACTTGAAGGCCTTCTGCCTTTATAACACCCTACTCTCTCGGTAACATTACCTGGAGAACTAATCCAGTCTCCAGAAAGCTCGGAGCCCTCGTGACTCAAAAGCTTCCCATTAAGCCCCACCTCTTACTACCACCACAACAGAGACCAAATTTCAACATGAGGTTTGGTGGGGCCAAACAAACCACATCCAAACCACAGCATAGACCTAAGGTCAGCAAACTACAACCTATGTCCCAAATCCAGCCTGCGGATAGTTTTTAAATAAAGTTTTATTCAGGTAATGTCTCTGGCTGCTTCCATGCACCAATTGCAGAACAGAGCAATCGTGGCAAAGACAGTGTAGTCCACAAAGCTTAATAGTGACTGTCTTGCTCTTTACAGAAAACATTGGTCAACCAAACAAAGAATGATTCATACAAATAGTGATTAGAACTAAACACCCATTTAGGCTGCACAGCTGCTAGATGGTACCCCCAGGAGAAGCTGAGGGGAAGTTTACTGTGGGAAAGCCTAGCTCTGAGAGATAGAGCTTTGCCCCCAGTTCTGCATTCACTCCTGTATTTACCTTGTCTTCTGACTTTGCAGTTCTTCTCACTAAAGAAGCAAAAAAATAGTATTTCTTTGACTTTGTTCATCTTTTTCACTTTGTTCATCTTTTTTCTTACCTATGCCAATAAAATGAAGAGCAAGTGACCAATATCAGAAGTGTTCATTCTGAGCCTAAGTCATAAGAGCCCTGCAACTTTCTGCTTGCCTCTGCATCTTTGTTTGAGCATCATCAGGCCAGCTAGCCCAGCAACCTAGGACAGAGGACAGGAGACTCACGTAAGAAAGCTGCTCCATGAAGGGCTGTTGACTTTTGTTGAAAGTCTTTTCTGCATCTATTGAGATAATCATGTGGTTTTTGTCTTTGGTTCTTTTATATGATGGATTATGTTTATTGATTTGTGTATGTTGAACTACTCTTGCATCCCAGGGATGAAGCCAACTTGATTGTGGTGGATAAGCTTTTTCATGTGCTGCTGGATTTGGTTTGCCAGTATTCTATCGAGGATTTTTGCATCGCTGTTCATCAGGGATATTAGTCTAAAATTCTCTTTTATGTTGTGTCTCTGCCAGGCTTTGGTATCAGGAGGATGCTGGCCTCATAAAATGAGTTAGGGAGGATTCTCTCTTTTTCAATTGATTGGAATAGTTCCAGAAGGAATGGTACCAGCTCCTCTTTGTACCTCTGGTAGAATTCAGCTGTGAATCCATCTGGTCCTGGACTTTTGGTTGGTAGCTATCAATTATTGCCTCAATTTCAGAGTCTGTTATTGGTCTATTCATGGATTCAACTTCTTCCTAGTTTAGTGGTGTATGTGGCCAGGAATTTGTCCATTTCTTCTAGATTTTCTAGTTTATTTGCATAGAGGTGTTTACAGTACTCTCTGATGGTAGTTTGTATTTCTGTGGGATCGGTGGTGATATCCCCTTTATTATTTTTTATTGCATCTATTTGATTCTTCTCTTATTAGTCGTGCTAGCGGTCTATTGTTTTGTTGATCTTTTCAAACAACCAGTTTCTGGATTGATTTTTTGAAGGGTTTTTGTGTCTCTATCTCCTTCAGTTCTGCTCTTGCCTTCTGCTAGCTTTTCAATGTGTTTGCTCTTGCTTCTCTTGTTCTTTTAATTGTGATGTTAGGGTGCCAAATTTAGATCTTTCCTGCTTTCTCTTGTGGGCATTTAGTGCTGTACCTTTCCCTCTCCACAAAAGTAATGGCAAAAAAAGCCAAAATTGACAAATGGGATCTAATTAAACTAAAGAGCTTCTGCACAACGAAAGAAACCACCATCAGAGTGAACAGGCAACCTACAGAATGGGAGAAAATTTTTACAATCTACCTATATGACAAAGGGCTAATATGCACAAATTACAAAGAACTTAAAAAAATTTACAAGAAAAAAATCAAATAACCCCATCAAAAAGTGACCAAAGGATATGAACAGACACTTCACAAAAGAAGATATTTATGCAGCCAAAAGACACATGAAAAAATGCTCATCATCACTCGCCATCAGAGAAATGCAAATCAAAACCACAATGAGATACCATCTCACACCAGTTAGAATGGCAATCATTAAAAAGTCAGGAAACAGGTGCTGGAGAGGATGTGGAGAAATAGGAACACTTTTACACTGTTGGTGGGACTGTAAACTAGTTCAACCATTGTGGAAGACAGTGTGGCGATTCCTCAAGGATCTAGAAGTAGAAATACCACTTGACCCAGCCATCCCATTACTGGGTATATACCCAAACGATTATAAATCATGCTGCTATAAAGACACATGCACACATATGTTTATTGTGGCACTATTCACAATAGCAAAGACTTGGAACCAACCCAAATATCCACCGATGATAGACTGGATTAAGAAAATGTGGCACATGTACACCATGGAATACTATGCAGCCATAAAAAAAGGTTGCGTTCATGTCCTTTTTAGGGACAAGCATGAAGCTAGAAATCATCATTCTGAGCAAACCATCGCAAGAACAGAAAATCAAACACCACATGTTCTCACTCATAGATGGGAACTGAATAATGAGAACACTTGGACACAGGGTGGGAACATCACACAGCGGGGCCTGTCATGGGGTGGGGGGAGGGGGGAGGGATAGCTTTAGAAGATATACCTAATATAAATGACGAGTTAATGGGTACAGCACACCAACATAGCACATGTATACAGATGTAACAAACCTGCACGTTGTGCACATGTGCCCTAGAACTTAAAGTATAATAAAAAATAAAATAAAATAAAGAAAAATAAAACTGCTCCAGTGACGGATCCCAAAATGAGCCTAGACCAGACCAACTGACCTCCTGCCCCCACCAACCAACCCACAGATGAGTGAAGCAAATAAATGCAGAGGGTTGCATGCTGCTGAGAGTTTGTGGTGATGTGATACAGCATCACTGGAGCCCGAGTTAACTGACTGTACTAGGTAGAATTTTATGATGGCACTCAGTATTTCCCACTCCCTGGTATACATGACCTATAAAACACAAGTCTGTGAGTATGATGAATTTTACTTCTACAATTAGGTTATCTTATGTGGCACAGTTAACTTTAAGAAAGGGAAATTATCTGAGTGACACTAGACCAATCATAAGAGTCCTTTAATTCTGTATCTAGAAGGTCCAAAAATGGGAGAATTCGAATCTGCAGCATGAGAAGGATGTGATGGGCTGTTACTGGCTTGGAGATGGAGGGAACCAGATGGCAAAAAATGTAGGTGGCCTCTAGAAGTTAAAAGGGGCCCCACAGGTGACAATCAGCAAGGAAACAGGGGTCTCCATCTTACAACCACAAGGGATTGAATTCTGCCAACACCTGCATGAGCTTAGAAGCAGAATTTTCCCCAGAGCATTGTGTTGAAGACTCAGCTGAGCCAATACCTTGATTTCAGCCTTGTGATATCCTAAGCAGAAAATCCAGCCACACCTCATTGTGGTTGATAGACTTCTGACCTGCAGAACTTTTAGTTGCTAAAAGGATGTTGTTTTAAGCTACTACATTTGTGGCAATCTTTTACACAGCAATAGAAAACGAGCACTCTGATACAGCCTCTCTGTGTCCTATTTTCATCATCTGTAC
The DNA here is from genome assembly GCF_002776525.5 of Piliocolobus tephrosceles. NCBI lineage: Eukaryota > Metazoa > Chordata > Mammalia > Primates > Cercopithecidae > Piliocolobus > Piliocolobus tephrosceles. Next base: position 12,944,874 of record NC_045437.1, read on the forward strand.
AATGTGGATTAAAACTGTCCCTGCCTCATAGGATTATTGTGAAGATTAATTAAATAATGTAGTTAATTGTATTACAGTGCCAAACACACAGCACACAATTGAGTAGGTTTTTTATTATTTTTACTGACACAATTACTAGCTTAGAGTCCAATCCAACCATAATCAGTGTTGAGGCAGCCAGTGATGCAATGATAAACTCTAATGTATAAACATTCCAATAAATATTTGAGGAATAAAAAAATTAATGCATCTGAAAAGTAGATTTGAGGCTAAATGAACCACTAAGTTTTACCTCTGGGTAGAAAAATGAATGAAGTGCCTGGAAACTAATCTGTGATTATATAAAATGGGAATATTATTTTATGATCTAGTTAGACTCCATACTCCAGGCAATTAAACTACAAACTTTGATACAACTGTATCTATTATATAAGATACTTCAATTAATGTTTATTCCACAGTAAAAGAACACTGAATTGTAATGAAAAAAAATTATTTCTAACATTATACCTACAAGATAGTGTTATGTCCTGAATTTTCTTTCCTCAAAATTCATATGTTGAAGGCTTAACTACCAGTACTTCAGAATGTCACTGTATTTGGAGATAAGGCATTTAAAGAGGTGACTAAGTTAAAATGAGGCCTTTAGACTGGGCCCTTATCTAATATATCTGTTGTTCTTATAAGAGGGTATGGCCGTGCGCGGTGGCTCACACCTGTAATCCCAGCACTTTGGAAGGCTGAGATGGGTAGATCACTTCAGGTCGGGAGTTTAAGCCTGGCCAACATGGTGACACTCCATCTCTACCAAAAATACAAAAATTAGCTGGGTGTGGTGGCACACACCACTAATCCCAGCTACTCAGGAGGCTGACACAGAAGAATTGCTTGAACCTGGGAGGCAGAGGTTTCGGTGAGTCAATATCGTGCCACGGCACTCCAGCCTGGGGTACAAAGCAACACTCTGTCTCAAAAAATTTAAAAAGAAGAGGATATTAGGACACAGACCAGCACAGAGGGAAGACCATGCGAGGACACAGGGAGAAGGTAGTCATCTCCAAGCCAAGAAGAAGGGAAGCCTCAGAAGAAACCATGCCTACCAACACCCTTGATCTGGGACTTTTACCCTCCGGAAATACGAGGAAACAAATGTTTGTTCTTTAAGTCACCCATTTCATGGTACTTTGCCATGGCAGCCCCAGAAAACTAATATAGACAGGAATACAGATTCAATTTGACAGAGTAATAGTTTTATTTGGGAGATTTTTTACCTTAAAAAAAAAAACAAAACAGTCAGGTTTCTATTCTAATATACTGTCTTACTGTTCTTTCCCAAGAAGTCCACTTGATAGTACCGGAGCTTCTTGTATTGCAACTTGAATATGCCTGAATAGTTAAAACCTCCCCAATGAAATTTTAGGTCTGTTATGTTTAGAGGCATCCAACAACCCCTTCCTGAACATGACCCAGCACAAGAATCCTCAGATTATTTCAAATATATTCATAATACCTTATTTATTTAAATATATGCATGCATATATTATAGTGGATATTAAAAATGGCACTTGATAGTTATGGATTAAACAAATGCTTTCCGTAATTTTTATATAATAGTCACAGAAAATCTGTTTTCCAATCCATGTGCCGTATGATGAGCACACATTTGCAATCACTTTATTTTGCATTCTGCTACTGAACTACATTTGCCATCTGCTGGCTCACTAAAAAAACTGTCAATCCTTTTCAGCCATCTTGCATTGTGCTTTATCCTTGCTATCACTTTAAAACATTGACAATATGAATATATTTTGAATGCCCTTGAATAAATTATGTGGGGTCCCAGGCATTTTGCCAGGTTTGAGATGTTTCACATTTCTTGGTAATTGGAAATATGTAACTTTGTCTCCAACTCTTAAACAGACTCCTTGTTGCCCAAGGTCAGTATATTTATTGGTATGACTAAGGCTGAGAAGACACATTTCCTCTATTTCAGGCAAACTCCTCCACTTAAGCCTTGAAACAACAGTGACTTATATAGGGAAGGTGAGGAAGTTGAAGCCCAGGAAAGTGATGGGACTCAGTCAAAACCTGAGATAAGAATACAAGGCACAGTTGATGACAACATACACATTGCTTTGCTTTGCTCTGCAACTTCCCTGTCTACAAAATTAGAGATACAGAGATATCGAATTGAGGTCACATCAGTCTAATGCTAGAAAAATTCAGCATTCAGAGAAATAGAACAGTCTCAAAATAAAAACTGCAGATACCCTAAGGGTCAGTGTAACCCTTTATTTTCTTCAGGAATGTGTGGCTCTATCATAATATACTCATTAACCCCACACCCTTTGGGGTTAGGCAGCCCTGTATGCAAATCCTCATTCTGTTACTCTGTTATTAGCTGGTTTTGGATATGTTACCAGAACCTCTCCACACCAATTTATCTGTAAAATAGGGATGATAATAGTCCATGCTTCGTGGTATTATGTGAGAGAATGAAGACAATCTACTTATAATAAATGTGAAGTGTTATATACTGCTGTTGTATAATTACTTTATTATACCTCCTCTTACTAATATTTATGTGAAAGGTCATATACTCAGAGGATTAGGTCTTGTTTAGCCACCATTTTATATGAGATTTTGTTTACCCTTGGTTTCAGTTTACTGGTTCAAAAGTCAAAGATTTTACCCAGGTCAGATCTTCTGATAAACAGGACAAAGGGCAAGTCCCCTACTGTAGAGCTTATAAAGACGAGAGAGTATTAGTAGAAAATGAAACCATTTTATAGAATTCAGTATCTTGATGATCTAATCATCCAGCATAATTAACTTAAGCACAGAGAGATGTAGATACACACAAGTACATACAATACACACTGTCACAGGAACTATAGCTACACATTATAGCGTGGTTTTGATGTTAATCAATTCCTGCTAATTACTTTATTAGAAAGTTCTCATTCATGAGAGAAGAGGGTATAGTCTGGTTTTTGGTTGGTTTCTGCATTATTCTGATTTATTATTGCAACCTACACTAAAGCTTCCATGAGTCACCTATTAAATGCAGAATTAGTCACTTCACAAATCAGAAATTGCACACTAATGCAGAGGATCTGTTGCCTCTGGACTTATACATACATATTTCATCAGACTGAATTTGCTGCTTCTAAATAGTTCTCTTTCTCTTTCATATGTTATGAAAGCACTGGAATTGGGGGATGGGAGTGGGTTTCTCTCTACCATACTCACGCTGTGAATTTATTGTCAACAAAGCCTACTACAAAAACACTAGAAAAAAAAATGTCTGGGTCATATGACCCAGCCATCCCACTACTGGGTATATACCCAAAGGATTATAAATTATGCTACTACAAAGACACATGCACACGTATGTTTATTGCGGCACTATTCACAAGAGCAAAGACTTGGAATCAACCCAAATGTCCATCTGTGACAGACTGGATTAAGAAAATGTGGCACATATACACCATGGAATACTATGCAGCCATAAAAAAGGATGAGTTTGCGTCCTTTGTAGAGACATGGATGCAGCTGGAAACCATCATTCTTAGCAAATTATCACAAGAAGAGAAAACCAAACACCGCATGTTCTCACTCATAGGTGGGAACTGAACAATGAGCTCACTTGGACTCGGGAAGGGGAACATCACACACTGGGGCCTATCATGGGGAGGGGGGAGGGGGGAGGGATTGCATTGGGGAGTTATACCTGATATAAATGATGAATTGATGGGTGCTGACGAGTTGATGGGTGCAGCACACCAACATGGCACATGTATACATATGTAACCTGCACGTTATGCACATGTACCCTAGAACTTAAAGTATAATAAAAAAAAAAATGTCTACTATGTTTTGCTTATTGGCTTTAGACAGCAAAAAGAGTAACTTTGAACCCAGGAAATATTAGTACATTACTCCATAACCTTTGTTTTGTGGTGACCCTTTTTTCAAAGGTCACCTTCACTCACTATCTGAAGCAACTTAGTTTAAGGATTATCCATTGACTGCCAAGGCAGGGATTTTACTCTTTACCTTTTCTGTGGTTAGCTGTACATCAATTATTCTGTACCTCTTTGTAGAGATTTCAGGTCTATGCTTTTCTTCAAATAATAAAAAGGTATTCTGAAGTCTAATGATTAGGTCCTAGATGACACTTTCTATTCAGTGTTTTCAAAGAAATAAATAAGTGATGGGTGAGCTTTCTTGCCCTTCTATGAAAAAACTGTAACACTGATAACTGTCCTTTCTGTCTGACCCAACCTGAACATGCCAACCACAATAGTCTGAAATCTTGCTTGGTCTACAGTAAACTACACCTCTATTGCTTTCCTTTAATATATTCACCTGGACCACTGCATGATACCAGCTCATTCTGTGCTGAGCTGTATGAGACACTTGTCAATGTCTCCAGACTAGGGTAGATAAACAAGGTGGAAACTTTAGTCTTAAAAATCTAGAGGCCAGCTGAAATGATATCTTGTATTTGTTCATTCTCTACTAAAAACAGTATATGCAAGTTAATATATCATTACACTGGTTTTACCCTTTGTATGAGTTTCCCATTGCTGCTGTAACAAATTATCACCATCTTTTCTGGTTTGTAACAACACAAATGTAGATCTTACAGTTCTGGTGGTCGATTCTGAAATGGTTTTTCACTAGGCTATAATCAAGATGTTGGCAGGGTGCATTCCTTTCTGGAAGCTCAGGGAAAAATCTGTGTCCTTGCCTTTTCCATCTCCCAAGGGCTGCCCTCATTCCTCAGCTCATACATAGCCCCTTCCTTTATCTTCAAAGCCAGCAACATAGGACCAAATTCCTCTCACAATACTGTCTGTAGTTTTCTGCTTTCTTCCCCTTTTAAGGACTCTGTGATTACATTTGGGCCCACTCAAATAATCCTAGATAATCACTCTATTTTGACATCAGCTGATTAGCAATCTTAATTCTATCTGCAACTTTAACTTATTCATAGGTTCTAAGGATTAAGACATGAACATCACTGAGGGGGGCAATATTCTGCCTACCATGTCTCTTATGAATAATTCTTTGAAATTTTATGTAGTTTTGATAGTCCACTTCTAGGGAGGAGCAAGCACAAAGTGTTTTATTTACAATGAGCAAATGGTTTCAAAATACAGTGTAGGGAGGTCTAGCTCCTTTTAGGAATATCCCTAGATGGAAATGATTGGCAGAGATGAAGCCAAGTTGTAATTTCATTTCCTCACTGATGATAGATTCAACAGGCTGATCACTCTCTATAGCAATATTAAGTAGGAAGACATCACAGTATTTTGAAAACGTTTCCTCAAAGGAACTTTGCCAATTCATTAGGCTAAAGTAAAATGTATTTTTCTTAAAGTGACAACAAGAAAATTCATTTCTGCCTTCTTTCAAGAAAAAAGTTGTAAAATCCTTTAATGAATGTTTAGTTTCAGGTAAATAGACAATAAAGTACACTTTGAGTGAGGCTCTGACAACACATTAGAAGAACATTTAATGTACATTAAAATGACTACAGTTTACCCGAACTATCACACGTATTGTGGCATAAAACCTATTGGCAAAGACTGAAATTTCTAGAAGAAAACATAAGGTACATAACATTTTAAAACCTAACTTCCTGGGAAACTTTAATTTTGAAAATAAAAAAGAAATTGCAAATTATATTAAAATACTAAGGATTAGAAGTCTAATTCAAGCCAGAAACACATGAAATTCAAATAGGACTCTACTCATCACTCTCTGTGCATATGCATAAAGTGTTTTCAGAAACACTTCGTAGTTTAAAGAGAAACTTAGAAGAATTCAAAATTAAACATACCCTTGAATATTTACCAACTTCCGCCCTGAAGGAATACAATCTGGTTAATGTATTTTTATTAGTAGTTTGACACTTACTAATACTCCAAAAGTAAAATTAGTCATCTTGATCTCTTATTCTGATTTTGTTCTACGATTTGAAACAAATACAGGAAATATTGCAAAGATTTATACTGGAATATTTTCCATATTAAAGTAAAAGTTAGAGATAAGTGTCATTTTTTAAGAAACTTACTCATACTGTTATACCTATAATGTATGAAGTGATAGTACCTATCTCATTTCCTCCTCAAAACCCCTTACTTACCCAAGTCTGATATTTGCCCAAAAGAAATGTATGTCTTTGAATTCAGCATTGTCCTTTAAGAATTGTTCTTTGGTAAAATTCAAGTATTCCTGAGATTGCTATCATTTGTCTTATGATTTTATGATAATGACAATAAAACAATAACAATTAAAATTTCCTGGTTAACTAGTACTATGTTAGCAATATAGCTGTGTCATCAGATCCTCCCCACAACCCTATGAGACAGATTTTCTTAAGGTTCTTGGTTGCAAACAAGAGAAGTCAAAATGATTGGTGTGTGAATGCAGTGTCCACAGAAACCACTCTAAGAAGAACATGGCTAAAATTACTGAGTAAAACCTTTAAAAACATGCTTATATTGTTTACCTGATTGGAAGCAACAATGAAGAACACATCGGTAGATAATTGATCATCAGGAGCCAATGTTCATGGCAGAACTTATGGTTACTCCCAATAACAAAAAGGTTGCTTCAGAAGGGACACAAAGAACAGGCAACAAAGACTAGAGTCCAAACAAGGTAAGAGATTTAATGAATGGCTTTTCACTTGCAAAATCCCAGACTCACTGAAGAGTCATGCATTGAAGGGATGCTACATCCTCTGAAATGTGTTTTGTTGTTGTTGTTGTTGTCGGAAAACAAACCCATTTTACAAATGTAGGCAAAATTGTTGCCTTGGCTAATGAAGATGAGAGGTGAAGAAGAAAAATTTTCCATGAGAATCCTAAACCCTAGTCTCCGATCAACCAAATAGGGCTCAAATTTAAATTACACATGCGGCATAAAAACAAAATAAAACAAGAACACTCAGAAATTTTTATTTAAATGTGGGATAAGAGAAGATCAAAGATAACAGGTCTGTAAGACAATCTAGACCTGAAACAAAATAGCATATTACTAGAAATAAGATCATGACTCATCAATATAAGGTTCAATGCACCAGAAGTTTACTCTATAACATAGCTTCAAATTTTTTAAAGCAAAACTTGAAAAGACTCCAAGGAGAAACTGACAAGTACACCACTACCTTGGGACATTTTAAACATACAATGTCAATAAATCAAGAAGAAAAATATTTGAAAATACAGAAAAATATAGAAGTCTTCAACAAAAAATATAATATTGAAAAGACATGAACAATTCAAAAATATTACATATGAAATTTACTGGATACTGGTAGAATGGAGCTTAGAAGAAAATTAATATCTTTAATGCATATTTTTAAAGGAAGAAAAGCAGAATATAAATGCACAAAGAATAAAGTTTTAAGAAGTGAGAAAATGGACAATGGGATAAACCACACAAAAAGAAATGATCCGGCCGGGCGCGGTGGCTCAAGCCTGTAATCCCAGCACTTTGGGAGGCCGAGACGGGCGGATCACGAGGTCAGGAGATGGAGACCATCCTGGCGTTTTAACACAGTGAAACCCCGTCTCTACTAAAAAATACAAAAAACTAGCCGGGCGAGGTGGCGGGCACCTGTAGTCCCAGCTACTCGGAGGCTGAGGCAGAAGAATGGCATAAACCCGGGAGGCGGAGCTTGCAGTGAGCTGAGATCTGGCCACTGCACTCCAGCCCAGGTGACAGAGCGAGACTCCATCTCAAAAAAAAAAAAAAAAAAAAAAAAAAAAAAAAAAAAAAAAAAAAAAAAGAAAAAAAAAAAAAAAAAAAAAAAAAAAAAAAAAAAAAAAAAAAAAAAAGAAATGATCCAAGTAAATCAATGAATCAATGTAATCAAATTAAAAGTGTAATCTAAAAGACAACAAAATTAAAAGAAAATTCTGTCAAATAACTAATAAAATTAATAAATTTGTTGTCATATTTATAAAGAAAGAAAAGGTAAGAAACCACAAAAACTTTAGAAATGAGAAAGAAAATGGTATTAGGATTCTCTACAAAAGCAGAACCAATAGGACATATAGATAGGTATAGATATAAATATATAGCTGTATAAGAGGGGACAGATTATGGGAATTCTCAAATAATTATTGAGGGTGAGAAGTCCCATGACTTGCCATCTGCGAGCTGGAGAACCACAGGACTTGGCAGCATAATTCAGTGTGAGTCTAAAGGGCTGGGAACCAGGGGATCCGCTGCTGTAAGTATCAGAGTGTGAAGACTCAAGCGCCTGGAGTTCTCATGTCCCAAGGCAGGAAAACATGAAGGTCCCAGCTCCAGAAGAGAGAGAGAATTCACTTTCCTCTGCTTTTCCGTCCTCAATGGATTGGATGGTGTCCACATACATTAAGTGAGGGCAGATTTCCTTACCGAGTCCACTGATTCAAATGCCAATCTCTTCTGAAAACACCCTCACAAACATATCGAGAAATAATGCATCGCCAGTTATCTGGGTATCTTTTAACCCAGTCCGCTTGACACTTAAAGTTAACCATCACCGAGACTAAATGGAGTTGTAGCAGAGATGATAAGGAATATTACAACTGATGTCACTATGAAGTTTGAGTTTCTTTGACAAATTTGTAGAAAAAGAATTGCTTAGAAGTGCTCAAGAATTAGAAAACCATTTGTAACCTTAGAACCAGTAAAGACACTAAATTATCTCGATCTTTAAAAACTTTCTAAAAGAAAACACTAGTTACAGAAGTTTGAATAGTTAGGATCTACCATATATGCAAGGTAAGTATAATTGAAAAAAATAGAAAAAGAGGAAATATTTCTAAATTCATTTTACAAGGTTAGCATGCTAGAAACCTTACATAATGAAAATATTTTTTAAAATATAGCAAGTTTAAGAATATGGATGCTAAATCCCAAGGTGAAATATTAGGCAACTGAATGTAGCAATGAATCAAAAGGGTAATAAATATATCATGACTAAGACAGATTTAATCCAAAAATGCAAAATTGGTTCACTTTTATAACTATTTTTATGATTCCCTCAAAATGTGTGAGAAAAAATATTAGTTTTTAATGTAGGAAAATACAAAAACAGTTTCTCACCAGGCTAACTTAATAAAAAAGACAAAAATTTCTAGTATCAGAAATGAAAGGGCGTCACCACAGACCTCATATGCATTAAAATAATAAATCAATGCTATAAACAACTCTATGCCCCAAATTTGATAATTTAGATGAAATGAACCAATTCCTTGCAAGACAAAATCCACTAAAACTCGCAAAAGGACAAATAGACAATCTGAATAGGCATATAACAATGAAATAAATTGAATTGATAACACCAGACCCAGATGGGTTCACTAATTCTAGCAAACATTTAAGGAATGAATTGTACTAATTCTCTACAATCTCCTTCAGAAGATAGAAGATGAAGGAATAGTTTTTAACATTCTATGAGGTCAACTATCAGAGCATCGTAAACCAGATGAAGATATTACAAGAAGTTACACACTAAAATATCTCATGAACATATATGCAAAATGCCTCAACAAAACATTAGCAAAATGTATCCAACATTGTATTAAAAAACGTACGTTATGACCAAATGGGATTTATATCAGATATGCAAGACTGATTTGACTTTTGAAAATCAATTTGCATAACACATCACATCAAGAAGTTAAAGAAGAAAAAAACCACATAATCACCTTGATACAGAAAAAGCGTTTGACAAAATCTAACACTGATTCATGATACAAACCAGGAACAAAAGAGAACTTTCTCAATTGGATAAATAACTAGAAACTAATCTACAACTATGATACTTAACGTCAAGAAATTCAAAGCTTCCTCAGGATATAGAGACAAGGATGTCTGCTCTCCCCGCACCTTTTCAACATCATACTGGAAGCCCTAGCTAATGCAATAAGACCAGAAGTGGAAATTAAATTGTTTTTACTAAAAAAAAAAAAAAAAAAAAAAAAAAAAAAAAAATTATGGCCTTAGAACCAGCAAAGATTATTCTCTTGCTCTTTAAGGAAAAAATAAATAAAAAATTGTCTTTGTTTGCAGATGACATAATCATCTTTGTAGAAAATCCTCCAAGATCAATAACAACAACAACAACAAAAATCCCTGGAATTAATAAGCAATTATAGCAAGGTTGCAGACACAAAGTTAATATACAAAAGTCAATTATTTTTCTGTATATCAGTATTGAATAAGTTGAACTTGAAATTTAAAACACGGTATTTCAATCAGCACTGCAAAAAAATGAAATACTTAGGTATAAATAAGGAAAACTACAAAACTCTGACGAAAAATATCAAAGAACCAAACAAATGGAGAGGTATTTCATGTTTATGGATGACTCAATATCGTAATGATGTTCATTCTTCCCAACTTGACCTACAGATTTAATGCAATCCCAATCAATATCCCAGCAAGTTATACTACAGATATCCACAAACTGCTTCTAAAGTGTATATGGAAAGGCAAAAAACCCAGAAAAGCCAACACAATATTAAAGAAGAACAAAGTTGGAGAAGTAACACTACTTTAAGATTTAATAGAAAAGTATAGTAATTAAGACAGCACAGTAGTGGTGGAAGAATAAACAAATCGCTCAGTGGAATAAGATAAAGGGCCCAGAAATAGACTCACACAAATATATTCAAATTATCTTTCAGAAAGAAACAAAGGCAACGTAATTTTTTAAAAATTGTCTTTTCAACAAATGGTGCAGGAAGAAATAGAAATCCAAATGCGAAGAAATGAATCTAGACTTAAACACCTTCTTAAAAATTAATTCAAAACAGATCCTAGACCTAAATATAAAACCTTTTAGAAGATAACAGAAAATCTACATGGCACTGGGGTTGGCAATAACCGTTTAGGTACAACATCACTAGATGATTCAGGAAAAAAAGAAATAAGCTGAACTTCATCAAAATTAAATTTATGCTCTACAAAAGATAATGTCAAGAGAATAGGTAGATAAGCCACAAACTGGGAGGAGACGTTTGCAGAAGACATATTTGATAAATGACTGCTATTCAAAATAGACAACTCTGAAAACGCAGCAATAAGAAAACAATCTCATTTAAAAAATGGGTAAAATACATTAACAGACACCTCATCAAAGATAAGCACGACAGGCCGGCCGCGGTGGCTCATGCCTGAAATCCCAGCACTTTGGGAGGCTGAGGTGAGAGGATCAAGAGGTCAGGAAATCGAGACTATCCTGGTTAACATGGTGAAACCCCGTCTCTACTAAAAATACAATAAACTAACCTTAGGCCGTGGTGGCGGCGCCTGTAGCCCCAGCTGCTCCGGAGGCTGAGGCAGGAGAATGGCGGGAACCCGGAAGGCGGAGCTTGCAGTGAGCCGAGATCGCGCCACTGCACTCCAGCCTGGGCGACAGAGTGAGACTGTCTCAAAAAAAAAAAAAAAAAAAAACAAAGGTAAGCATGACAGATAAGCATCACAAAGATGACAAGTAAGCATATGAAAAGATGTTCCACATCATGTATCAGGGAAAGGCAAACTAACCGGATACCACTACACACCTATTAGAATTGCCAAAATCCAAAACACTGACAACACCAAAGGCTGGCAAGCATATGGAGCAATAGAAATTCTCCTTTATTACTGGTGTGAATGCAAACAGTACAGCCACTTTGGAAAATAGTTCGCAAGTTCCTTACAAAACTAAACATACTGTTATCATATGTTCCAGCACTCACATTCCTTGGCTTTTATCCAAAGAAATTGAAAACTTATATCCACACAAAACCTGCACACAGATGTTTAGAGAAGTTTTATTCAAAATTGCCAAAACTTGAAGCAAGTAAGATGTCCCTCTTGTAAGCGAAGGGATAAATTGTGGTACATACAGACGAAGGAATATATTCAGCACTGAAACAAAATGAGGTATCAAGTCATGAAAAGACATGGAGATTTAATTACATATTACTAACTGAAAGAAGCCAACCTGAAAAGGCTGCTTTCGGTATGATTCCAACTCTGACATTCTGAAAAAGGCAAAACGATGGAGAAAGTAAAAAGATCAGTGGTTGCTAGGGGTTTAGGGTAGAGACGGGTGAATAAGCACAGAGGATTTTTAGGGCAGTAAAATTATTCTGTACATACATTATTTGTACATACATTAATTGAACATAATTATGAATAAAATTATGTAAATAATTAACATTAATTGTACATCATTATTTGTACGTACATTAATGGAAGATACATATCACAATAGATTGACCCAAACCTAAAGAATATACAACACCATGAGTGAACCCTAATGTAAACTATGGATTTGGGTGATAATGGTGTGTCAATGTAAGTTCATCACCTGTAGCAAATGTGCCACTATGATGATGCTGATAATGAGGACTGGGGTAAGACAGGGGGTATAGGAAATCACTGTACCTTCTGCTCAATTTTTCTGTGAATCTAAAACTGCTCTAAAAAAAAAGTTTGTTTAAATACACACACACACACACACACACACACACACACACACACACACACACAAAACCCTGAAAACCAGAAGAAACTGAAAGGAAAAAAAAAAAAAAAAAAGACCTATTTTATGGCCCTGGAATCAGTAAAGACACTACATTATTATCTTGATCTTTAAGGGAAGGAAGAAATAAAAGTTTTTATTTGCAGATGACATGAAATCATCCTCATAGAAACTTCCTTAACCTGTTAGAGACTATGTAAGGAACAAAACAAACTATGACAAACATTTCAGCTATTTATAAACAAAGCATTTCTTTAAATCCGAAACAGGACAGGGGTGCCAACTATCACCACTTCATTCAACACTCACAACACACAAACACGAGAGCAGGGGACAGTAAACTCATAAGTAGTAAGAGAGGTGCCTAAGAAAAAAGCCACAGTCTTTGAAGTCAGTAAATCCAACACACACTGAAGTAAACAGAATTCTACAAAGACATGTAAATCAGGAAAGAAGTGGGGAGACACTTTAGAGATACAAAAGAAAGGAAGAAAAGAAGAGAAGAGAAAGAAAAAAGGTATAAGGTTTAAAAAAGAAACAACATTTATTGGCAGCTGATATAACTGTTCACAGAAAACTCAAATTAATCTATGTATTGAAAAATTGTTAGAATGAAAAATGTTAATATAGATTTGAAAAGTGACATTCTTTCAACAAATGGCGCTGAGAAAACCGGATATCCACCAGCAAAAGAATGAAGCTGCACCTTTACGTAGGACGATATACAACAATTTAAAATGGTTCAAAAGACATCAATTGAACAACAAAAGTTTTAAAACTGTTAGAAGAAAACATTAGGGTAAATCTTCATCGCATTAGATTTGCAGTGATTTTATGATGTAACACCAAAAGCATAGGCCACAAAACAAAAAAGAAATGAATTGTACTACACAAAAATGAAACCTGCACATCAAAGGACACAATCAACAAAGTGTAAAGGCAACCCATGGAGTTGGAAAAAATACTTACACACTATTTATCTGTTAAACAACTAATATCCCTAATATATAAACAAACTCCTACAGCTCAACAGCAAAATGTTTTTAAATAAGGAAAAGATTTAAATAGACATTTCTCCAAAGAAGATATATAAATGACCAATAGACATATGAAAAGATGCTCAATATCATTAGTCATTAGGGAAATGAAAATCAAAATCACAATGAGATACCGCTTCACACATATTAGTATGGCAATAACTTCTTTAAAAATGGTAATAATGTACATAAATAGAAACCCCTGTGCATTACTAGGAGGAATATAAAATGGTATGAGCTGCTATAAAGAACACTTTGGTGGTTTCTCAACAAGTTCAGCATAAATGTATATATGACCCAGCAACTCCACTCTTTGGTGGAATATATGGTATATATGGAATATATGGCAGCATTATTCACAAGAGCCAAAAGGTGTATATAATGTAAGTGTTCACTAATATATGAACAAACAAAAGTATGTACATTCAATGCAATATTGTTCAACCATAGTAAGAAACAAGGAAGCAATAGCCAGAGCAACCAGGCAAGAGAAGCAAAAGGGATCCATAAATAGGGAAAAGAAAATCAAACTATCTCTCTTCACTAATGATATGATCCTATACCTAGAAAACCCTAAAAACTCCACAAAGAAGACTCTAGAACGAATAAACAATTTTAGTGATGTTTCTGAATACAAACTCAATGTACAAAATCAGTAGCATTTCTATACACCAATAACATCCAGGCTGAGAGTAAAATCAAGAACACAATCCATTTACAATAGCCACAAATAAAATGAAATACATAGGAATACAGCTAACCAAGGAGGTGAAAGATCTCTACAAGGAGAACCATAAAACACTGCTGAAAGACATCAGAGATGACATAAATGAATGGAAAAACATCCCATGCTCATGAATTGGAAGTATCAATATTGTTAAAATGGCTATACTGCCCAAAGCAATATATAGATTTAACGCTATTCCTAGCAAACTACCAATGTTGTTCTTAACAGAATTGTTTACAACTATTCAAAAATTCATGTGGAACCAAAAATGAGCCCTCAAATCCAAAGCAATCCTAAGTTAAAAGAACAAAGCCAGAAGTATCACAATACCTGACTTTTAAAAGGCTGTAGTAACCCAAACAGCTTGGCACTGGTACAAAAACAGACACACAGACCAATGCAACAGGACAGAAAACTCAGAAATGAAGTCACACACTTACAACCATCTGATCTGTGACAAGGACAACAAAAAGCAATGGGGAAACGACCTCCTGGTTCAATACATGGTGCTGGGATAACCAGCTAGCCACATGCAGAAGAATTAAATTGAACCTTTACCTTTCACTATATACAAAAAATTAACTCAAGACTGATTAAAGATTTAAATGTGAGACCTAAAACTGTAAAATCCTAGAATAAAATCTAGGAAATCCTCTCCTTGACATCAGCCTTAGCAAAGAATTTCTGACTAAGTCCCCAAAAGCAATTGCCAGAAAAACAAAAATTGATAAATGGGACCTAATGAAACTACAGTGCCTCTGCACTGCAAAAGAAACAACAGAGTAAGCAGACGTTTACAGAATAGGAGAAAATATTCACAAACTATGCATCTGACAAAGGTCTAAGGAATGTAAATCAACAAGCAAAAAACAACCTCGTTAAAAATGAGCGAAGAACATGAACATACCCTTCTCAAAAGACAACAAAGAACCAGCCAACAAACATGAAAAACTGTTCATCACTAATTATCAGAGTGAGATACCATCTTGCACCAGTCAGAATGCCTACTATTAAAAAAAAAAGATGCTGGTGAGGCTACAGAGAAAAGAAAATGGTTACACACTGTCGATGGGGATGTCAACTGGTTCAGCCACAGTGAAAAGTAGTTTGGAGACTGGATATATATCCAAAGGAGAATAGATTGCTATACCAAAAAGGCACATACACACATACATTCATCACTGTGCTATTCAGAATATCAAATATATGATATGAACCTAGGTACCCATCAGTGGTAGACTAGATAAAAAAAATATGGGGTACATATATATATACCATTGAATATTACACAGCCATAAAAAAGAATGAAATCTCGTCCTTTGCAGCAACACGGATGGACCTGGAGGCCATAATCCTAAGCAAACTAACACAAGAACAGAAAATCAAATACCCCAAGTTCTCACTTATACGTGGGAGTGAAACATTGAGCACCCATGGACAAAAACATGGGAACAATAGACACCATGAACTATCAGAGACGGGACAGAGGGAGTAGAGCATCATAGGTCAAAAAAACTACCTATTGGGTACTAGGTTCACTACTTGTGTGCCATATACCCGTACAACAAACCTGCACAAGTACCCTATGTATCTAGAAGTTGAAAAGAAAAAAATGAAATTTTGACACAGGCAACATGGATATACATGGAAATATTATGCTAAGTGAACTTAGCCAGACACAGAAGGACAAATATTACATGATCCCACTTTTATGAGGTACCTAGAATAGGCAAATTCCTAAAGACAGAAAGTAGAACAGAATTACAAAGGGCAGTGAAGAGGGAGGAATAGGGAGTAATGTTTAATGACTACAGAGTTTATGTTGGGGATAATGAAAAAGTTTTGCATATAGATGGTGGCAATGGTTATGCAACATCATGAATGTACTTAATGATACTGAATTATATACACTTACAGTTAAAATATTAAATACTCTTTATATACTTTATAATAAAAAATTATATTCTATGCCATAAAAGAACTACTACAGCATTAAATTAAAACATCCATTTTACTAACCAAAAAGAAAAAATAAATATCTGGAATTAAAAACATATATATAAATATTTTATAGAAATGTTAAGACTTTATTGAAAGACAATAAGGAAAATGAAATGCATATCACATTTATAGATGGGATGATCCAAATTATAAATTTTCCCTAAATTATTTATAAACGCAATATAGTCCCAATCATAACCACAAAGGGATTTTCCATGGAACTTGGTGAGCTAATTGTCAGTCTATTTAGGAAAGCAAAGGCCCAGTAACAGTCATGACACAAAAGTAACCTCCATTGATATTAAGAATTGTTAAAATAATCTCGTTAGTAAAACAATGTAATGTTGGCATAGCAAAAGGTAAACAGATCAATGAAACAAAATAAACTTAGAATTGGGACAAGTGCTTATCTATAGGAATAAAATAGGGAATAAAAATGAAAGGAAACCTCTAGGTTATGCTACACACACACACACACACACACACACACACACACACAGATTTCAGATGGATTGTGGTCTTAAATATGTAAGAAAAATATAGGTAAATAAGTGCATGACTTTAGGGTAAGGAAAGATTTCTTCAACATGTTTAAAAGTTAACCTATGAAAGAAAATATTACAGTTATAACTATATTAAAATGAAGATTTGTTTAGCCTAAAACACCATGAAGAGAAGGGTAACTTTCAAATGGAAAAAAATGTTCACATACAAAGGCAAATGACTGATTTCCAGAATATATTAAGAACCAGTCCAAATATATCAAGAACAAACCTCCCTCCCAATAGAAAAATGGAAAAAGACATGAACAGGCATTTCACAGAAAAAAAGTACCTCAAATGTCTAAAAGTCACGATTCACACTTCAGAAGTAATCAGGGAAATATCAAATGTTGGCAAGATGTGGACTGATATGGTTTGGCTGTGCTCCTACCCAAATCTCATCTTCTAGCTCCCATAATCCCCACATGTGATGGAAGGGACCCAGTGGAGGTAACTGATCACGGGAATGGGTTTTTCCCACGTCCTACTCATGATAGTGAATAAGTCTCACGAGATCTGATGGTTTTATAAATGGGAGTTCCCCTGCACACGCTGTCTTCCTACTGCCATGTAAGACGTGTCTCTTCTCCTCCTTTGCCTTCCACCATGACTGTGAGACCTCCCCAGCCATGTGCAACTGTAAATCTATTAAACCTTTTCCTTTATAAATTACCCAGTGTTGGTTATGTCTTTATGAGCAGTGTAAGAACAGACTTAACACAAGGAAAATGGGAATTCTCATTTAAAGATGATTATAACTTAGTAAATTTGAACATACGCACAACTTCTATGATCCAGAAAATGTTACTCCCACAGGAAATCTGCCATAGGGCCTTAAGAGATATAGGAATATTTATATCAGCATCATCTGTAATAGTAAGAAATTACAAACAACAACAGAAGAGAGAAGCAAACGTGCTGTAGTTTCACAATAGAACGCCAATATGCAGGGGGTATTAACTGGAGCTACATATTGGAAGTGGGTAGGTTTTTAAAAATACCCGTGACTAGGCCCTACACCAAGAGGTAAGAATTTCATTGATATGTGGTAGAACCCAGGCATTAATAGTTTTGAAAATCTTCCCAGCGGATTCAAATGTGCATTGATGTTGATTAACCACTGTTACACAACATTGTAAATGAACTAAAACGACACAATCATGAACCAGTCTCATAGAAACACAATTGAGAAAAGAAAATTTCTGAAAAATACAAAGATTTCATTTGTGTTAATCAAAAGAAAGGAACTACACGATGTATTGTTTACAGCTATGTACGTACGTAACAAACCTACAAAAATGCAAAATAATAATTAATATAAATATCAAAGAGTGCTTATACCTGGTGAGGAGGAAGAAGATGTAAGTAGGGAAGAATATACAAAGAAATGCTTTTTAAAAGCATTTTAAATTTTAAATGCTTTTTAAATGCATTCCTTTTTTAAGAAGTGGCATTTAAAAATTTTATTTAGTTAATTGACACATTGTAATTGTACGTATTTATAGGGTACAATTGTGTGTGTGAATACATATATGTGTTATAAAATCACAGTATTTAGCATGACCATCACCTCATGCATTTATCATTTCTTTGGGGTAAGGATATTCCCAAGCTTTTCTTCTATTTTTTAATATACCATATCTTGCCTAACGTCTTACTTCTGAAGATAACAGTGGTTACTTAGGGATGTGTGTGAATGCTTATCCTTCATTAAATTATGTTTCTAAATATTCTTTAGCATATATAATAAAAATGCTTTCAGTTACTTGTAAGGTTAATAAAAACATAATGAGAAGTGCCTAGAATCAGTGTTAACACTGAAGAACCAGATTTGAAAAACTAGCAGAAACTCTGGAAGTCTTGTCTACTGAGAACACATATGACTGGACACTGAATGTTGCTCAGTAATCACTGCCAGGATAAAGGCTCCACTGACCACGCAATTTTGTATCTTTCTCTGTCTCTCCATACTAAGCGCGCGCACACACACACATACACGCACGCACCCACACATGCACACGGAAATCTTCTGACATACTTATTGCACAGGTTACACGCAGTCTGGGAAACAAGTATCTTTTTAGCTTCAGCAGTGGGAACTGGGCCCTGCCAACATCCCCCAGGCCATCAGGTAACCCTGACTGATAGGCTTATTGAAATTTCAAATAGTTAAGGAGTATGTCTAGCGAATGGCAGAATTCAGAGTATTTACCCAAAACGCACCACATTTCCTCACTTGTACCTCTGTTTCCTGACAAGAGGATCATTTGGTAAACCTAGGGGTAGAAGGAAAACAACAAAAAGGCTTGTTTGCTTTTTCTTTGTCTACCATGGAAAAATGAAAAACATTTTTATTAGAGCAAAAGATCTGTTTCTTTAAGAAGCAACTTCTCCTATACTCACTTCTTAAACCACCCACCCCCACACACACACATACATACACACACATCAAGGTGCATACACACATTTATTTATTGGTTTTGTTTGGTCAGCTGATGGTTTTTATCTTTTCTCTGCCACTATAGAGACATCGCCTTTGGGATACTATTATGTGAAAACATCAGTTTCTTATGTATAATGCTCCTTTATATGTACACATTTGAAATTTCAGCAATCATGGAAAACAATCCTTTGTATTCTGTATTATGCGGTGTAATATGCACATATATATATACATGTATTTGTGTGTGTGTGGTAACACACATATACATACATGTGTCTTATTGGCTCACATTATTAGGCACAAGCGGTCACCAATAACTTTTATGGGAGTGTTACCTTGGTGATGGCAGTGAGGTCATCTAGTAAGTGTTGTCAGGCTGTAAAAATTGTGTTTTCCTCAACATGAACATGTACGTGGGACTGCTGGTCCCAGAGAAGAAGCAGAAGGAGCATACGCTTGAGTTAGGGAATGGCAGCAACCCACAGCCTTGGCCTGATTTTTTCTGAGTACCAGGGAAGGAAGCCAAAGCCTTGAGTAGAAATCAATTGCTAAAGTCTCATGAAACTCAAACTGCACTGCAGGAAAATTCATAAGCAAAGACTAACACTTCATTAAAAGGAACACAAATCATGACACCAGCATCTTAGTGCAGACATCTTAGTGAGACAGGAACAACACATAAAAAAGCATGTTCATGGTCTGTTCTTACCCCATGAGCTCACAAACATATGCTCATCACCACATCCCGAGAAAGGAGAAGCTTAACCAAGTCATTAGAACTGACTGCACAGCTTTTGTGTTCCACTGTGCATAAATACGGGCGATAAGGGCACAGCGTTCAATGAGAATGTGAAAAAGGCATTACACATCACAGGAGCAAAGTCTCTTAAAGTGGATTTATTATATTTAATTAGACACAGACATAATAAATAGGCCTTTCTGCTGAGTGTCAATTTAACATCTCTCCACTTAGACTCTGCAACAAATAACCTTTTCATTCATGTAATATGATAACAGCTAAAACCAAAGTGCATCCTTATTTATGTCAATTTCAGAAAGAAAAACTGCACAATATTGGAGTTGTATACACAAATAAATCCCATTTGAAGCTAATATCCCTGGAAATATTTTCAATATAAACAGAAAAGTCAGTATTTTAAAAACGTTTTCTAAAGAAAGTAATGTAACAACCAGTTATAACAAGTATATTTATTACAGTTTCTCATTTTTAAAAATTAAAACTGTTGTAAGGTTATTTTCTGCATAGATATACATCTATAGAAAACTGAAATATACATAAACCTGTATGTATATTGTACCATTTTGATAGGATCCTAGAAGACTTCATTTGGATAAAACAACATCTTCAGTTAAAATAACACTTTTCTTTCAATTATAAAATATAATTGAAAGAAAAATCAGAATATGTTCACCTTGAGTTCACTTCCGCTTACCCCTGAATATAAATGTGTAAATATCATTAAATATAAGTTTTACATATAAACTGAAATTCAGTGTGAATTTATAATGTTTTAAAACTCAATGTTTGTGAGTCTTCCTCACAAATGTTTGACTTTCACTGAATTAGTGAAGAGATGAAAGAACTCACCCTACCCCGTATCTAATTATTTTCAGCACCCCTGCAGGTGTGTGGCCCAGGGACATCACAGCAGAGAGGCAGAAAGTGAAGTTACACAGACTTGCTCCATCTCACCTGTGCACTGTAGTGAAACACGCTTAGCTGTGTCCCTTCTGGACCCTTACAAAGTGGAGCTGTCTGCTACCTGCTATGAAGGTCAGCATTTGCTGTTACTCCAGAGCATAAGCCCAGCCTTGTTGTAACTCAGGAGTTGGCCAGTGTCTTATTCACCTATTTCCCAAATAGCTCGTTGAGTAAGGTAAGGCTGTGAGTGAGTCTAGGTACGGATGGATGAATTAAGCCAGAGTAGCTCATTCCTTACTAGCAAAGAAAAGAGCTGACTATATTATATAATTCTGAAAATTCTGTGCAGTGAGTTCTAAAATTACCTAAGAGAGCGCAGCTTTTATATTACATTTTATATGTGAAATATATGCCAAAAGAGGAAGCAATGACAGAAGGGTGAGATTAGAAGACCCACAGGGTAACCACGGCATAGTGAGTAGAGGGAAGATGGGAGACAGTAGATAGATAGGCAAGAAATCAAGTCACAGAACCTGAAGCTGCGGTGCCACCTCTTGCCAGTGTGTTCTAGTCAACAGCGCAGTCTGTCATAAGCGCCTGTTACCAACACTAGTTAACATCTGTGAATGACTGACATATTTAAATCGAAAGCAGACTTCAGTGAATCCCTAAAATCTTGTTAATGTACAATGCATTTGGTTGCCCTGTCTTGAAGAGGGAAAAATGGATCTACTGAGAATTGCCAATAGGGGATTTTTCCTCTAAAGTGCATCTGTCATGGGCACTCCATGGAGAAAAATGTCGAGAACTGTTACTTTGCACAACATATACTCTGCCTGGGGCCCTCATGAACTGCTTGCTTATTCTGACATATAACCTCAGAGAATTGAATTCACATAGAAACCTACATATGTTAACTGGCTACATCAGCCACTACACAAACATACGCTGAACCTAGGTAACCATATGCATGTCATGTCCACATAATCCTCTAAAGTGCATTTCATATGTCAGTTCTGGGTAGGAAAGGGGCTATGGGAAGACAGAAGGTGTCTAAGATGACAGAAATGTGGCAAGAATAAAATGCAAAGGACCTTAAGGTGATCCAAAGTCAGGCTCAACAGCCTCAAAGGAATGAACAGAGACAGCACACAGCTATTAGTGTAATCCTCTACTAGAGTCTCATGGTATCCTTTGATGCCACGTGCTATAAGAAAATTTGGTTAAAGAAAAACTGAAGGTGTGTCTCCATACAACTTGCAGATTTTGGGCAGATATGAAAGATGGGAAAAGTAAAGGACCCAAAATCTGTCCCACCTAGAGGTTTCACATCTATGGGGAAGCAAAACTCTGTTATTACACAGGGAATGTGAATGTTTAGAAACACTCATAAATGCCTATGAAGACAGGATAGGAGATTCTAGGTAGAGCACTCTTCCAGGAAAAAGAAAGTGATAGGGCCAGGAAATAAAGTAGGGTACAATTAAAAAGGTGAGGGCTATGAGGGAAGGATGCTAAACCAGCCATTGAGAATCTTAAGACACTCCCTGGCTCAATGTCCCATGGAGTTGTTAATGACTTGGTGGGTTATCTGTGCTTGACATACTCATTGTCAAAAAGGTAACTGGAGAGAACAGTAATTAATCAAAATAAAGTATACTTGACTGGTACAATTCAAGGCATGGTGGCCCCTGGGACAAATTTAAATGTACAGAATTCTTTCCAATTTGAGAGCTCCAGGCTGACAATTACCCACCCTCATTATACTTTCATTTACTTTCTTCCCTTCCAATTGTTTTGTTATTGTCATCGAAAGTCCAATTTCTCTGTATTCATTCTAATTCCTGTTCATTACCATTTCTATCACTCTACTGAGAGATTTTAAGGTTTAGCAGCTATTTCTTTATACAAATTTTCTACATCAGTTTTTGGAGTGAGAAGGTAGACAGAAGAGAACCCTAATGATATGAGACTGACTCACAGCTGAGTCTTGAAATGGTTTGCTTGAACACTGGCCACTTTTGTCATCATTGAAAAGTCACAAAAAAAGAAACACATTTTAATTTATTACATGGAAAAAAGCCTGCTGGCACTGACTCATTCTGGAAAGCTATACCTGTCCAGCAGATCCAAGGAGTTTGGCAAAAACAGAGTTGAGGGAAAAGGAGGTCAGATTCAAGATCAAAAAGGACTCTTAGTTGTAAATAAGTTTCTCACCAGTTTCACTAGTAGACAGAAATTTATTAAACATTATAGGTAGCACACAGACCTTTCAAGAGGATCAAGAACCACCCTTGGACACTGTACAGCTAGGTTGCATGCCCAAGTCCCACTGGCAGGTGGCTGCAGTAAAATCTGGTTGCTGCCATCAGTGACAGGGACACTTGAGCTTGCATTATTGATGCTGGGTAGGAATCCTCTGTGAGGACCGCTCCAATGACCATCAAGAAAAGAGTATCTCTGCCACATGGATTTCTACTTTTTCAGCTCACTCTCTTGCAAAATGAAATTTTGGTCAGATACATGTGGATGATGAAGCTAAGGTCATATGCTAAGCTCCAGCTGAAAAGGAAGTGTGAAAGTTAGTTCCCAGCTCATATCTTGAGGACATGGGACTCATAAGATGGAAAACTGTCACATGTGAGAAACATTCAAGAGGTGCTAGGTATCTAAAACTATATATTAAATGTCCACTACAGTAGGAGAGCTTTCAATAGATAACTCAAGGTCTTTAAATGCTAAGAAAAAAATATCAAAGACTGTATCACATGTCTGTGCTTACCATCACTAATTGGTTTCTCTGAGAGAGCAGTGTGCGTATTGTTATATTATAATGTGTATGCATATATACACACATACATATACACATACACACACATACACATATATACATACACACATATACACACACATACACACATATATACACAGAAATATATACACGGATATATATACACATATATATATATATAATGTATATGCTTGGTGTGTGGGGAAAAAAACCCACACCTTTGGTCAGAGAAGTCCTCTTGTGTCTTGATGATTGTTACGGTGGTGTGAGGGCAGACGAAAAACAGATTGAGAGAGCTTTTTCCTAAACACATATATATGATGAAGTATGCATATATTCTAGTACCCAGTAACAACCACACTGGTCATCTCAGAACTCCTGCTTCTTTTAAAGCTACAACTAGGCTTACAGATCCTCTGATTCAGCTACTTTATCTGATAAGTGTGTGGAGACTGGATGAATTGGCAGCAATCACCCAAATAATCAGTGGCAGAACTGGAACTGGAAAGATGCAATTATACATGCTCAACATGACTTTCATATTTGCATTTCCTGGGAAGTCATTGCTGGTTGAATAAGTCTGCCTATGAGAGTCTATTTTCATTTCCATCAGCTCTAGAATTCCAGAATATCCTGTTAGTTGGATGAATATCCTGCTCAAACCTACTTTTAGCTATACTATTTGCCCCTTGTATGAATAGTTATTTCTCTAACCAAGTCTGATCCGTGCTAGGCCCCAAATTGTCCACACACTGCTATGCTTTTGAACTATTACTTGTGCTGTTTCCTCTGCCTAGAACACTCTTCCACATTTTCTGATTGAAAATAGTATACTAGTTCTTGGAAGGGAAATCAAGTACAACCTTGTATCTATTTCAACACACCAGATCCAGCTTAGTAAAAATCTGTGTGTTACATTGTATCACTATTATTAATTTACATATATGCCTCCTTCAAAGCCTGAGTGACACTGCCCTCTTTGAATCCCTAGTAACTAAAATAGTGTTTTATTCGTAGGGTCCTATGAATGTTTGATGAGTGAGGGATGCTATCCCTTAGGTTCATACTGAATGTGAAATACCCTGAGAACAAGACTCTGGGTGCTATGAAAATACATTAATATTAAATATATTGTCAATGTGATTTTGGAAACATCCTTTTTACTCACTTATCGACATGTCAAGGATTATTAGAATAAGCTTTCAATGTACTTAGTTTTCGGGGATATCTTAATTTAAGGCTCCCTTTTAAAGACTGCCAATAGTATTGGTTGAAAAATTAAAATATAGTTTATCATGTGAATTTGAGTTCTCTCAAGGCTGTCTTCCAGTTTATTTTTTGAATAAAACTAGTATATATTCAAAACTCTTGTAGTGGGAATCCAGACGGGTATTTTTAAACAGAGGTTTTGTATCCATGATGCGGATGAGTGAAACAGATGTGTCAGTGGTGAGAGGCTTCCACATAATCTTAGTTGGAGAAACTGCTGAGTCAAGCTTTCCATTCCTGTTTGACTCCATAATTACACTGCAAATTTCCCAGGCCAAATTAATACTATAAACAAAGTGACTGATGGAGATGCAAGACGGCTGACAAGAGGCAGTTAGGGTACACCACTCTCACAGAGAGGAAGCAAAGTGGTGAGTAAATAGCAGCTCCTCAAGGGAATCATCTAAGGGACCAGTCAGGATTCGCAGAGGAAGTGAGAGGACCCACAGAGAACAGACAGGAGCCAAACTGGGCAATGGTGCGTCAGGGTCTGAAGTGGAGCTGGGAGACGCTCCCTGGCACAGGGAAAGGATGAGTGAAGGCAGATCCTCAGGGGATCCATACCTCACACACAGATCTTTGCAATCCTGGGAATGGGAGAAACCCCTAACCTCCCCCCGCCCACCATCCCCCGGGCATCTAGACTGACAGAGAGCCTCCTGGAGTTTTTGCAGAGGCAGGACTGATGCACACATGGAGCTCTACAGGCTCAAGGTCCCAGAGCAGCCCTGTACCAGCTGCCATAGCCCTGATAGCGGCCACAGCAGGGGTGAGGAGGAGCGGTCAGACTGCCCCTGCTCCTCTATGCCAGGCAAGGCTCAGCTCTGGCATCCAGCACAACAGTCCCACCCCTGCCTGAATTCCATGGGTGGGCACAACTCTGTGTTCCCCTGACCACCTATAGAGCAGACCATGCTCCTACTGCTCCAAGCCAGGCAAAGCCAGCTATTCTGGCTTCCAGTGCAGCGACCCCGCTCCCACCAGAACTCTGCGGGCTGGCACAGTCTGTGTTTCCCTGGAAAATGCCCGGCCAGCAGACCACACACCTCTACCCCAATTGCTTCAAACCAGGCAAGGCTCTGCTCAGGCTTGCAGTAGAGTCCTTGCCCCCACCTGGACATCGCAGTGGGTCACAGCTCTCCATTCCTCTGGGGCAAGACTCCCAACAGTAATAGACAATGCTTGGCACCTTTACGTGCCCCCAGCAGTGAAGTTCAGCACTGTTTAAATGGGAGGGAAGTGCAAGGGTGCCAAGTGCCCCACAGCCACCAGTCTCCGTTGCCCCAGCTGAGGGTCCCACCGTCTCCAGTGAAAGGCCCACAGCACAGCTGCCCTGCCTACACCCGACCATTTTACCTGTGGCCTAGGGCCCTTCTGAAAACCCAACCCCCACAGGCCTGTGCTATTCTCTCCGACTCCCACCACCTAAGCGTTCTACCTGCTCCTGCCAGAGAGTTTGACTAGTGACCCAGGGACCAGCACCTGAACTCTGGGCTAGCCCAACCCCAGTTGAGCCCCTTCAAGACTCACACATGCTGTCCAGCAGGCCATCTAGGAGCCTGGGAACTGGGGAACTACCCCATCCCAACTCTGCTGACACCTGACCACTTACCTCAGGGCCCGAGGTCAGACCAACCCAACCGGCTGACACCAACGTCATCAACACCAACTCACATGAGCCCAAAGGTGGAGCCAGCTCCTTTACAAGAAGTAGCAGTACTATCATACCAGAACAGACAAACCTTAAAGACATCTGTATCAGGTCAAGTGATGAAGTTATGCCCTGACATCAGTCCCACAGAGAGTTACAAAACAGGCATTCCCTATAGGTCTCAACCACACTTCAGTCTAGAGATACACTACAGTATGTATCTCAACTAGGAGTCATGAGCCCTGGAACACGGGTGTGACAGAGAAACAGATTATGTTCTTGCCTATCTAGGATGGAGAACCAGTGCAGCCTCTCACCCGCCACCACAGAGATACCCCTGTGTAATTCACCAGGAACTCCTCCCAACCACCCTTACTAGGACTGGAGCCTGTGCTTGCCGTTGGAATATTCATGAGCAAGTCAGAGTTTCCACGTATGCCCAGCTGTGTCCCACCACCCTGGTAGAACAGGAAGCTCAGAACAGCAGGCACCCGACTGTCCAGTTCTTCACCTGAAACAACAAAGAGCACCTCACAGTAAACAAAAATGAAGTTCATAACTACCTGTTTTTGTGTGGCAGCTAGATTTTACCTGCAACTGCCATCTATTGGTCTATAGGTCAAACCCCACAACCCAATACAAAATCTGCTGACAGAAGAGCACGGGACTATAGAAGCAAAGTCAAAAGCCCCTATCCAATATGAGAAGGAACCAGTGTAAGAATTGTGCCACCATAAAAACATGAATGTTGTAACAACAAAGGCTCACTCTAGCTCGCCAGCAATGGTCCCAAAATGGAGACACAAAGATGGTAGATGGAGAAGTCAAAGCGTGGATTACAGGGAAACTCAATGAGATCCAATGTTGAAATCAACAAAAAAATCTGTAAAGCAATCCAGAAAACAAGAGAAGAGGTAAACAACTTTAAAAAAAAAAAAATCAATCAGAGCTACTGAAACTGAAAAACTCACTTAAGAGATTTCAAAATACAATTGAGAGTTTTAACAATAGAGTGGACCAAGCAGAAGGAAGAGTTTCTGGGACTAATGGCCAATCTTTCCAAGAAACCCAATCAGACCAATAAAAAAAGAGAATTTAAAAAGGCTTTGAGAAATACGGGATTATGTAAAGTGACCAGGCCTACAAATTACTGGCATTCCTTAGAGAGAAAGAGAAAAGGTAAACAACTTGGAAAACATATTTGAGGGAATAATTCAAGAAAAGTTCTTGAATCTTGCTAAAGAGGTAGACATCCAGATACAAGAAATCCAGAGAATACCTGCCAGATACTATACAAAACAAGCATCATCAAGGTATGTACTCACCAGACTGTCTAAGGTCAATGCTAAAGAAAAAATCTTAAAGGGAGCTGAGAAAAAGGTCAGATTACATACAAAAGAAACACCATCAGGCTAGCAGAGACTAAGGGCCTATTTTTAGCATTATCAAAAAAAAGAAACGCCAACCATGAATTTTGTACCCTGCCAAACTAAGCTTCATAAGCAAAGGTGAAATAAAATATTTTGCAGACAAGAAATTGCTAAATGAATGCATTACCACTAAACCAATCTTATAAAATATTCTTAAAGGAGTTCTAAAGATGGAGGCAAAAGAACAATATTGGCTTCCACAAAACCATATCTAAGTACATCATCCACAGACACTATAGGAACTAGAAAACAAAAGTTAACAACTTTGAGATAGGATCAAAACCTCAGATTTCAGTATTAACCTTGAATAACTGCACTCCAGCCTGGGCAACAAAGCGAAGACTCCATCTCAAAAAAAAAAAAAAAAAAAAAGTAAGCAAGAACCATTCATTTTCTCTCTTAAGAGACCTATCTCACATGTAACAAGCCCCATAGATTCAAGGTAAAGGGTTGGATAAATATCTATAACACAAATGCCAGACAAAAAAGAACAGGGGTCACTATTCTTATATCAGATAAAATAAACTATAAACCAAAAATAGTCAAAAAGGAAAAGGAAAGGCACTATATAATGATAAAGGGATCAAGGAAACAAGGTGACTTAAGTATCCTAAAGATATATGTACCCAATATTGAAGCACCCAGATTCATGAAACAAGTACTTCTAGACCTTCTAAAAGACTAGAGAGCCACATGATAATAGTGGGGAACTTCAAAACCCTCTTGACATTAACAGATCATTGAGGCAGAAAATAAACAAAGAATTCCTGGACTTAAATTTGACACTTGACCTATTGGACATAATAGTCATCTGCACCCATCAACCACAAAATACACATTCTTTTCACGTGTATCACAGAATATAATCTAAGATTAACTATATGCTTGGCCATAAAGCAGGTCTCAATAAATTCAAAAGAAGTAAAATCATGCCAACCATGTTTTTGGAACACAATGGAATAAATATACAAATCAATACCAAGAAGATCCCTCAAAACCACACAATTAAATGGAAATTAAATAACTTATTTTTGAATGATCTTTGGGTAAACAATGGAATTAAGGCAGAAAAGAAAAACATTCTTTGAAATAAATGAAAACAGACACAACATAGCAAAATTTCTAGGATATAGCTAAAGCAGTATAAAGAGGAAAGTTTACAGCGCATTAATGCCTACATCAAGAACTTGGAAAGTTCTCAAATAAACAATCTCATGTAAATTAGAAAAATGAGAAAAAACCCCAAAGCTAGTATCAGAAAAAAATAACGAAAATCAGAGTAGAACTGAACATAATTGAGACATAAAAATCCATGAAAAGTTTAACAAAACCAAAAGCTGGTACTTTGAAAGAATCAACAAGATCAATAGCTAGCTAGCTAAATTAAAAAAAAAAAAAAAAAAAAAAAAAAAGGGAGAAGATCCAAGAAATGACAAAGGTAACACTACAACCAATCCCGCAAAAATACAAAAGATCCTCAGAGACTATTATGAACACAACTACGCATACAAACTAGAAAATGCAGAGGAAATGGACAAATTCCTGGAAACACATGTCCAAAGACTGAATTAGGAAGAAATCAAAACTCTGAACAGACCAATATCAAGTTCTGAAATTGAATCAGTAATATAAAACCCATCAACCAAAAAGAGTTCTTGACCAGATCCATTTACACCTGAATTGTACCACACATACAAAGAAGATCTGGTACCAATACAACTGAAACCATTCCAGAAAATAGAGATTTCTCCCATACTCATTCTATGAAGCCAGAATCACTGATATCAAGCTCCAGCAAAGACATTACAACAAAAATAAAACTACAGGCCAATATCTTTGATGAACATAGACACAAAAATCCTCAAAAAACAAAAATACTAGTAAACTGAATCCAGCAGCACATCAAAAAGTCAGTTCACCACAATCAAGCAGGCAACTATTCCTAGGATATGGGTCTGGTCCAACATACACAAATCAATACATGTGATTCACCAAATAGTTAAAAAAAAAAAAAAATGATTATCTCAATAGATGCAGAAAAAGTCTTTGATAAAATCCAGCATCCCTTCATGATAAAAACTCTCAATGAACTAGGCATAGAAGGAACATAACTCAAAATAATAAGAGCTATCTAAGATATACCCACAAACAACATTATACTAAACAGACAAAGCTGTAAGCATTCTCCCTAAGAACTGGAAAAGACAAGGATGCCCACTCCCATAAAAGCATCCACACAGAAAAAAGTCAAATTATTTCTCTTTGCTGATGATATCAACGTATACCTAGAAAGCCCTAAAGAATCAATCAAAAGGCTTCCAGAGCTGATAAACGACTTCAGTAAGGTTTCAGGATGCAAAATAAAGGATATGGTTTGGCTCTGTGTCTCTATCCAAATCTCATCTCTAATTGTAATCCCATGTGTCAGAGGAAGGGCCTGATGAGAGGCGATTAGATCATGGTGGCGGTTTTTCCCATGCTGTTCTTATAATAGTAAGTTATCACAAGATCTGATGGTTTAAAAGCGTGTGGCAGTTTCCCCTTCACTCTCTCATTTTCTCCTGCCACCATGTAAGGTGTGCCTTGCTTCCCCTTTGTCTTCCACCATGACTGTAAATTTCCTGAGGCCTCCCCAGCCATGCTGAACTGTGTGTCAATTAAATCTCTTTTCTTTATAAGTTACCCAGTCTCAGGTAGTTCTTTATATCAGCATAAAATGGACTAATACAGAAAATTTGTACCAAGAGAGTGGGACACTGCTATAAAGATACTGGAAAAGGTGGAAGTGACTTTGGAAGTGGGTAACAGGCACAGGCTGGAACAGTTTGGAGGATTCAGAAGAAGACAAGATATGGTAAAGTTTGAAACTTCCTAGAAACTTGTTGAATCTATTTGACCAAAATGCTGATAGTGATATGGACAATGAAGTCCAGGCTGAGGTAGTCTCAGATGGAGATGAGGAACTTAATTGGGAACTGGAGTAAAGGTCACTCTTGCTATGCTTTAGTGAAGAGACTGGCAGCATTTTACCTCTGCCCTAGAGATCTGTGGAACTTTGAACTAGAGATAAATGATTTTAACTGGCAGAAGAAATTTCGAAGCAGCAAAGCATTCAAGAGGTGATCAGGTATATTCTAAAAGCATATAGTCACATGCATTCACAAAGAGATGGTCTGAAATTGGAAGATAGGTTGAAAAGGGAAGCAGAGCATAAAAGCTTGGAAAGTTTACAGCCTGACCATGTGGTAGAAAAGAAAAACCCATTTTCTGGGAAGAAATTCAACTCAGCTGCAGAAATTTACATAAGCAAAGAGAAGCCAAATATTAATAGCCAAGACAATGGGAAAAATGACTCCAGGGCATTTCAGAGATCTTGTCAGCCCCGCCCATCACAGGCCTGGAGGAATAGGAGGGAAAATGGTTTTGTGGACCAGGTCCAGGGCCCCATTACAGCCTTGGGATATGATGCCCTGCATCTCAGCTACACCAGCTCCAAGCATGGCTAAAAGGGGCCAAGGCACAGCTCAGGGCATTGCCTCAGAGGGAGCAAGCTCCACATGGTATTGGGCCTACAGGTGCACAGAAGACAAGAGTTCTGCTTTGGGAGCCTTTACCTAAATTTCAGATGGTGTACGAAAATGCCTGGATGTCCAAACAGAATCCTGCTGCAGAAGCAGAGCCCTCATGGAGAACATCTACTAGGGCAGTACAAAGGAGAAATAGAGGGTTGGAGCCACCACCGAGTCCCCACTGGGGCACTGCCTAGTGCAACTGTGAGAAGAGGGCCACCATGTTTCAGACCCTGGAATGGTAGATCCACCAACAGCTTGTACCACACACCTTGAAAAGCCACAGGCACTCAATGCCAGCCCATGAAAGCAGCCACAGGGGTTGTATCCTGCAGAGCCACAGAAGCAGAGTTGCCCAAGGTCATGGGAGCCACCCCTTGCATCAGCATGTCCTAGATGTGAGACATGGAGTCAAAGGAGATTAATTTTGAGGCTTTAAGATTTAATGGCTGCCCTGCTGGGTTTCAGATTCGCATGGTGCCTGTGCCTCCTTGGTTTTGACCAGTTTCTCCCTTTTGCAATAGAAGTGTTTACCCAATACCTGTACCCACATTGTATTTTCAAGTAACTAACTAGTTTTTTATTTTACAGGCTCATAGGCAGAACAGACTTGTTTTGTCCCAGATGAGACTTTTGACTTGGATTTTCTATAAATGCTAGAATGAGTTAAGATTTTGGGGGACTACTGGAAAGGCACTTCTGGTTTCAAAAGGTGAGAAGGACATGAGATTTGGGAGGGGTCAGGGGTGGAATGATATGGTTTGGCTCTATAGTCCCCACCCAAATCTTATCTCCAATTGTAATCCCCATGTGTCAGAGGAAGGGCCTGGTAGGAGGTAATTGGATCATGGAGGCATTTTTTCCCATGCTGTTCTCATAATAGTAAGTTCTTATGAGATCTGATGGTTTAAAAGTGTGTGGCAATTTCCCCTTCACTCTCTCTCTCCTGCCACGATGTAAGATGTGCCTTGCTTCCCCTTTGTCTTCTGCCATGATTGTAAGTTTCCAGAACCCAGAAATAAAGCTACGCCTACAATTATCTGATCTTTGATGAAGGCAACAATGACAAGCAACAGGAAAAGGACCCCCTAGTCAATAAATAGCGCTGGATAACTGGCTAGGCATATGCAGAAGATTGAAACTGGACCCTTACCTTTCACCATACACAAAAATTAACTCAAGATGGGTTATAATTTAAATGTGAGACCTATAAAAATCTAAGACTATTAAAATCCTAGAAGAAAACCTAGGAAATACCCTTCTTGATATCAGCACAAAACTTTTGGCTAAGTCCCCATAAGCAATTGCAACAAAAACAAAAATTGACAAGTGGGACCTCATTAAGCTAAAGAGCTTCTGCACAGCAAAAGAAACTATCAAGAGAGTAAAGAGACAACCTACAGAATGACAAAATATTTGTGTATTAGTCTGTTCTCGCATAGCTACAAAGAAATACCTGAGACTGAGTAATAAGAAAAGGGCTTTAATTGGTTCATGGTTCTGCAGGCTATACAGGAAGTGTGGCATCATCTGCTTCTGCAGAGGCCTCAGGTGGAGCAGACATCTCACATGGCAGGAGCAAGAGAGAGAAGGAGAGGAGAGGTGCAATATACCTTTAAACAACCAGATCTTGTAAGAAGTCACTATCACAAGACCACCACCAAGGGGATAGTGCTAAACCATCCATGAGAAACCACCCCCATGATCCAATCAGTTCTCACCAGGCCCCACCTCTAGTATTGGGGATTACAATTTGACATGAAATTTAGGTAGGGACACAGATCCAACCATATGAATTCACAAACAATGCATCTGAAAAAAGATTTAATATTCAGAATCTAAAAAGAACTTAATCAACAAGCAAAAAACAAATAACCTCATTTAAAAATGCACAAAGGATATGAACACTTTTCAAAAGAAGATATAGAAGCAGCCAACAAACATGGACATGTGCTCATGATCACTAATCAGAGAGGGATACTCACACCAGTCAGAATGGCTATTACTAAAAATAGAAGAAAAAATAAAACACACACTAATGAGGCTGTGGAGTAAAGTTTATACACTGTTGGTTTAGATTTAAATTAGTTGAGCCACTGTGGAAAGCAGTTTGGAGATTTCTCAAAGAACTTAAAATAGAACTACAATTTGACCCTGAAATCTCATTATTAAATATATACTAAAAGGAATATAAATTGTTCTTTAATAAAGGCTCATGCATGTGTATATTCATCACAATAGCAAAGACATGGAATCAACCTAGGTGCCCATCAATAAAAAATAGTGGACTAGATAAAGAAAATGCAGTACATATACACTGAGTACTACATAGCCATAATAAAGAATGAAATTATATCCTCTGCAGCAACATGGATAAAGCTGGAGGCTTTATCCAAATTCCTAAGTGAATTAACCCAGGAACAGAAATCTAAATATCACATGTTTTCACTTATAAATAAAATGTATTCTAAAATATTACTTTATGATTCAACATTGAATCAAAAAGGTACTGTTTATGCAGAAAGGTATGGAAATAGAATTGTGGTTCATACATTCAGTAGTAATAAAACTGATCTAAGGAATGATCACATTCTATACTTCCTCACACACAAAAAAACAGAGTTTTATGGAATCTAAGGAAGGATTGAATCCACAAAAGATAGTTTGTTAAAACTGTATTACCAAGATATGTACAAAAGGACAAGGCTATATCCCTAGAAAGGATAAAAAGATATTTTAAAATAATGAGAGACTGGTGTGAGCAATTAATCAAGTACTAAAAAGTATTTACAAACAATGTAGAATAAAAAGTCTCAATGAGAAGGCATTATTGTGTCATAGTTTAACTCAAAGGTCTTTTTATTTCTTAGTGGGAATAAGCTCTTATAATTGATGGCAGTCCAGATTCAATCAAATACAGTAACTTCAAGTTTTTAAAAAGCTACTGAAATATTTTCAGACTAACAGTATTAGAAAAATCTAATACTCTTGGAGACTGAAGAGTGTCGTGGAGCAGTATTCCGCAGTGGATTCACCACAATGCCTCAAATTTAACATGTTGAACTCTCCACAAATGCTTCCTCTCCCTGCTTCTGCAGTTCGGTTCTCTCACATTTGCCGCTGGCCCATGATGGAATATCTACAGTGACTCTCAGTTACATGCATTCGGTATCTATTCACCCTCATGTTCTCACCTGCTTTCCAGGACACTGGCTATACCTATTTGTGCTGCCATCTCTGTTCAAGCACTATGATTCTCTGGGTGCCTCAAATAAAAGTGGAATATTTTCAAGTGGCCAAAAAAGAAAAGGTTAATTTTCAGCTGATGGTCTAAATTTTGAAAATTCACATTTTAGAGAATTCTATATTTCCTCTTCTATTCCTCCTATTCCTAGAATCCGTAATTAATCAGATTATAATTACTTGGAACGTGAGGATTTTCATCTTTCATGTAGTTTCACAACAACAACAAAAAAATTGCAATTCATGGCCACTGGTTGCCAAGAGCTGTGACTATTTCCTGAAAGAAACAGTGTTACCATTTCTAATTTCTCCTTATCTTGTTTCCAGGTTTGTCTTACAAACTATACACAGATGTTAAAATGGGAGAAGAGAGAGGTGAAAAATCCTGCATACTACATGTGCAGCCTGCCTGGGGATCAAGGGAGAGAGTTCACTTAGCAATCAAATGCTTGGCTATAGAACAAGCTTTGTAGCTATCATGGCATGACACTAGAGATCAAAAGTTTGCCTCAATAACTAGACCTGCTGCCTCAGCCTGAAAATTTTCTGCACCCAAACTTAATCCCAATCCACTCACATTACCCCACAGACATTTACTTCTGACACAAAACACTGAGAAGAAAAAGCCTAACAACCTCTAAAGTACACATTCCACTAACAAAAATAACACAAGAGGGAACTCAAAGGAACTAGAAAACCCCGTTCTCATAATGATCAAAGCATCAAAACACTGGAGGGTTGATTTTTATGTAAATGAAAGCCAAATAATGCAGTCATCCACATAAGGAAATGATTATCAATGCAAATTTTTATACTGATGAAATTAAATGCTCATATCAAGTAAATACACTCTTCACTTTATCCCTCCACTTGAATGACCTTTGTTCTTGGGTCAACACGTCTCACCTCTCACTTTAAAGTAAGTCTCTCCAGGACGGGGCAATTGAAAATTTTTAAAAGAACTCAAAAGTCCAAAAAACCTCAAAGATAAATAACATGATTTATTAGGAAAATGGAGAGAAAGCAAAATTTTATAGAATCCTTTTAAGCATGTCTATTTTTTCTCCAAATGATCTGCCTAAGCAACTGCATCTCTGTTCTTTCTTTCCAGCCATGGTTTTTCTCCCCAGGAACAACCTGACATTTCTCTCATTTTTGCAACTTGCTTAATTCTTTGTGTTTTACTGACTGATATCATACACATACAGTCAATGCTCTCAATTCCTTCTGCAGCTACAATATTTGCTTTTGTGACATTTCTATACAAGAGATTCTTTTTTTGGGGGGGGGGGGCACGGAGTCTCGCTCTGTTGCCCAGGCTGGAGTGCAGTGGCCGGATCTCAGCTCACTGCAAGCTCCGCCTCCCGGGTTCATGCCATTCTCCTGCCTCAGCCTCCCAAGCAGCTGGGACTACAGGCACCCACCACCTGGCCCGGCTAGTTTTTTGTATTTTTTAGTAGAGACGGGGTTTCACCGTGTTAGCCAGGATGGTCTCAATCTCCTGACCGCGTGATCCGCCCGTCTTGGCCTCCCAAAGTGCTGGGATTACAGGCTTGAGCCACCGCGCCCGGCCAAGAAATTCTTACATCAGCTCAGAAAGGTTGTTCCCTTGTTAAGTCCATAGACAAAAAGAAAATGGTTAAGAGATCATTACTACTCAAGCCTCAGTGTTTTATAAGGTCAATCTTACAGTTAGAATATCCTTGTACATAAATAAGCATTACCTAAGGCATTGCATCAAGAGTGTCTACCTCCTCCTCTACTGGCAGTGCTGGCCTTGGGTGGAACTGTCCAGTAGGTAAAGTTTGTCCCCAGCAATGCTGCCTAAAATGTGGTCCCTGGACCAGCACCAGTCTCCTGTTATCTATCTCTTAATGTGATAAGTACAGAAATTGGAGGTGAGAATGTAGGTATTTTTATAGCAATTCCATATTGCCTGATATTCTAGTGTATGCTCAGTGGACGTATCTCACCGAACAGTGTTAG
Organism: Piliocolobus tephrosceles; assembly: GCF_002776525.5. Lineage (NCBI taxonomy): Eukaryota > Metazoa > Chordata > Mammalia > Primates > Cercopithecidae > Piliocolobus > Piliocolobus tephrosceles. Next base: position 12,981,776 of record NC_045437.1, read on the forward strand.
TAACCACCTTGATGTTGCCAAGCACAAATGATGAGTAACTTTTGGTGTGAACTGATATCAATGTTGGTCTACACCAACTTGGAGAATAACAACTGAGCTTCACCACAGACAGTTTAAAACATTCATCTAGACCATGTTCTCAACTTCTTTTCAGGGATCTTTCATCTTACATATTGCCCCAAGCTTCCTGGCCTCAGAGTCTGTGTTCTGCTGAGAAACTGTGCTAAGGAATTAACACCCATAAACGTAAATCTATGTTAGAAATAGATGTTATAGGAACAAAGATACTTGATATAATGCCTTGGATGATGCTTACTTATGCACAAGGATCTTCTAACTCCAGGACAGTTCTTAGACAGCACTCCGTGAATGTATATAATAAATGTAAACCTACTGTCCCCACTCCCAATTTCACCCCAACCATTCATAATTTACCTATGCTTGTTTATACAAAGCTCTGATAAATGTATCATGTCTAAGTAAAAGCTTCTCCCCTCCCAGGCACACCCACTAGCACCCCCAAACTGTAAACATATCACAGTTGTAGTATCAGTGCTTGAAATTGAGGGGATTAATCTGAGAAAATAACTTAATCTCTGGAGGACATCTGGGAGCCTCCTACTCAGATCAGACTCTGAGTGAGGACCATGTCTTGCATCGAAGAACAGCCAGCCACCTTGATCGTGATCACATTCAGTGCGTACACACACCCACACACACACACACACAGATGCCCTTGCATCAAAGAACAGCCAGCCACCTTGATCGTGATCACCTTCAGTGCGTGTGCGCGCACACACACACACATGCCCTTGCATCAAAGAACAGCCAGCCACCATGATCATGAACATCATACCCACTGCGCCCACACACACACACATGCACACGCACACACAGGCACACCATGCAGAAAAGCCTGCAGAGAGACATGCACAGACAACCATATTCAGACTGTGGCGAATGTCTTTTGTTTGAAAAGCAATCCACAATGTCACAACCAGCACTCAGCTTTGGCCTGGGTACTCAATAAAGACAGCAAAATTTCACAAGTTCATTTAGACACTGTCATTCTGGGTTAGAATAAGTATGAAAGTTTTTACCTAAATTGATACAAACATAACCATCTTTAACCCAGAGGCTCTGTGAGAGTTGAACAAACTTTGGACTCATTCCAGTTCCATCACTTTGTAGTGGTTGATCTCCAGCAATTTGTTCAATTTTTCTGAGATTATTTTTTCATCTGTCAAGTGAGGATAACAATACATGCTTCACGGAGTTGTGAGAAGAATTAAATTATGATAAAATGCTTAACAAGATGTCTAGCATGTAACACATCTATTCAATCAAAATCTCTCTATTCTTTATTCGGTTTTCTTATAGGATGTCTTTTTAGCCAAGACTTCTTTCTTAAAAAGGCCATCTAAGACCTACCTATTCAGATGTGTCTATGAAGTGTATAACCGGTAACTTCTTCATTTACAAGTATCTGGTATCTCCAATTGGCAGAGTCAAACCACAGACAAGCAAAGGAGAAGAGAAGAGAGAGGAAAGGACTCTGTGTTAAAACCACGGTGGGTATTGGTGGTCTGACCTTTTCCAGATTCTGATAAACTGCCCAGAGTCTGAGCCTGCCAATATCTAGGAATTGGAAGGAGTCTGTTCGGTTTGGGACACACCTTACCTTATCCTGTGTCTGGATCCTAGAAAGGAGCAGGCATTTGAAAAGTTCTTCAGACAGTACCGATGCATCGTCTCCTTTGACAACCACAGACCTGGATGAAGAGATAGAAACATGCAGAATTACTGTAACTGACGGTAATGATGCTACAACTAACTGCAAGAGGAGCATAGAGAAAAGAGAGAGACAGAGCAGCAGGGCGGGATTCCACTTAGGGCAGTCACCAAAGTTTCTCAGAAGAGATGACACATTGGCTGAATTTTTGGACGTGATCAACCCAAAAAGACACACCCAGGGAAGAAGCTCAGACTTATTAAATTTGCCAGGAAAAAAAACAGAAAACAAAGCCTAGCTAGAAATGAGGCCTCAGAGTTTAGAATAATATTATTGGTGTATTTGTTTTGCATTGATGTAAGTTTCAAAGATATTAAGAAGACATTAGAAAAGTATTGGCCTCAGGCAAAATGTAAAACACTTTCCTAGACACCTGGCAAAAAAAGGATCATTTCCACTTACAGCTCTTCATGGGATAACTTTGAGTTTTAATGGTTTCTTTGTTGACTATTGAAAAAGATGAATAGTCTTTAATGCAATTATATGCAGGAATTATGCTCTTCCAGGAAAATAATAAATCAACTTAAAAACAAAATTCAGAAATCCTGCATTGGAATGAAAATAGGTGTACACAGGGAACTTCCAACTCATGTTAACATTTCACTCTCTAATAACTTCCATTTTGCAAGAGGAGTGATTGCAACGGAGCTCACACTTCCCCAAACGCATTTTGGCTAGGGCCATAGCTTCATACTGATTGTAGTGCTTTTCTTTTTGCCCTTTTTTTAAGGCAGGTTCTCCCTCTATTACCAAAGCCTGAGTACAGTGGTGTGATCTGGGCTCAATGCAACCTCTGCCTCCCAGGCTCAAGCAATCCTCCCACCTCAGCCTCCCAAGTAGCTGGGAGTTCAGCTCAGCTCATTTTTGTAGTTTTTTGTAGAGACAGGATTTCACCACGTCACCCAGGTTGGTCTCGAACTCCTCAGCTCAAGTGATCCACCCACCTCGGCCTCCCAAAGTATTGGGATTACAGGTATGAGCCACTGCACCCAGCCTGTGGTGCTTTTAAATAAGCAAAGAGGTTATTGAAAGGACAAAGAGTTAAGGGCTTTACTGCTTTATATATATATAAATAATGTAGGGTGTTTTCAAAATCAGGCTGAATAATAGTAAATAAACACTTAAATCCCTCATCTACATTGTCTTTGCTCTTTGTAATTATATACATTTTGTACAGTGTCTATGCGGTTTCTTTTATCATAAACTACACAATTCATCAGGTTTCACAGCCCTCTTCCACCTATTTGAACTATTAATATTACCAGTCTTACGATCAAATATTTAAGCCCTTAGAGTACAGGATACACACCAACATGACGTTGGCAGCACCATCAAGAGAGAATGTGCGACAGGAAACACAGAAATGCGGGAAAGCGGGACATTCATGAAAAGATACACTTCAAATGTTTACCTCCTTTGAATGGGTATAATCAAAAAGATTAACAAATTCAGGTGAGAATATAAAGAATTGAAACCCTCCTACATGGCTGGTGAAATGGTACAGCTAACTTGAAAACTTTTTGTCAGTTCTCAAAAGGCTGAACATAGAGTAACCATGTGACAAAGCACTTCCTTTTGTAGGTGTATGGTATGGGCTGAACCGTGCATCCTCTGAAACTCATTTGCCGAAGTGCTAAACCCTAGTACTTCAGAATGTCATCCTTTTTGGAGATAAGATCCGTAATTAAGTTAAAATGAGGTCTTTAGGGTGGGCTATAATGCAACACGACTGGTATCCGTAGAAAAGGAGATCAGGACACACTGACACCAGGGGTGTGCAGGCACAGAGGAAAGGCCATGTGAGGATGCCAGAAGACGGTGGCCATCTACAAGCCAGGGAAAGAGGCCTCAGGGGAAACCAACCCTGCTGACACCTTGATCTTGGACTTCCAGCTTCCAGAATTGTGAGAGAACATATTTGTGGTGTTTAAGCCACCCAGTCTAGGGTACTGGTTATGGCAACCTTCACAAACTAATACAGTATATATGCAAGATAAATCAAAACTTATGTCCACACAAAAAGTTCTACATACATGTTCATAACAGCATCATTCATAATAGCCAAAAATAGAAACAACCCAATTTTATCTATCAACTGATAAATGGATAAATAGTATATGGTATATCTATACAATGGAATATTAGTCAGCTACAAAAATTAATGTCCAGAATAGGCAAATCTGTAAAATCAGAACCCATAGGTTAGTGGTTGCCATGGGCCAGCGTAAGAGGAATAGAGTGACTGCTAATGGGTATCAGGGCTTATTTGGGGGATAATCAAAATATTCTAGAATTAGTAGTAATAGTTACAGAACCTTGTGATATATTTTTTTCAAGTATAACATGTACACTAAGGTATACCACAACATGTGCATTTTAAAGGATAAACTTTATGTTGGCCAGCCTGGTCACGAACTCCTGACCTCAAGTGATCCACCCTCCTCAGCCTCCCAAAGTGGTGGGATTACAGGTGTGAGCCACCATATGTGGTGAAACCCCGTCTCTACTAAAAATACAAAAATTTGCCAGGCATGGTGGCATATGCCTATATTCACAGCTACTCAGGAGGCTGAGGCAGGAGAATTGCTTGAACCCAGGAGGTGGAGGTTTCAGTGAGCGGAGATCGCACCACTGCACTCCAGCCTGGATGACAGAGTGAGACTTAAAAAACAAAAACAACAACAAACCTTTATGATTTATGAAATACATCTCAATAAACCTATAATAAAAAAGAAGAGACCAGTCTTCTTAAAACTTGATGCAGAAAGAAAGCTCTTTCAAAAGAAATCTTGATGCAAACAGAAAACTCTTTCAAAAGAAAAAGCTAAAGAAAAAAAAAAAAAAAAACACTAACATTTGGAAATGCAAAATTATAATAAACTATGAGAATATGGCTTTTTACTTTATAAAGCCCTACCTTAAAATTTTTCTTTGTGCTTTAACAAAATCCCAAAAGTAAATGGCAACAAGAACAAATGCTAAATGTACTAAAATAAAGCAAAAAAAAAAAAAAAAAAAACAGCTTTACCTCCTGTGAGACTCTGATATTGAACTGAATAATTAAATGAATTGAGGGAACTGAGAAAATGGATATTTGGGGTAAAAGAAAAAGTTATGAAAACTAAGAGAGTATCAGTCAATTATTAGAAGAAATGACAGGATGCTTAACTGGGCTTGCCCTTAACATTACAACACAAATCAGGCATTTACTTTTATCAAACTGGGGTCTTCTGCAAAGGCAGTGACTTTGAAGTCATCTATGAGAGGTTAGCATGGCCACTAGACACTGACTTGGTCCTTAAGGCACCTAGACAAAATCGACTTGTGAACTCTTTGTGGACCCTGAGTGAAAGATAGTTCCCAGTCCCCAGCCTAAGAGATCCTCGGCAGAAAACCATCAGTCTGTGTGGTGTTCCCACTACCATGGATTCAGCCAGGGGTCCCAGCTCCCTTCACATTCTCTCCTCTGCCACAGTTGTCCCAAGTAAGAAAGCCATATTGGGTCTCTTAGTGTGTCTTCTCCAAATCTGACTGCTCTGAATGCCTTCCTTCAAGTCCAATCAGGTCAATTTCCTAACCATTTAGACAACTCTTTTCTAAAAGAGGAATGCCTCTTGGTGTCACCACTGATTTTCAGGGTCAGTGCTGTCATCTTTGCTTCAGCCACCATCTAACTGAGCCACTCTGAGGAGTCACATGGCATCGCCTTAACTGGGCTGGGTCAGTGCCACTCTCTTCACTGTTAGCATCACACTCTGGTCCACCAGCTATACTGATAGTTCTAGTTCCTGGTCACCTCTGCCCCAACCCACACCATCCCTTTCAAGGACGATCAGTTTCCCCGCCTATGCACATATCTCTTTACCTGGGCCACATCTCGTACTAGATGTTAATTTCCTGCTTCTTCCTGGACTTCTTATGAATGAATGGACTTCTCTCCACTTGCTTTCATGTCTCAAAAGCATTTCTTCCTAATCAGTGATGGTGTGTTTGCAAACAGTGAGAAATCTGAAAATGTTTCATGAATCTACAGATGGTATTTTTTATCTTCCTATTAAGATAAATATTTTGTTCTTTTTTTACTAAAGACCAATAAAAATTAAATGTATATATCAGACATCAATGCAAGGTAAATATCATATGCAAAGTTTTTAAGAAGTTCACAGGGTGTCTTTTACGTAGCATATGGTTAAATTGCATCTGTCTTCTTTTTTGCTGTGTTATTGATTTCTATTATAAGATGCCAAGGGGTGTTTATGTGATAAGTTGCCCTATAAATGGCTTTGTACTCAGACAATGAAATGAGAAATGTTCATCTATAACCGTAGTCCAGATGCTTCCTTGAAAATGTTGCATTTAATGTTGTCAAAAACTTTGTTTTGGAAACAAAACAAAAAAACAGCTTCCCTTTAATTGACATACCTTGTCTTATGAAACCAGTGTCACCCACAACTTTTAAGCTGCGTCAAAGAAAATGTGATTCTTAGAGAGGAAAGAGCTCTAAGGGAAAATTCCAAAATTAAAATATTTAAACTTCTGTATCCTTTTATAATCAAGAGGTGAGATAAAAGTCAGTGTTAATTTATAGCTGCCAATAAAGATTCCGTTTCTAATGCCCAGATTTAAATTATTTTTCACTTAATTATCTGGCAGATCTGTTTTTAGAGTTCAGAATTGGATGGGTTGCTTAAGCTAGATATGCACTGAAAACATCAAGAAGACTCCAGACCCAAAGCATCCCATAACTTTTAAAATACCTTTCCTCCCACAGAAACAATGATCTTACCACGAAGGGCAGAATAGAGAAACTTGCTTGTCATAAAAAGCTTGCTTTCATCTGTGAAAATAACCTAAAGCAGCGAACCGTATAGTTACTTGGCTGTTATTTCACTTAAAGATATGTGAAACTCTAGTCTTGTTTCCTCTTTTCATGGTCCAGCACACTGAAAGAAGTCTATGCCATGCCTTTGAGGTGCGATGATGAAACATATTATCCGAACGATTGTCAGAAACATACCAAGTCCTTATTTCTTTCCTAAAATTGAGAACCTTTGTACCATAGAGAGCTAGATTTCAAACTGGCGAAGAAAGGAAAACACTGATCTCTTCATAATCGAACAAGAGAAGGAAGGTGTGACTTCATGAGAGGTGGAGTCATTCTCATAAAAGACTTGTGAGGGATCATAAAAGCTATATAGTCCTTTATATACAGAGCTTTTATATACAAAAGCTATATAGTACTTTATATACATTCCCTAGTGCATTATCACTTTAATACACAGAACATACAGATGAGAATAATGCAAATGAATATACTGACTGAGCCAGTGGCCAATCTGTGAGAGCATTTTCAACCCCCACACAGACACATGTGCACACAGACAAGCTTTATGGATAGTCACAAATAAACTGTTAAAATTTTATAAATGCAGATCAAGGTCCCTCAAAAGAGTCTGCACAGGTACACAGCTCATAAAGACTTTCAAAATGTGGTAAGACTTCAACTCATCCAGTGAATCTATCATGTTACATATTAAACTGAAGTTTCCACAGATGAAGTAGCTTATCCTTGATTTTAAAATTAGTTAATTGCAGAGGCAGTTCAAAAAAATAGTATTTCATGATATTTGAAAGAAAACTAAGATTGTATTTCTTCAACCATAAACTAGAAAAAACTAAGCTATAAAAATGTTATCTATATGTGTAAATATTAGATTGGTGTAAAAGTGATCAGTTTTTCCCATTACTTTGAATGGGAGAAACTGCAATCACTTTTGCACCAACCTAATCCATGGGTTAGTATGCACATTTTTATTCCCTCACTTTGTCACCTAATAGGACCTAAAGGCAATGACATCCTAGTAGCAACTAGCAAGCTAGCACTCAGATGTCAGTGTGTAATATCTTTCTCCAATTAAAGCAGTAGCTACTTGGAGAAAAGGCTAATTCTAGGAGTGGGGAAGGGAATCTAGGAGTTGAGCCTGGAGCATCACGTAGGGCCAGAAAGTAACAAAGTACTAAAAACAATGCCACATCAATGGGATATGTCAAAGGGACACGGGAGACAACAAAGAACACCCAGTGCCAAAGCTGACATTGAAGCAAAAATAATTAGAATTATATTCGAGCTAAAAAAAAAAAAAAAGCATAGTATTCCATTATAAAACATATACAATAGGCCGGGCGTGGTGGCTCAAGCCTGTAATCCCAGCACTTTGGGAGGCCGAGACGGGCGGATCACGAGGTCGGGAGGCCGAGACCATCCTGGCTAACATGGTGAAACCCCGTCTCTACTAAAAATACAAAAACTAGCCGGGCGAGGTGGCGGGCGCCTGTAGTCCCAGCTACTCGGGAGGCTGAGGCAGGAGAACGGCGTAAACCCGGGAGGCGGAGCTTGCAGTGAGCTGAGATCCAGCCACTGCACTCCAGTCCGGGCGACAGAGCAAGACTCCGCCTCAAAAAAAAAATATATATATATATATACAATAAATATTCCTGAGTCCATACGGACATGGATAAGTAATCAAATAATAACTAACTGGTGGAGAATAGCTCTCCCATGCAGAATTCTAAATAATTTATGTAGACACTCCAAGGAAGTAGAGCATGTAAATAAATCCCCACTCCAGCTGTGTGAGCAGTGCCAAGTGACTGCCATTCAAAGAGTATATTATGGAAAGGAATACAAAGAAAAACTTTGCCATGGAAAAACCTGACAAACTATCTCAGCCGGGTGATCTAGGTTATCATCATCAGTGATAAGTCATTTGACAGTATGCATTTTGATAGGCTGTGATAAGAAGTAACCCCATAAGACTATCAAGGTTAGATAGGTCATAAAAATGCTATGCAGTTCCACCTTGTTTGTTTAGGATACTTGCTGTTGGAATTTAGCTACCATGCTGTGACAAAGTTCAATCATGACCACAGGAAAAGACCATATAAAAAGGCCACGTTTATATCATTTCCTATTAGTGGAGGTAGTGTAAAGTTCTGTCCAGGTTGTGGGGAGGGAACTAGTCCCCAGCCCTTAGTGAGAGAAGGGTGAAGGTCACACTGTAAGAAATGAGAAATGAGTGTGGGATGGGAGACATTACTGCAACCATTTTTGGAAATTACAACACGCCACAGGTGGCAACTAGAAAGAGAGGTGGAGTCAAAAGTCATGTCTGCTTGCCTTAAGTAAGAGTGAAATAAGCAAGCTTGGGAAATATTCTATTTACATGAAACATCTGAATACATAAGATAGAAATAAGTCAGTAGTATAAAGTTCCTGCAAAGGTGGGAGGAGTTGTCATCTGAAGTGGAGCTGGAAGGGATCAGCCTGGGATAGCTCCTTTATTGGAATAGGAGTGGGAATATAGAATACTGATGCTGATTTGGTGGATATTGGGAAGTTAAACATCTTCAACCTTTTAGTTTTTTCATAGTATACCAGAAAATGTCAGAAACCAAGTCTAAGTGAATGAGAAGATGGCACAGGGCAGTTTGAAGAGAGAAGCTAACATTTGAAAGAGGCATGTGAGAAAGTTATCAGGGTTGAGAACACAGTGGAGGTTGTGGCTTGTGAATTCAGACAAAACCACATGTTTCCTGCTGTAAGATTTTCTCCAGAAGTACTGTTACACGGGTACAGAAGTAAAAACATGAATAGTTTTTGTCCATGGTTTTTGCTAGCTAGACAAAATGAGAAATCAAGAGAAGAATGTTAACAGCATTGACAAGAATGTTGTTGACATACTGGCCCATGACAGCTAAGAAAGATGACTCTAGAACATGAATAAATTAAAAGAAAGTCAAAGACCCAATGGACCCATGTTGTTGAAATTGGTAAGTGGTCACAATGGGAGTAGCTGAACAAAGTGGAAAGAACAGCCGTTATGATGAGAGAACGGGCAGCTCTGACAGTTTCGAAGGTACAGAAGTTATGAGGTCCAGGGAGTGGAATTAGGGGATGGAAAGGGAATGGCTGAGGTGCAGGGAGATGAACTCCCTGTAAATGAGCAGGTCAAGAAACTGAAAGGCTAGGGCGTTGGATGGTGATCTGACCTCAGAGAGGCAAGCTTAATCGCAGGCCTTGAGGTTAAAGGATTTGTTGGATAATGGACATTGATGAAGGCATTAAGTGATGTATGACAAAAAGTCAGGGAAGGAGTGGTCTGGCACAGAGGCAAGGCTTCAAGAAGCACACAAACAAGCCTGGAACTACACCAAAGATAGTTCTGAAAAGCCTGAAACCATAACACATACTTTGGAGATAAAATATAGCTACTCTCCCAAACTAAAAACATAATCTTTACTATAAGCATGCTGTTTGCTGCCAAAACGTAGGTTGGGAATATTATTCCAACAACAACAACAACAAAAAAGGATTTTAAGTAACATGAGTTTCTAAGACTTTAGGGGGCAGATTTATAGTCACATTAATCATTCAATATGATTTTGGCAGATTTTGGAAAGTACAGAGAATTTTTGTGAATTAAAGTTAAAATTCTACTGAAATGTACTAGAGAAAATTTAGAAAAGTTTAAAAAATCTGGAGATAATATTCCATAAGAAAAATATTAAAGAAAAACAGCCACAGTTAATGTTTCATATATGATTAAGTATATTTTTCTCTTTTTTTTTTTCCCGAGACGGAGTCTTGCTCTGTCGCCCAGGCTGGAGTGCAGTGGCCAGATCTCAGCTCACTGCAAGCTCCGCCTGCTGGGTTCACGCCATTCTCCTGCTTCAGCCTCCCGAGCAGCTGGGACCACAGGCGCCCACCACCTCGCCCGGCTAGTTTTGTGTATTTTTTTAGTAGAGACGGAGTTTCACCATATTAGCCAGGATGGTCTCGATCTCCTGACCTCGTGATCCGCCCGTCTCGGCCTCCCAAAGTGCTGGGATTACAGGCTTGAGCCACCACGCCCGGCCGATTAAGTATATTTTTCTAGGTTTGTTTTGGAAATGTAAAGGCATAATAGAAAAAGATTTTGAAATCTAGTATATAGTCCTTATTCCATTATTAAATAAGTGACTTTGGCAAAGTTATTTTTATGCCTCAGCTCTGTTTCCTCATCTTTTAATAAGAAGGTAGATATTTAATCTCTCTACATCATTATACATTAATTTTCCAGAACATTAATTTATAAGTTAGTTAATTCAACAGACACTCATTGAGTCTTTTTGGCAATTAAAATACAACAGTGAATAAAAACAAACTCCTTATGGATTTTTTACACTGTAGTTAGTGGACACATATTAAATAACAAGTGTTATATATAAGCAAACGTGATTTGCTTATATATTATATTAACTGGTGATAAAGTGATTTTGTAAGAAAAAACCTGAGGAAGTTACAAGTGGTAAGGAAGGTGGAGATAGGACAAGGGGTTGTAATTTTCATCTTCCCAGTCAGGAGAGAGGAGACACAGAAATAATGTTTAGATTGGCTACAGAAAATCAGAACTTGAAAGAACAACATTCTCCTCTTTTAGGTGCTTTGAAAAAAAATCAAATGCAAGATGACTGATGAATAGAATGAAAGCACAGGAGTTCCCAGCACAACCTTCTGCCCCACAATTCTCTCTATGCTCTGTCCATTGCATGAGAGGAGGTGGAGTGGCTCTGCTCTGCAATTGAAGGCCTTATCTAAACACCAGAGCCAGATACATAGAAAACCAAGAACTTTATACTGCTTTGGCCTATTCCCTCAGATTCTCCATTGCATGCCCTTAGGACACAACTACCAAGAAAAACTAGTCCAAGGAGTCTCAAACATAAAGTAAAACAAAAACATGAAAACTTAGAAAATAGACATGAAGAGTAGAAACTTAAGACACAAGATAGAGGAATCAAATTACCTCTTAGTTTTCTATTATTGTGTTCCCCCCCCCAAAAAAAAACAAAAAATCAGCTTCAAACAACAAATCTTCACAGCCTCACCTGTGGAACACAGGTGAGACTGGGTCACTGCCTGTGGTGGTTCAGGGACTCTCACAGCTGCAATCAAGGAAGGTGTCAATGAGGACTGCAGTAACCTCAAGGATCTGCTGGGGGAGGATCCTCTTATAAGCTCGTGCACTTGGCCATCGCCAGGCCTCAGGTCCTCACTGGCTAGTGGTCAAAGACATGAGGGGTTTTTTGCCACATGGGGCTCTTCATCAGTTCCTCGTGACACAGCAGCTTATTTCTCCCAGAGTAAGTGCTCTCTCTGGGAGAGTGAGAAAGGGTGAAAGGGCTCTCAAGATAGAAGCTACTTTTTTGTGTGTAAATTAATCACAGAAATGATTTTCCATCACTCCTGCTGTAACCTCTTCATCCTTAAGTGCTGACTGCCCTCAAGGGGAGGGGATTACGTAAGGTTGTAAATCCCAGGCATCTGGGATCACTGGGAATCATCTTCCAGTCTGCTTCTCTATGCTTTGTGCTCTTCATCTTCTGTTTTTAGCTTTTCCATCAGAAATTTAGAAATCAGCCCACTGATTCACACTTAAAGCTGAAAGAGTGTATGCAGATTAGACTGAGTAGAACCCATTCACTTAGGATTCATTTTCATCAAACCACCTGGGCCTTTGATTCCAACACCTCACTTATTCCAGCATTCCTGGTAACAGAAGAGCAGATAGATCTTTCCCTGTGCCTCCTTATTAACTACCATTTAACATAGCATTTCCTTTCTAGGCTTATTCTGAAACTGCAATTCTGAAAAAGAAAAAGAGGGAGAGGGAAGGAGAAAGAGGGATATATCAATAGATCAATAAAGGGTTAATGAGTTCAGCAACTCTTTTCAGCTGCTCAACCAAAGACTTTCACTGTTTTTACAGACCATGAAAAAATAATTCCCTGCTTTAAAATGTCTCAGAGAAGGGATATTTTTGTTTTTGACTTGTATACTTTAGTGTCCAATTTTCTATTTAAGTTAATCCACAGATCTCTGAGAATCTTATATGTCACTAAAATTTATATGAAATTAGTACATGTTCAAATTTTTTTGAGCAGCTGCCTCCTCTCAGGTCCTCAAGGTACCTACCATTAGCACCTTACTGCCCCAAACACTTATAGATGGCATAGAAACATCACCATGGCCAACAGCAATTTATTTTATTGGCACTAGAAGAGCTAATTTGTCTTCATGTTCTGGCAACTACCATTCTGGTGACTGTTATTCTTTCTGGTTGTGGCCAGTAATTTTTTTTTTCCCAATAAGCATTTTTTTTAAATGATTTACAATAAAGAGATGACTGAAGAAAGAAAATCCATTAAGTTTTGAAGACAGAACTTGATAACTCTTTCATAAGCCAATAAAGCAAAGTAGTACATGTTAGCACATACTCAAAGATTTGTTTGAAAACATGCTGGTGATACATTTCTAAACTTGCTGGTAAATAATTTGCCATTTTGACACAAAATTTCTTTTGGTATACGCTTCCACGATAAATAAGTTGTTAATTCTAATTAATATATCAGACAAGCTTGTGAAATGGGAAAGTTCATTAACTACTGAAGCATTTTAGATGATGAATAGCATGAAAGGTCATGTACCTAAATATATTTTGAAGGTGGCAAAAATTGTAATCAGAATTATTCTTCCCAAGTAATCCTGACCTAGTATTTCTCAGTGCTAACTTTGCCATTCTAATCTCTGTGGGCCTTTACCAGTGAGTATAAATGGAGGGAAATAAGGAAAGGCAAGAAAAATGATGTGAAGCAAAGAACATGAAAGAGGAATAGAAAGGTAGTATGTAAAGTAGCAGTAGTAAAAACATTCTACTAATCAAAATCTCTCTAAGGGGGAAAAAAAAAGAAAAACTGGTTAAAACCCAAGAGGGCTGCATTTTACTTCATTTCTTCTGCAATTTCAAATTCAATTTCAAATGTGGCATAATTTCACTCCAAGGTCTATTAGAAATATCAAAGGCATAGTTATAACTGGCTTACTTCTATCTTTATATTATGTGTCATAAAATAATAAAATGTGGCCTAGTCCTCCTTCCATTGGTTGCTATAAAGCTCAGAACATTCAGCCTACCTCTAACAAATGCACATATTTTGTAGTATTGTTACTGGTGTATGATAGTCTATTCTCATGCTGCTAATAAAGACATACCCGAAACTGGGTAGTCCATAAATCAAGGAATTTTAATGGACTCACAATTCCACATGACTGAGGAGGCCTCACAGTCACGGCAGAAGATGAAAGACGAGCAAACAGGAACTCTTCCGTGGCGGCAGACAAGAAAGCGTGTGGGCTCGGGGAACTCTCATTTATAAAACCATCAGATCTCGTGAGACTTATTCGCTATCACGAGAACAGCATGGGAAAGACCCGCCCCCATGATTCAATTACCTTCCACCTGGTCTCTTCCCCAATACCTGGGAATTATGGAAGCTACATTTAAAGATGAGATTGTGGGGGGCGGGCCACAACCAAACCGTATCAAGGTGGTAATCTGTACGGATCTGCATCAACGTCAATTCTTGCCTCCTTAGAAGAAAGAATTTGAGGGGCAGAAGGAGAGACTAAAGTAAGTTTTAAAGCAGGAGTGAAAGTTTATTAAAAAGCTTTACGTAAGTGAGGGAAAGAAGAAAAGAAAGGAAGGTACACTTGGAAGAGGGCCTAACAGGTGACTTGAGAGACCAAGTGTGCTGCTTGACCGCTTGAATTGCGATTTTATGTTGGCGTAATTCCGGGATCTTGTATTACTTCTCTCCACTCCTGAGATCTTACTGTGAAGCTGGCTGATCAGTTTCAGGTGTTGTCTATTAGCAGCATGCCTTTCCCGGGCACCAGCTGTGACCAATTATTACTTTAGGGAGCCCGTTAACAACCAACTGACTATCATCACCTGATGGTCATCCAGCATTCCTGGTGTGTAGTTGGGGGAAAGCCCTCTCCTGCCCTGTTCATACCTGACTAGCTACCTACTGTAACAGTAGGCATTTTATATTTTACTTTCTTCCCTGGATTTAGTTTATTTTTCCTATATCTATTTTCATTTTAGAAAATGGTTTTTATCACGTGTATTAATTAGCTGTTAGTGCATAACAAACCATCCCAAAACTCAACAACTTAAAACAATAAGTATTTAATGTCCTCAATAATCTATAGGCCATCTGCTGGTTCTTCTGGTCTAGGCCTGAATTGGATGATCTCAGCTAAGTTTGCTCATGCATGTTAGGTCAGCTGAAATGCTTTGTGGTTTCTGGCTAGAGTACCTGTGGTTTAATATGAAATGTGTGTGGTTTTTGTCCCCAGTTCTTGTCACAGAGCTCCTAACATCCTTGGAATTTCTTGAGTGATAGGGGTATCTTTTATTATTCACAATAAGCCCCTTTGATAAATCCTGCATTTATGCTAATAAGGTTGCTTTGGGTGGTGCCCGTCACCACCAGAAAGACCAAGTGACTAGAGGATTAGAGGGTTGGAACCTTCAGCCCCACCCACTGGCCTCTGGATCAAATTTTATACAACTCTGGAGATCAAACTCTATAAACATTCTTGAACAAGACATGACAGGCTTGAAGGTTGGTGAATATATCCATGTGTCCGGAAGTTGCACCCCAAATCCATTAAGCAGCTCCTGTCCTAGGCCTTGCCATATGCATCTCTTCCTCCGGCTCTTTATTAATATCCTTTGATATATCCTTTATAACGAACTCATAAATGAGCAAGAAGGTGCAAAATGCTACTCTCCCACAAATCACAAAAAAGGACCAACACAATAAACAACTACATTTTGACCAGAGTGACTAAAGGAACATGCCAAAGTATAGCAGGGAGTGGCAGAAACCCTGTGGAGCAGAAAAACTCAGGATGGCCCCAAGTTTTCCGAAGGAGACATTCACCTCCTCCACCTGCCTAATTTACCTGGTAGGGATCAGCTCACAACCAGGAGAGGCTTCTCCCTGCAGGAAAAAGGTGAGTAGGGGGCTCCAGCAGCCCTCATAACTGCAGAGGACACATGCAGTCTTTGCTACTGGAGGATTCTGGAGTCCTCACAGGCCTTGAGCCCAGCTTGGGGAGCTGCCTGAAGTTCTCATGGAAGCATTACTCCAGAGAAGAAGCCTGGATTTCCTACAGCCAGATTGTCACTGCTCATGCCATCTTAAAAGTGGAGCCACTGCTAAAGGGCATCCTGCTCCTGGGGCCACTAGCCACTGATCCCTTCATCTCTGAGGATCTTCCATCACTGCACCTGTTCACATACACAGTGGCACACCGTTCCCCAGCTGAGTTGCTGCAGCCAGATTGCCTCAGAGGCACTCTATCTCCACCAGCCCCATTGCAGCTGTACTCCAACCCACAGCTACTCAAAGCCTAGTACATGCAGAGCAGCTGCTACTACTATCCCCCCCAGTGCCTAAATCCCACGGGAACTGGAGCTTCAGCCCAGGGAAGCAGTCATGACCCTCATGCCAGAACCCATGCAGCACCCTACCCTCTTGGGACCAAAAGCACCAGCCCCATAGAGCAGCCACACCCGTTGGAGCCTGAGTTGACTGGCACACCACTCCTTGGGGAACCAGGAGCTTCAGTCCAGTGGTGCAGTCACTAAACCCAGCACCTGAGCCAATATAGCACCCAGCGCCCATGGGAATCTGAGCTTTGTCCCAGTGGAGCAGCTGTACCCCAGGTGCCCCAGACAACTTGGTGCCTTGTTCCCTGGTGACCAGAAGCACTGGTCTGGTGGAGCACCTTTACCCCTAAGCTGATAGGGTGCCCCACCCCCAGAGAGGCCGAGCCTTGACTGGGCTGTGCCACCTCACCCGCTGAGCTGAACCCCTGTGCCCCAAAACTTGGAGTAGCCTTTCCAGAGTCTGAGCTGTTGAGTCACCCCACATCCCTGGGAAATAGAGTCATCATTGTGCTGCTCCCCACCCTCAGATCCCAAGCCATCACTATGCCTCACTTTTCCTGAGTCCCTGCCACCACTGAATCTAGCCTTGCAGAGCCGGGGTTTCTGCTGGGCCTCACCTCCCAACATCCAGAGTCATCACAAGGTAACATCTCCTCCCTGGGTGCTCAAGTTACCACTGTGCCCTGTTGGCTCTGAGACCCAAAGCTGTGCCCAGCTCCCCAGGGCCCAATCCTCTGAAACACCCCTTCTTCCCTGGGGCTATGCTAGGGCTGCTGCTGACTCCCAGGATCAGAGTTACAGCTGTATCTCTACTCCCTGGGCCCAAGCTACTGGGGAGTGCCTCGGAGTCACATCCCATGGCTTTGTGGGAGAGCTGCATCTACCCATGCCTCAGAGAGTGAACTTGCACCACAACACAGGTGCCATGGGATACCTAGTTTAACAGGACACCAAGCCCAGGATACCAGCTTCACAGTCGCTCCTATGCCCTGGAATGTCAGTCCAGACACCAAGAGGGATCCTGCAACCAAGACTCCCCACTGGGGGAAAAAACGAGAATGGAAGGACAACTAAAGTCCTTGCCACTGAGAACCTTAACAACATACACTTTCGCTATCACTGCCATGAACTTGTACAGCCTCAGCCACTGAGATACCCATAGCCATTGCTGACATTGATCACAGTTGAAGAAGCTGAATGGAGGCTATGCTACTGTGCCCACCTAGAACCAGAACCAACACAGACTGCCCTAGTGACACCCTAGGACCCATCTATAGGTGAACATCTTTCCCTATGGAAGCCACTCTAAATTTACAAGTGAATGTCCCACCAGATGTAAAGAGATCACTGGCAACTGAAATAGTGCCTGTTATATAGCAAGTATGAAGGGAGCCAAATCCATATACACTTTTAGCTGTCTATGGGGAGTTTTCTCCTTCCCCCATTACCTGATGTACGGCGACAAGCCGACTCACCTACACCAAGACATTTTGCAGAAAGACAGCAGGGCCTTGGAGCGATTTCATCACTGTTCCTGGGATTCTCAGTACGCAGATCTCAACCCACCAAAGTATGCGTTCTCCCCAGCACTGTGCTGGGTCCAAAGGGCCTTTTCTCTCTTTCTTTTTACTTGAAAGAGTAAGTAGGTGTTCCCTATCCCCTTTCTGTGGGCTGAATTCTGTCCTCTCTCAAATTCATATGTTGAAGTCCTAACCTCCAGTACCTCAGGGGATAGGATCTTTGAAGTGGTAATTATGTTAAAGTGAGGTCATTGGAGTGATCCCAAATTCAATGTGGCTGGTATCCTTACAATAAGAGGAAATTAGGAAACAGACACAGAGAAAAGGTCATGTGCAGATACAGGGAACCAGCTGCAACCCAAGGATAAAGGCCTCAGGGAAACCAACACTTCCAACGCCTACACCTTGGACTTCTGTTCTCCAAGACTGTGACAATAAAGTTCTCTTGTTTAAGCCAGACAGTCTGTAATACTTTATTATGGCAGCCCTAGCAAACCAATAGATCCATTTCAGACCAACACCCAAGTGTGGAGCTCATATTGGGGGGATTTCCTCCCTCTTAAGGTGCTCTTAGTTGCATGTCCATGCTGCTGGTGTTACAGTAAGTAGCTAGTCAGGTATGAGCAGGGCAGGAGAGGGCACACACACACACACACACCAGAAGTGTTGGGTCAACATCAGGTGATGGTCAGGCAGTTGTTAACATGGTCTCTTAATTGGTCACAGCTGGTGCCAGGGAGGCAGTCCCCTAATAAACAGAAAACACCTGAATCTGGTGATCAGCCGCTTCCCAATAAGATCTCAGGACTGAACAATGAGCTCACTTGGACTCCGGAAGGGGAACATCACACACTGGGGCCTATCATGGGGAGGGGGCAGGGGGGAGGGATTGCATTGGGGAGTTATACCTGATATAAATGATGAATTGATGGGTGCTGACAAGTTGATGGGTGCAGCACACCAACATGGCACATGTATACATATGTAACAAACCTGCACGTTATGCACATGTACCCTAGAACTTAAAGTATAATAAAAAAATAAAAAAATAAAAAAAAAGATCTCAGGACTGAAACAACGCAAGACCCTGGAAGTATGCCAGTGTTTAACACCTTGAGTCAAGATGTCAAGCTGCGCACTTGCTGTCTTCAAGGCACCCACTTGGCCCTCTTCCAAGTATACTTTCCTTCCTTTCCTTTCCTTTTTTCAAAAAACTTACTCTGTAAAGCTTTTTAATAAACTTTCATTCCTGGCCTAAAATGTGCCTCAGTCTCCCTTCTGCCGTGTGCCCCTCAGTCAAATTCTTTATTGTGAGAAGGCAAGAATTGAGGCAGCTGCAGACCCATGTGGATAACTACCACCACTAACACTGGCACGGACATGACCCTGGGTAACAACTATGAGAGATCGTGCACTCTCTTCTCTCCTTGTAAGTTACCATAACTAATAAACTTAGCTGTTACCAGCATCTTGTGTTTTGGGGGCATGGATAATCTTGCATCTTACACAAGATGCTCAATAGATCTCAGTAGGATGGATAGATAGACACAAAAACGGTACTGTGCAAAACTGAAAAATGGATGAGGCCGTTGTGATATGTAGAAATTGATGAAGACAATGGATAGAAAATCCATCAGCCCTGCCAAGAGCAATATTTTACTTACTTATTTGAATCTTGATTTGCTCTATCCTGCAAAAAGACATTTTTGATTTATACATTTAATGAAACCTGCACTGAAGCAGGACAGTAACATCTCTGCATGAATTTTAAACATTTGCTTCCTAGGATGAAATTGAAGGAACTTGAACCCCACATTTATTAGAAAATGATATATAATCCTAATAGATAGTATAATGGTACTAAAATAAATAGGGTTCTTTGAAAAAGCACAAATCAGATAAAATGTTTCCCATAAGATTAGTCAGTGAGCTAAGAATAAGTATTGAATCAAAAATACACAATGGACTAGAAGACATAAATTACAGAAGAATATGCATTCACCAAGCTTCATTTGCAACAGATACATATTTTATAGTAGAATAAAACATTATTATTAGCTATGAGATAAAATAGAAAAATAATAAGGTATTACAGAAAAACTTTTAAAAAGTACCAGAGAGAACAAAGCAGTATCATTGGGATTCCTCAGGAACAAACTCTGAAATGGAGATTTGCATCAAGGAATTTCACTAAGGAGTGCTCTTGAGAGCAACATCTGCAAGGGAGTAAAGATAACAAGAATAAGCAGAAAGAAAAATTGAGTTGAGACTAAAGTTGAAACAAAGTCCTCAGGGGATACCATTGGGAAATTATGCAACAAGGATGGTCCTTTTGAGTTGTTTACCATTGAGAACAGGAGCCAGAATGTTGATCATCTCATTGACTAGTCATTGCATATAGGCTTGCCCTGGAGAGGCGGCATAATTTTAGGCAGCTATCTTTCGCTGAGGGCAAGTCTTCACGAGGGATTCAACTTTGAGCCTTGAGTAGATACTGCTCTCGGCATCTTGGGGAATGGCTGCCTTAGTTCTGATGGGGTGATCTGGGCAGTGCACTTTATCCGCCACTACAGTATCTCCCTTGCTCTATTAATTGCTACTTGCATCATAAATATGTTGACTTTATCATCAAAGATTCTAATTTGTTTTGGTTTTTCCTAGAGAAAATTATAAGAAGCTGGTGGAATAAACTATAAAACCTGTTACTGCTGGCTGCAGGGTTGCAACTAATATTCATCATCTTCCTCCTCTATTATCCATTCTAGACTCACATTCATCCTTAACTAACAATGTTCCTGTCTACATAGCTTACCTGGTGGGTATATCTAGACCCTTATTCCACAGAGGTTTGGAGCCACTGATCACCATGCCCTTACAGGTGAACTTCTCCATATAGAATGGAATTCCCAAGCTTCAGTGTATCTGGGTGCCAGATACAACCCTTCTGCATTACGTAATAACAGCCCTACCAACTTTTGACAGTCAGAGTCACTAACTCCTAAAAGATATTTATTTTCTTTTGAGCACAAGAAGTTCAAAGAAATAGGTGGCAGATATCGCTTAAAATTTGATGGGATCCTGTTTTATTAACTAGTAACAAATTTCCCCCACAGGATAAAGACCTTTTATCCACAAAGCCTAGATTTATGTGGCTCAGACATACAAATTCCCCCAAGTAGGTCACTAGGAGCAATGAGATGCAGGTCCAATCCTATTGGCACTTTGGGTTCTCAGACAATATATTCTGCCTTTTGGAAACACAGTTCCATAGAACTGTCATGAATTTAGTGTGTGTACTGTATTATGGAGGCTCTCACCCCATCATCACTGGGTATCTGCATCTTCAAAAAATCTACTTCCGATGCCAGTTTCAGAATAGTCCAGTATATAATAGAATGTCTGGATATATCCTCTGCCACACCTCCTTTGCTCCAAATTTCATTCCTTGGTCCAGTGTAATACTAAGCAGGATCCTATGTCAGAAGATCAAATCCTCTATGAGCTCTCAGAGAGTGGTGCTGGCTCAGGCTCTGTGAGCAGGAGCTCACATATACCTAAAATACATGATGGTTCCATCCAATGTCAACTGTTGTCTCTTCCAGGGAAGAACAGCTACACTGTAATCAACTTGCCACAATGTCTAGTTGGTCTTCTCAAAGAGCAGCACCCTATAAGGAGCTCAGCATTGACCCCTAATTCTGGCCAACTGGCATTCAGCCAATGACCAGGCTTGGTGGGTGAAAGTTCACGTCATTGGGCTCAGGTGCTGCCCCCTTCTCTGCCACAGTGGCTCATCTGTTCACAAGTCAAATGTACCACCTCTAGAGTGGATGATAGTAGAGCTGCCTGATATATGGCCAAGTCCTCCTGTCTATGTTTATACCTATCCCATGAGTAATGCTCTCCAGTGGGCATTAAACATGGGATCCTAAGACTTTCACCCTATGCCCACTCCCATAAATCAATGCACATGACTTCCTAAGGTGTCCCTGTCCTTGACATACCAATCTTGATCCTTCAAGGTCCATTAACAGCCAGACAAGCCATTCACCACTGCTCTTGAGTCTATATATACTCTAAGTTTGGGCTGCTTCTTTTTTCATACAGTGTGAATGATAAAGTGTGCCTCACAAAGTTCTCCCCTTTAATTTTCCTTTATTGCCACTTTTCAGAGCCACATCAGACTGGGGCTCTTGGGCGGCAGCAGTCCATTTTCATTTTGTACAAAATTACAGCACCAACCTACCCATAAACAATACTGGGCCATTTTCCTCCCTAGTTAGATGGTCTTAAGACACCCTTCCTGCAGCTCCAGGTGTGGGCTAAGCAGGTGAGCTCAGGGAGAAGTACCTGTGGAATAGTGGCAGATAACATGGGAGACTGGGATCCTTGCACATATACCTCACTTGTGCCTTCTGACATAGCTTGTACATGATCCAGAATGCATTGCTCTGACATTACTGTTATTAATATTTACTGCTACACATGCACAGTCTTAAAACTTGATGAGTTTAATGGAACCCAGTTTATTATGGACACCTCTAGACAAATGTTCACTCGATGTCACATGACAAGTTGTTTTAGTTCTACCAGGACTCAGTAGCAAACAAGAAGCTTGGAAGGGTGCATACTTCAACGAGAAATGCAGGGTCCTGCCTCGTGAAATCTATGGATCTATATGCTAGTCCTCCTGTTAATCTTGATATAAACTCCACATGATACTTTTCCCATCAGAGACACGTCTGTCAGATCGTATGGCCCCATGGAAAGCCTGCTGGTACTGCAACCTGGAACTGTGCAGAGCCCATTTTCTGTTATAGATTCCATTCAGGGATGGCAGCCTCACATGTCATTGTGTACATTGGTCAAATCAATATTTTTAAGTTGTGGGAAATGCTTCCTCCGGATTCCAAAGATGTCTAGTAGTCATTTTGCTTTTCTTCTTCTATGAATTTTACCTCATAGTGGACGTTTCAACATATCCCAGACAACAGAAGCCCTTAAAAATATCAGTAACACAGCGGATCCTTTAATTGCCACAGTGTTTACCTCAGTACCTCCGAAGTGAGTGTGTCTTACTAAGACTTCAGACACACTTGTCATTTATCTGGACCTTCGATTTGTTTTGCTCTAAAATCCATTTGCATTGCTATCTGTTGGTTATGGCCCCATGAAAATCAGATCAACCTTGTCCTTTTGGTGGTAATTATGTCTACCTTGTTTTGGATGGTTAAGGTCTGCCATCCGTCTCCTCTTATTTTCCTATCATCCTTTCATCCCCATTGCTATTAGGGAACCCCATTCTGTAAGACTAGCTCCACTATTAACCCAAGTGTTCCAAGTGCAGCCACTATTGGGCTCCTTCTCACCAACACATTTCTTTTTGCTTTGAGAAATTAGAGTGTCTTCCTTGCCATCCCAGGGAGCATAGGTAGCTGGTGCGTGTTTCAGTTTTTCGTAGCCTATCATCTCTAGAAGATTCAATTATCTCAGTTTTTTTCCCTTTCTTCTGGCATCTGCCAGGAAGCATTTCTACTTACTATGGGCCATAGCTTTCTCCAAGCTTTGAACAGCCAATCTAGAATTTGTTACCATCTCCCTGTTTCTCTACAGGTAGTTAAATCTTACATCGTGGGAATGTTCTCTCTTATCAGTAAATTTTCCCTTATCCAACTTTATATTATGTTCCTCTCCGCCTCTCAGCACCCAGCCCCATATGTATACTTCTGGCTGATATACATTGGCTAAGTCTTATAGAACAATTCAAGGTAGAGTCTGTTTCTTCCTATAGCATGCCCAGCACTTGCCTTGCTGGCTTATACTGTGGCTTAACCTTTGTTATTTATCTGACAACTAGAAAGGATGTGAAAGTAGATACAAGTAGATGGTAGGAAGGACATACGTTGTCTTATGAGGCATAGGCACTTGTGTTGTCTTCAAACAATGCAGAAATGCTAGCTCTTAACAGGAAGAGAGGGGCCACTTCTGCAGACCCAGGACATTCAGAGAAAACTAGGGATTCAAGATTGTCAGATGAATCAACCCAGATGTCTCCCACCTCAAGTCTCAGGGTGCCATACTTATCCAACCTGCTAATTTTAGCATAGCTGATTTTATGAGGTTGAAAACTTAGACATCTTTATATTCCAAGCAGCCTTATAATTAAGTTCTGAGCCTGATCCTCAGCTTTGTCTGCCCTTCAATTCAATAGGTATGATTTTATGTGTTTCCAAAGTGGCTATACACACTTAAATCTCCAGCCAAAATGGGTAATGAATTGCCCTAAGTGTTTCATTTCTTTCTTAAAGACATAATAGCACTCAGCATGAGCCATTCTATTGTGTAGCCTAATAATTACTAGTTATCCCAAACTTCTCAAATGCCTGATATACCCCCAACCACTGCATTCTCTTTAACTGCCTTCCATCCCAGTTCAATGGAAGTGTTACCATTCAGTGCTACTGCATGGCAATCACAGTGGAGGCCTCAGCCCACACTGTGGAAAGCTGTGAAGTTAGTTTGGCCCTGAGGGACATCTTAATTTAAAGAAAGAGAGCCAGGTCTTTGAATCCCTTCTATCATGGAGCCATTCCATGAAAACTTCCTTTTAGGAGTGCACATAATCTCCATGAGCCTTAACATTCGGTTGCAAGCAATCCTGAGTGGAAAGGACTCAGTGTAAGCCATCAGTCAGCAACACTTTGGCAGCCAGGAGAGAAAATGCCTTGGAATCCAGGTAGTCACTACACAAGATTAGCAGTAAATAGGCATGGGACTAAAATACACAATGAGGCAAAATTAATTTAGCACTGCAATGAAATAAGTAAATCTGCATTCAATAGAAAAAAGTTATAAAAGCCATTTGGAACAATGGCAATATTAATACTAACCAGAAAAATATACATAATAGATTTATTGATTTCTATAAGGTCATGCAAGATATTGAAACAGACTATATTAGACTTTAAAGGATACCCTGTTGAGAGAAATCTTATGTGGTCATAAAAAGAAATTCAACACTTTCACAGAAGAAATTATGGGGTAAAGAAGTCTTTTAAAAAATATTTATTTTATAATTCAACTCTATCAGTTTATCTCAGTTTTACTCTGGAATACATTTTTCACAGAGGGTGAATTAATCCTCTGCCCAAAGGGTCATTAATTTTTTATGGTGGCAATCAAAGGAAAATATTACAAAAGAAAATTACTCATGTCAAAATGCAAAGGAATTGAAAACCTGTGCCATGTGTACAAGCATATAACAATCATATCATGCATGCCATAGATGTGCACTAGATTTCGTGTTCTTTGAAAGCAGGGATTCCACCTTATTCATCTTTATGTACCAAACGTCTGCCACAATGCCTTGCAAGCAAAAAATGTTTAATAAATATTTTATGAGAGAGTCAATTAATTAAAAAATAGATTAATATAAATTATATGGCTACACTCGAAATTCATTTCATTTTTCTAGTAAGCAGCTTGTCTAACGTTTACTGAGACATGTTTTAAATAAGGATTTAAACATTAAAAGTATCCTCGCCTGTAATCCCAGCACTTTGGGAGGCTGAGGCGGGCGGATCAGGAGGTCAGGAGACCCAGACCATCCTGGCAAACACGGTGAAACCCCGTCTCTACTAAAAATACAAAAAAGAAAAAAAAAATGAGCCGGGCATGGTGGCGGGCACCTGTAGTCCCAGCTTCTCCGGAGGCTGAGCCAGGAGAATGGCGTGAACTCAGGAGGCGGAGCTTGCAGTGAGCAGAGATCACGTCACTGCACTCCAGCCTGGGCGACAGAGTGAGACTCAGTCTCAAAAAAAATTTTAAAAAGGTATCCTCACAGACTTTTGACATGGGAATTACATAGTTTACTAAAGACAATGGAGATTTCTATTTCTAAAAAGTGATATACTTCATATCCTGTGTTATTAATAAATACTATTAAAACCAGCATATACTGATTGATGATGGATTATATGGCAGGATGCTGCTAGGTGCTTGGAAGAAAGCAAAATAATCCAAAATTTCTTCCTACAAGAAACATAGAGTTTGTAGTGATGGTAGCATTCATGTGAAAATTAGCTATGATCAGATGAGATAATGTAAGCATTAAGTAGAAGAATTAAGATTGCTAATTAATTAAAATTGACATTGATCATTCTCATCTGAGCTATCATTTATCCCTCCTCAAGCAATGGAACCCAAATTTTAGCTGGATATTTAACTCCAGAATAACTGTTTCTCAGCCTCCTTTGCAGCTGCAGTAGCCATGCGACCAACCTCTGGCAGAGTGTAAGCAAGCGTTCTGCAAGAATTCCAAGAAAGTCTCTTTAAAGGAGGTGACTTCTTTCCTACTGTTTAACCCTTAGAATGGGACCACTATAATCAGATTTCCAAAAGCTGTCTTGGACCAGGAGGTGATTTTGAGCAAGAAAGGCATGTGCTGAGAATAGTAAGTGGCAAACCATCTGAGTCCCTGGGGATGATGGAGCAAACTTACCACCAAAGGAAGAAACTTCTGTCTTACTTAAGCCACTTTATCGTATTTATGTTTGTTTTTATACCTTATTAACTAAAGGCTAACATAAGTCCAGTTGATACTATAAGCATGAAAAAGCAGTCATTTAATTTTATAGGAGGATTGAAAGTTTGAGGGAGGAGGTGTCTTTTGAGTTAGAACTAAGATGAGGAAATTCTTAACCTCAACTTTTATCATTAGTCTAAAAAAAAACATGGTAAAATATTTTGCACGCTATAATATTTGTGTACAATCAATTCCCAAAAAGCAGTCAATAATGATAGCTCTATTTATTAAGGTTCAGTTGTTCCAGTCTTCCTATTCTGCTTTGATTATATTTAAAATTTTTCTTTGAATCCCGTAAGTGAATGCCATAATTTATTTCCCTGAGAAAAGACAATTATAGTTTATAAACACGCTTTTAAAATATACATAGGTGCCAATTGTGCTTTCAAAATAATTAATCTTGAAAGCAGAATTCTATGTGTATATATTTTCCTGTATTTTTTATATTTATATATATTCAGGAAATATACATATTTCCTGAAAATGAATTACTTGATATCATTAAATACAGACTGCATTATTTTATTCTCATACTGGGTGTATAATAAGGTGTGGAATAGGGCCTTCTGAGGATACCAATGCAAAATCAGTCGAAAAGTATATGAAAACCCTTTTCACTCTGTTGACACTTCATTATTGTTAGACTGCAGTAGTTTTTGCAAAGTAGGTTATTTTAGTCCTTCACATACATTTCTAAATAGGTGGATATATAACTTAGCATACATTCCTGGAAAGAATGCATGTGCGATTTGGAGGGAGGTGGAAGAAGCATATTGAGGAACTTTTGCAAATCACATAATATTGTAACTAACCTAAATGGTTATTAAAAGAAATATTTTGGCAAAGCAAAGAATATGTCTATAATTTTTTGAAGTTGCTTGTCAAACCCATTTGATAAACTGTGAAGAGCCTGAGATTTATCCTACTTGTAAGCTAGCAGGTTAGTCAGCCACAGTTTCATTGATGCTGGCAGAAGACCCGAGACTGCTAGGTCAGAGACAGAAGGTTTTGTTATTCATGGCCCTGCAAGCAGCGGGAGCTTAATGCTCCTGTACCTTCCGCTAGCCCCCAAATCCCATGAAGGCAATGTAGAAGGGCACACGTGGACACTACACACATAGCAGGCTGTTGGCACAGAACCCAAATTATCTGAAATAAGCTGCAAGCCAACTCCCCTGACTTTTGTCAAAAAGGACTACATTGTCTTTATTATAATGGACAATACACAAATCTGCTCTTTGCTATAGAGGGAGAGATTATCTCTACCTTCTAAGACTTTTGCTATACAAACATCCTTGAGAAGATAGGAAGTGCTTCTGATCACAATTTCAAGATATGAAGGGCATCCTTGAGAAGACTGGACATGCAGAAACATGAGAAACCCATGAAGAAACGTCCCTCAATAATATATTTTCTCCCTCTAGACCAGGGCTGAAAGAACTTTCTGTGATGATGGAAATGTTCCATGTCTATACCATCTATTTGGTACCCACCAGCCACTTGTGGCTACTGAGCAGTTGAAGTGCAGCTACTGCAATAATAAACTGAATTTAGTTTTAATAATATAAGTTTAAATGTAAATAGGTACAAGTGGCTAGTGCCTACTGTAATGGGCAGCACATATCTAGACAATATGCTTCTTGGTCGTGCTGTCTTCACTCAGATATTCACCACGGAGTTTCTTAAGTCATAGACACATTGAAACCATTTTAAATGAATATCTAGATAGAAAATTTAGTCAAAATTTCACCCTAATTGAAAGGTTATCTAAGTAGTTCTAAGGGCACAGCCATAATTCCTGGTTCTAAGACATAAAAAATAATAAAGGCAGCAATGTAAGCTTCTCGAAGGCAAAAAACTTTCCTCATACATGAAACACATGCATTCAGCAAACATTCATTGAGTGGCTAAGAAATAAAATCAAGAATCATGCTGTTTTTTTTCCTCTTGCTAAAACTTAGAAAATTAACCAATTTAGCACATTTAGTAAATTAACAACATTTAGTGGATTAAAATTACAGTTCTGAAGGGCAGCAGTTCAAAATCAGCTTCAGGGAGCTAACAGTCAAGATGCTGGCAGGGCTGTGTCTCCTCTGAAGGCCCTTAAGGAGAATCTGTTTCCTGTACTTTTCCAGCTTTCAGAAACCAACTGCATTCTTCAGTTTATGGCCCCACATCATTTCGACCTCTGCTTCCATCATCACAACTTCTCATTTTTTTCTTTTTCTTTTTTTTTTTTTTTTTTTCTGGGAGACAGAGTCTCGCTCTGTCACCCAGGCTGGAGTACAGTGGCCAGATCTCAGCTCACTGCAAGCTCCGCCTCCCGGGTTTACGCCATTCTCCTGCCTCAGCCTCCTGAGTAGCTGGGACTACAGGCGCCCGCCACCACGCCTGGCTAGTTTTTTGTATTTTTTAGTAGAGACGGGGTTTCACCGTGTTAGCCAGGATGGTCTCGATCTCCTGACCTCGTGATCTGCCCGTCTCAGCCTCCCAAAGTGAACTTCTCACTTTTTTGCTTTTTTTTCTTTCCACATCACCTTGTCTTCCTCTGACTTTCTCACCTCCTTCTCATAAGGGCCTTTGTGTTTACCTTGAGTCCACTCAGGTTAATTCAGGATATTCCTACATTTCAAGGTCCATAACTTTAACCACATCTGCAAAGTCTCCTCTGCCATGTATGATAATATATCACAGATTCCAGGGATAAGGACGTGGACATTTTTGGGGGTGTCATTATTCAGCATACCACAGATGCCTAGGGTTTTGTTGAAGAGCAATTCTAAGAATTTCAGAACAGAAACAGATAAAACAGACGTGGTTTCTCTCTGTCTGTAGGTGGCACATTAGTAGGGAGAGACAGATTATAAGAAAGTTAAAAGCTACATACAAAAGACATTCAGGTTTGATAAGTGCAATGAAGAGATTAAGTGGAGAGAGGTGATGATTGCTTGGGAAGCCGGGAACTTTAGATAAAGTGGTTAGGAATGGCTTTTCTGAGAACATGACATTTGAGGTAAATTATGAAGGGTGAGGAAAAGCTCAAGGGTAAATCAGAGAAGTGCGTTCCCCACTGGAGCAACACAACGAAAGCCAAGTCTCTGGGAGAGGAATGAGGCTGGCCAGAAGCAGGAACTGAAAGGAGGCCAGGAGATCTGCATATGAAACAAGGTAAGGAGTGAGAGAGTTTAGAATAAGGTGAGGTCAGAGTGAGAAGCAAAAGGTGGATCATAACGGGAATTTAAGCCATGAGAAGAAAGTGCATTTTAAGCTGAAGACAACTGGAAATCACTGAATGTTTTCAAGCAAGGGAGGATCACGGTCTGAAATGAAATTTACTATTTATTTATTTATTTATTTTGAGACATAGTCTTGTTCTGTCACCCAGGCTGGATTACAATGCCACAATCATGGCTCACTACAACCCTCTGCCTCCCGGGTTCAAGAGATTCTCCTGCCTCAGCCTCCCTCATAGCTGGGATTACAAGCATGCAACACCACACCCACCTAATTTTTGTATTTTCAGTAGAGACGAGGTTTTGCCATGCTGGCCAGGCTGGTCTCAAACTCCTGACATCAAGTGATCTGCCCATCTCAACCTCCCAAAGGGCTGAAATTACAGACATAAGCCATCACACCTAGCCTTACGTTGTTTAAATATTACATTAACTGCTGTGTTGGGAATGCATTAGACAGGAGAAGCAAGAGGAACAAGAGTAGCAGCAAGCAGAGCAGTTCTGAAGGCAAAAGATGATGGAGACAAAGGCCAGCATGACTCTGGTGGAGATGGCAAGACGTGTGTGATGTGTCTATTTGAAAGATGGAAGTGATGAGCCTTAGTGATGGATTGGGTTTGGAGCATTAACTAAGAGAAATAAATCAAAAATGATGCTTCGTTGTTTGCCTTGATAAAACATTGTAGATTATAATGACTTTCACTTAAGTGAGGAAAAGAACAGTGATCTTGGAGGAGATGGTGGGAATTTGAGATATTAAGTGGGAATTCCTGTAACATTTTAAAAGTACAATTATTAGATGGGAAGTTGGATGTATAAGACAGATCAGAGGCTAAATTTGGACAGGGTGTATATATATATATATATCTCACATATATCTATATATGACATAGATAATATGATATGCAAAGTCATAGAAATAAATGAAGACACTATATAAGGAAAATAATAGGGAATGGATACCTGCTGCAAGAAGATCCAACATGATTCAATAGGATAGAATAGGTGGAAAACAAGACAAACGAGCATGAGAAAGGGCCACTGATTAAGAAAATAGGAATATGAGAGTGTTGATCAAAGGGTACAATGTTTCATTTAGAAAACAGGAATAAGTGTTAGTGATTTGTTATACAGCATAGTGACCATAGTTAATAATAATATACCACAGATTTCAAAATTGCTAAAAGAGCAATTTTGAACCAAAAAATGATAAGTACATGAGGTGCTAGATAAGTGATCACTTGATTTAATCATTGAACAATGTGTGTAGATATATCAAAACATTATATTCTCCATAAATATATAAAATTTTTATTTGTCAATTAAAAACAAAAATATGCTATGTTTAGTAGAAGTGGTGAGAGAGGGCATCCTTGTCTTGTGCCAGTTTTCAAGGGGAATGCTTCCAGCTTTTGCTCAGTCCGTGTGATGTTGGGCGTGGGTTTTGTCATAGACACCCCTTATTATCTTGTGGTATGTTCCTTTAATACCTAGTATATTGAGAGTTTTTAACATGAAGGTGTGTTGAATTTTATCAAAAGCCTTATCTGTATCTGTTGAGATAATCATGTGTTTTTTTCCTTTAGTTCTATTTATGTCATGAATTATATTTATTGATTTTCATATGTTGAACCAACGTTGCATCTCAGGGATAAAGCCTACTTGATCATGGTGAATAAGCTTTTGGATGTGATGATGGATTCGGTTTGCAAGTATTTTGTTTTGGATCTTTGCATCAATATATATCAAGGATATCAGCCTGAAGTTTTATTTTCTTGTGTTTCTTCCGAGTTTTGGTATCAGGATGATGCTGGCCTCATAGGATGAATTAGGGAGGAATCCCTTCTCCTCAATTTTTTGGAATAGTTTCAGCAGGGATAGTCGCAGCTCTTCTTTGTACATCTGGTAGAATTCAGCTGTGAATCTACCTGGTTCTTGGCTTTTTTAGATAGTAAGATTTTTATTATTGACTCAATTTCAGAGCTTCTTATTAGTCTGTGCAGGGATTCAGTTTCTTCCTGGTGCAGTCTTGGGAGGGTGTATGTGCACAGGAACTTATAGAGAAAGAAATAAAAGTATCCAACTAGAAAGTGGAAGTCAAACTGTCCCTGTCTGCAGACAACATGATCCTACATCTAGACAACTCCATAGTCTCAGCCCAAAAGCTCCTTAAGCTGATAAACAACATCAATGAAGTCTCAGGATACAAAATCAATGGCAAAAATCACCAATATTCCTATACACCAACAAGAGTCCAACCAAGAACCAAAGCAGGAATGTGATTTCATCTACAACTGCCACACACACACACAAATAAAATACCTAGGAATACAGCTAACCAGGTAGGTGACAAATCTCTATAAGGAGAACTATAAAACACTGCTCAAAGAAATCAGAGATGACTCAAACAAATGGAAAAACATCTTGTGCTCTTGGATATGAAAAATCAGTATCATTAAAATGGCCGAAAATCAGAAGGGAGATAAAAAATTAAGGTGTGACTCTGCTGACCTTCGGCATGACATTGATCGCCGTAGAAAAGAAAGAAGTAAAGAACGGGGAGATTCCAAGGGCTCCAGGGAATCCAGTGGATCAAGAAAGCAGGAAAAAACTCCAAAAGATTACAAGGAATACAAATCTTACAAAGATGACAGTAAACATAAAAGTAGAGAGCAAGATCATTCTCGATCTTCATCCTCTTCAGCATCACCTTCTTCTCCCAGTTCTCGAGAAGAAAAGGAGAGTAAGAAGGAAAGAGAAGAAGAATTTAAAACTCACCATGAAATGAAAGAATACTCAGGCTTTGCAGGAGTTAGCCGACCACGAGGAACCTTTTTTCGAATTAGAGGCAGAGGAAGAGCCAGAGGAGTTTTTGCTGGGACAAATACTGGTCCAAACAACTCAAATACTACTTTTCAAAAGAGACCGAAGGAAGAGGAATGGGATCCAGAATATACCCCAAAGAGCAAGAAGTACTTCTTGCATGACGACAGAGATGATGGTGTGGATTATTGGGCCAAAAGAGGAAGAGGTCGTGGTACTTTTCAACGTGGCAGAGGGCGCTTTAACTTCAAAAAATCAGGTAGCAGTCCTAAATGGACCCATGACAAATACCAAGGGGATGGGATTGTTGAAGATGAAGAAGAGACCATGGAAAATAATGAAGAAAAGAAGGACAGACGCAAGGAGGAAAAGGAATAATAATGAAGTAAGATTACAGCAGAGCAGAACTTGCACCCACCATTTTTTTTACCTGATTTTTGTTTTCAAATAAGAATGTAAGCATTTTACTTAAATTTTACTGTTTGCAAGTAGTCTATAGAAATTTTAAGTTTTCAAATATCTTGAGAAATAGTAGACTGTATGTTGAAAATTGTACTGAAATAAAGTAGAAAATTGTTACGTACCATATTTGTAACTATCAACTTTTAAAAAAAACTTCTAACGTTTTTGTTACATGCAT
Organism: Piliocolobus tephrosceles; assembly: GCF_002776525.5. Taxonomy (NCBI): domain Eukaryota; kingdom Metazoa; phylum Chordata; class Mammalia; order Primates; family Cercopithecidae; genus Piliocolobus; species Piliocolobus tephrosceles. The sequence continues at coordinate 13,014,710 of NC_045437.1, forward strand.
TGTAATTCTGCTTTGTCTATAAGATACGGTCAAGTACAGCTCTGTGAAAGTTCTGATTCTCTTTCTTCCCTGTTTGTCAATGTTTTATTCTGAAGTAAACGTTAGCTCTACATATAAATCCTGGAACAGAAATTGTTTATAGAGACTACACTAATTATTTTAACTGTATACATCTGTTTAATTTGAACACACTACATTGTAGGGTGACTAATTTTTGAAGTATACCACAGACAAAAGGTTGTTACTTTGGTAAACTAAGCTAGTTTAACACTTGAGCAAATGCTTAAGAAGGAATTAAAAAAAAAAAAAAGCTTTGCCAATAGCTAAAAAGTACAAGCTATTAAAAATTAGATTGAAAAGTTTTGAGAAAAATGTTATTTTTACTGAAAGCAAGCAGTGGCCTATAAAGAACATTCTTAGGAGCCTTTTCTATTTGCGTTCAAAACCGAGTGTTCTCTTTCTATTCCTATTTGATAGTTTGAGTCATGGTCTTAGATATTAGCTATTTGTGAGAGGAAACTGGTTTGTAATAATACTGCAAATAGAAACCCCATTTTTACTGAACATCCTAGTTTTAAACAGAAGAAAAACTAATCCTGGGGTTGGTATGGAGGAGGTTTATCCTGCAGAATAAGTTGATACATTAGTACCTGATTTCATATCTTACATATTTATTTGAGCTGAACATTAGTTTGTAGTGTAACTATTAGTAAAAATAGAGAAACACAACATACTGTTCATTAATAGTATTTTAAGAAAATTGTTTTTCAAATGTCACCAATAAAAGTTTTGGCAGGAAAAAAAAATAAAATAAAATAAATAAAATGGCCTTACTACCCAAAGCAATCAGTGCTATTTCTATTAAACTACTGCTGACATTCTTCACAGAACTAGAAAAATTTTTTAATTCAAATGGGGCCAAGCACAGTGGTTCACTCCTGTAATACCAGCACTTTGAGAGGCTGAAGTGGGTGGATTGCTTGAGTCCATGAGTTAGAGACCAGCCTGGCCAATATGATAAAACCCTGTCTCTACTAAAAATACAAAAATTAGCCTGGCATGATGGCATGAGCCTGTAGGCCCAGCTACTGGAGAGGCTGAGGCACAAGAACCACTTGAACTCAGGAGGCGGAGGTCACAATGAGCTGAGATTATGTCACTGAACTCTTGAGACTCTGTCTCAATAAATAAATAAAATAATAAAATAAAATAAAATAAAATTCTATGGAATCAAGAAAGAACCCAAATAGACAAGGCAATTCTAAACAAAAAGGATAAAGCTGGGGGATTCATGTTACCCAACTTTAAACTATGCTACAAGGCTATAATAACAAAAATAGCATGGTACTGGTACAAGAACAGACACACACCTGGTTAAACTAAGGAGTTTCTTCACAACAAAAGAAATTATCAATAAATAAACAACCTACAGAATGCAAGAAAATCTTTGCAAACTATGCACCTGACAAAGATCTAATATCAGAATTCATAAGGAACTTAAATTAACAAGCAAAAACAAACCAACCCATTAAAAAGTGGACAAAGGACATGAACAGACACTTTTCAAAAGAAGACATACAAGTAGCCCACAAACATATGAAAACATGCTCAACATCACTAATCATCAGAGAAATGCAAAACCATGCCACATGATATATTAAAAACCACACTGAGACAGCATCTCACACTGGTCAGAATAATTATTATTAAAAAGTCAAAAAATAACAGATGTTGGTGAGGTTGCAGAGAAAAGGGAACACTTATACACTGCGAGGGGGAATGTAAATTAGTTCAGCTGTTACGGAAAGCAGTGCAGCAATTCCTCAAAGAACTTAACACAGAATTACCGTTTGAACCAGCAATCCAATTATTGGGTATGTACCCAAAGGAATATAAACCATTCTACCATAAAGACACATGCACATGTACGTTCATCACAGCACTACTCACAATAGCAAAGACATAGAATCAACCTAAATGCCCATCGATGGTAGACTGGATAAAGAAAATGCAGTATGTACACACCATAGAATACTACACAACCATAAAAAAGAATGAGATCATGTCCCTTGCAGCAACATGGATGGAGCTGGAGGCCATTATCCTAAGCAAACTAATGTAGAAATAAAAAACTAAATATCACATCTTCTCACTTATAAGTAAAAGCTAAACATTGAGAACACATACACACAAAGAAAAAAAAAAACTTGGGGTCTACTTGCAGATGGAGATGGGAGGAGAGAGAATCAAAAAACTAGCTATCAGGCCAGGCTCAATGGCTCACGCCTGTAATCCCAGGACTTTGGGAGGTTGAGGTGGGTGGATCAGCCGAGGTCAGGAGTTTGAGACCAGCCTGGTCAACATGGAGAAACCCTGTCCCTACTAAAAATACAAAAACTAGACAGGTGCACCCCTGTAGTCACAGCTACCTGGGAGGCTGAGGGAGGAGAATCGCTTGAACCTGGGAGGCAGAGTTTGCACTGAGCCGAGATCATGCCACTGCGCTCCAGCCTGGGTAACAGAGTGAGAAAGACACACAGTTCACCTATATAACAAGCTTGCATATGTACTTCCAAACCTAAAATAAATGATTTTTAAAAAACTATAAATAATCACCCTTTAACAATAATATTGTGGCATGATAATGGTACCCAAATGATGAAAATAGAGGTTTCTCATAAATTCTGTTGTATGTCATATCTATATGAAATATATTACACTTAGTAATATATGTGTGTATATATGTATACATAAATATATGTACATATATATGTATATATGTAAACTAAATAAAGAAAATAAATTCAAGATGGCTTTGATGCCATGGAAACAGAGAAGATAGTATTTAAAGAGCTGTGATAAGGGCTTCTGAGAAGTCAGGTACCACAACGGCAGAGAAATGCCCACTAGATTCAGCAGCGTGACGTTTTTCTGATGACCTGGGCAGGGTTGGTTTTACTGGCAGCCAAAGCCGAATTAAGAGTTGATTGAAGAGGGAATCATAGGTGAATAGATGAGAAGGGAAGAATGGCGAGATTGATAACTCCCTCCTGCAGGTCTGTGCTGACACAGCGCAGTGAAACAGGGCTAGATGAGGATATGAGGTCAAATAATTTGTTTTTAATGGGAAGAGGTAGAGCATATTTTTATATTATTGAGAAAGATCCGAAAGAAGCAGTGATGCTGGCCCACCAAGCAGAGGTCAGTCTTTGGAAAGGCACAAAGAACAAGTGGAGAAATTTATATTCCAAGGATCAGAGGCAATTCTCCTACAAAATAGGAAGTCAAATGTAAAATCAGTGCATAGGGCAAATTATATTTGTAGTTTTAGCACAAAGAGGAAAGAGTTCTACTCTAACGAAACTTCTATTTTCTCAATAAAATACATTCCTTGTGTCTTTCTCAATGAAGTGTCTTATTTTCCCAGTGAAAAATGGAGGGCATGAGCTGAATGTTTGGGTGAGGGGGAGACAGGGCCAGGTGGAGGGACTGAGAAAACAAAGGGGAAGTCAACATAATAGAAGGAACAATTCTTTTATGAGGTTATGATTTCATTTGTTTCTACTGAAGGAAAGAAACTGTGCAATTCTGAGAAGGTTGTTACTAGAGGGATACTAGAGAGAATATGGAAAATATATTCAAAGTGGGGAGTAACAAGGAAAAGAGTGTGATAAGGGTTGTGGATACAAAGCCTTACTGCAGTATGCTAGGTGCCAAAGGTATATTATTTTAATTCTCACAAATTATGAGGAAGATGCGATTTTTTTTTTACATTTTACAGTTGAGGAGACCAAAGCTCAGAGATGTGAAGCAGTTTTCTTTAAGGCTAACCACAACAATTAAATAGCAGAATTTAGATTCAAGATCAAGTCTGACACAAAAGCTCATGTTCTCCCCTTAGCAGTGGGAAGCCATCAGAGATCTTAATTCAAGGAAATATGTGATCTGTTTCAAGAAAATAATTTGATAAAAGTAGATAAATTGGAGGAGAAGAGATTATTAGAGGTAGCAACAGGCTTTGAGAGTGCCGCAGTTGACCAGATCCTTGATGAAGACCACAAGTGAGCCAACGGTGGAGGAGTAGAGACTGGATGCCTGTCAGTTTGTTAGGTAAATATTGAGGTAATAGACCCAACATTTAACTGATCTATTCCTCTCTGCTATATTCATTCACTTCTATTCTGCTATGCATGGCTCAAAAAGGAGACATTAGTTCATTTCTCTCTCCCTTTCCTTATCACCTTTCCCCCAACTTCAGAGTAAGGGACAAAGTGGTGGAGGCAGGGAGATGAAATTAGAGGACTTACAAAGCTCTAAGGAAAGCTCTGTTGCATCGTCTCAAAAAGATTCAGGGATAAGTTAGCAGGAGTAGCAAGAATAAATGCTCAGTATCAGAATGGAGCTTGCTAGTGCCCAGAACCCTGGCAAGGCCACCTTATTTCAAAACCAGTCTCCTTGTGGGACTGGGTTGCTTACAAAAAACCCCTTCCCCTTTCACTTTTTTTTTTTTAACTTTGCATATGAGGAACATGGAAAAATGAAAATAGAATATTTGAAGGCAAATGATCCAGTATTAATTTAAAAACAATTGCCTTCTGTGGACATGGCCTCAATGTTTGCCAAATGTTTGTAATAAGCAGAAACATCCTCCTAACAGGTGCAGTTGCCGCAATGAACGTTGCAGCAGGCACACGCACACAGAGTTTTATCTACAGTTAGGCCATTGAAACTAAGTGCAGAATAATGGAAATATATGACTGCTCAGATGTATTTGGAGAAAGTCATTTGCCCAATGGTAATTGATGCTTATTGAGGACTGGGGAGCACAATGAAAGTGTTGCAAATTACCCCGTATTTCTGTTGCCACCTGTATAAGCACTCAACAGGCAGAACAGAATAAAATGTGAATTTGTCTTTGGGGCAGTATATAATTCCATCTATTTTTTCTGTCTTGGGTATCCTTTCATTCCTTTTTCACAGAACAGCTTTCTTTGATTTTTTTAAAAAAATGTGCCATGTCGTATACATTTATTTCTCTTTGCTCCCCCTCATGGTGTGGGGGAAAAAAATTCCCTGAACAGATGTGGTGTTACGATTGCCAAACTAATTTTGCTTTTGATGTTCCATGCTCAAAGCTACTTTTGGAGAACACATTGGTTAAATGTACTCCTTGTTGTGTACTGTACATTTAATAGCAGGAAGACAGTTGGAAAAGGATTATAACACAGTTCCTGAGAATGCGAGTGTGGAGCATTCAAAGACAAGCAGAAAGAAAAATCTGGCAGAGTCCGCATGATGAGACACAAAGGTTGCAGTTACAAGTCTGTTAGCTATTAAAAACAATGTTACATTTTTAAGAGGTATACATAGCAATGAAATGCTCAGGGCAGGGAAGAATTTAGCAACATCCCAAAGATGCAACTTGATAAACATTAGAAGTTAGAATAAAATGAATGAAAAAAATTTCAAAATTAACAACAAACAATTCTCAGGAAAACTGCGCCCGAAAGCAGTTAGCAGTGAATCGGCAAAGGTTAGGCTCTCATCTTCCGAAACAAAAACACATATGCATGTTTTCTTTCTAGCCTATATCCTCTGTAGTGAAAAGTGGAAGATTACAATCACGTTTTAGTGAAACACAGTGTATCCTTAAAAGAAGTTACTACCAGCTTGGCCATTTTCAACCGAAGAGACACCGAAATGATGGACAGAGAGATGAGTGAGATAATAAGTGAGATACAGAGCTAGATGAAGGTGCTTGAGGTTTTATGATGAAATGCAATACACAGGAAACCAAAAAACACAGGAATAAAAGATGATTATGGAATGCGGATCCATTGATTGCTCTTGAGAGAGAACATAATAAAAAATGGTTTTCACGGGCTCTGTATTCGCTTACTTAGGGCTGCCCTAACAAAGTAGTACAGACTGGATGGATTAAACAACAGAAACTTAGTTTTTCACAATTCTGGAGGCCAGAAGTCTGAGATGAATGTGTTGGCAGAGTGAGTTTTATTCTGAAGTTTCTCTCCTTGGCTCATGCGTATCTGCTTCCTCCCTGTTTCCACACAGTCTTCCTCCTGTATCTGTATCTGTACCGGTATCCCAGCCTCCGTTTCTCATAGGAACATCAGTCATATGGGATGAGAGCTCATCAGTGACCTCATTTAACCTTAATTACCTCTTTAAAGACCTAGTCTCAGCACGGTGGCTCGCGCCTGTAATCCCAGCACTTTGGGAGGCTGAGGCGGGTGGATCACGAGGTCAGGAGTTTGAGACCAGCCTGACCAACATGGTGAAACCCCGTCTCTACTAAAAATACAAAACCTAGCCGGGCAGGGTGGTGGGCACCTGTAATCCCAGCTACTCAGGAGGCTGAGGCAGGAGAATCACTAGAACCCAGGATGGGGAGCTTGCAGTGAGCCGAGATTATGCCATTGCACTCCAGCCTTGGGGACAGGGCAAGACTCTGTTACAAAAAAATAAAATAAAATAAAATAAAATAAAAAACCTAGTTTCCAAATGCAGTCACATCATGGAGTACTGGGGACTATGACTTCAACATATGAATTTGAAAGTGAGGGGGATAATTCAGTCTAAAATATGCACCAAATAAAGTGACCTAACATTGAACACCTGTTCAGCATCCAGAACTGAGCTACATGTCAGGGTTACACAGAAGTGGTCTCTGGTTCTTGTCCTCAAGGACAGACGCTTGCAAACAAGTGTGACAGATATTGCATATAGATCTCTATACTAAAACATTTAAAACACCCTTCATACAGCACTAGAACGTATATGTTTAAAAAATACAGATGATTAAGTTAATGAAATTGAGGAACATATGCAGAACGTGTGACATTTGAGCTGTGACTTGAAAAATAAACAGGAACTCAGTAGACAGAGAGTAATTCTTTTTTGCTTTGCTTTGTTTTCTGGAATAACTTTTATTTTATTGTACTTTAAGTTCTAGGGTACATGTTCACAACGTGCAGGTTGATACATATGTATACATGTGCCATGTTGGTGTGCTGCACCCATTAACTCATCTTTTACATTAGGTATGTCTCCTAATGCTATCCCTCCGCCCTCCCTCCACCCCACAACAGGCCCCAGTGTGTGATGTTCCCCTTCCTGTGTCCAAGTGTTTTCATTGTTCAGTTCCCACCTATGAGTGAGAACATGCGGTGTTTGCTTTTCTGTTCTTGCGATAGCTTGCTGAGCGTGATGGTTTCCAGCTGCATCCATGTCCCTACAAAGGACATGAACTCATCCTTTTTTATGGATGCATAGTATTCCATGGTGTATACGTGCCATGTTTTCTTAATCCAGTCTGTCACTGATGGACATTTAGGTTGGGGAAAGGATTCCTATTTAATAAATGGTGCTGGGAAAACTGGCTAGCCATATGTAGAAAGCTGAAACTGGATCTCTTCCTTACACCTTATATGAAAATTAATTCAAGATGGATTAGAGACTTAAATGTTAGACCTAAAACCATAAAAACCCTAGAAGAAAAGCTAGGCAATACCAATCAGGACATAGGCATGGGCAAGGACTTCATGTCTAAAACACCAAAAGCAATAGCAACTAAAGCCAAAATTGACAAATGGGATCTAATTAAACTAAAGAGCTTCTGCACAGCAAAAGAAACTACCACCGGAGTGAGCAGGCCACCTACAGAATGGGAGAAAATTTTTGCAATCTACTCATCTGACAAAGGGCTAATATCCAGAACCTACAAAGAACTCAAACAAATTTACAAGAAAAAAACAAACAACCCCATCAAAATGTGGGCGAAGGATATGAATAGACACTTCTCAAAAGAAGACATTTATGCAGCCAACAGACACATGAAAAAATGCTCATCATCACTTGCCATCAGAGAAATGCAAATCAAAACCACAACGAGATACCATCTCACACCAGTTAGAATGGCAACCATCAAAAAGTCAGGAAACAATAGGTGCTGGAGAGGATATGGAGAAATAGGAACCCTTTTACACTGTTGGTGGGACTGTAAACTAGTTCAACCATTGTGGAAGACAGTGTGGCGATTCCTCAAGGATCTAGAACTAGAAATGCCATTTGACCCAGCCATCCCATTACTGGGTATATACCCAAAGGTTTATAAATCATGCTACTATAAAGACACATGCACACGTATGTTTATTGCAGCACTATTCACAATAGCAAATACTTGGAACTAACCCAAATGTCAATCAATGACAGAGAGCAATTCTAAAGGGTATGTCAGGGAGGAACCATGGCAGTCCAGCCAAGGCACAGAAATATTAGAGGGACTTAGTCAAGGCTTATGGCACCCCCAAGGAGCCATCAAAGCACAAACAAATGAATCAATACAAAAGTCATTAAAATGTTCTAAGAGATGTAGTAATGTATTTTAGACAATTAAGGGAAAACTTAAATTATATGTAAAATCCTACTTTAAGGTTGGGTCCCCATGAATTTTTGACCAAACTGTTGCTCCAACTTTAGAATCCAAAAACAGTTCTAAAGAGTACATTAGGAATTCCTGATCCTCCCGGTATTTGGAACAGAGATAGATGTAAGTTAGAATGAAAATCAAGCTAACACATTTGCACAGGTATATGGATATGATTTTATGTACATAAGGTATTTATCAGGGACTCACCATATTGAAATGTTCAGAAAAGTTAATGCTATTTTCATTCTCATTCATCTTAAGAGAAAACTCAAGATTTTACTGTCTCAGATAACCAAAAAGATAATTCTTTTAGTAAAGATGGTGAATACAAACTCTCGTGTGACTGTGTAAACTTTGTAAACTCATCAACTGAGAATATACTCATCTTTTGAAAAGTGGATCTATTCCAACTCAGTTTATTTTTCTGATCAAGGTCAAAAACACAGACCTTGGGATGCTATTCATGTAGCTTAAATGGAATTCAGGGAAGTCAAAAAGCATAGGGCTTCACGTTGATAAGTGATTTACATCTGATTCCTAAATTAATTATGCATATTAATTCCCACATTCTAGCTCAGCCTCTCAAACACCACAATATTTATTTGTAGTATACCCCATTTCAAAACACCCAGAGGAAGGAAAAAGGCCTTGTTATTCACTCCAGACAGGGAGCAACCTAGTTATCTATCTATCCTGAGGCTCGCAGCTTCCCAATTATGTGCCTATTCTTGTGTGAGCTTCATCTACAGATAGCAGTAACTACAAAGGTCCTAAAACCAGGTCTCTATGAGTTGACATACAACAGGTTGAGAATAACTGAAACCACAATTCTTCAGGAAGGTCTGAACACAAGAAACCATTAAGGATGTATAGTAGATCTGACAGGAATGTCCAGGCTCTCTTCTTTAAAAAAAAAAAAAAAAAAAAACTGTGAAGAAGGAGGAAAGCATTTTGATGCTGAGTGTCTTCTGTTTTCCTGGTCCCATGCTATCCAGGTGGAATGCAAGCTTCTTGCTTCAGAGCCATTTACTGCACTCTTAGAATTTGAAACCACACTTGCTCAAAGTGTAAATTTTTAATGATTGGATGTTTATAAACTTATATCTTCAAGATAACTTGTCTCCATTTAATAAATTCTATAAATTAATACATGTGATGATGTGACACTGATGCTCTCTCTCACCCAACCCACTGGATCTGGATTTCCTGGACCAGGCAAGGAAGGATACAAGAAGAGTACAGAGAATTTGTAGCAATGAAGGGCCAAGGAAGACACTCCTGTAAACTATCTTTAAGATCTCCAGCATTTCCTGTGTGGCTTATTAAACATGTCACCAGAATAATTACACCAGGACTTTAGTGTTTCATTGTTTTTCTCAATCTATCCAAGATCAAGACTTAGTATGTTATATTCAGTAAAATATAGACTGATCTTTTTAATTTTGGATATGAGACTTGATGCCATTCATAAACAGAAACATTCCAAATATTCCCCATATTAGCACAGCATCCCACCACCTCTTAGGCCTGTCTCTAATTATTTTGTCCAAACACAGGACATTTTAAAATGCTAACACAAATGTTAATGAATATTTCATATGCAATATAAATATTGTACACATATCTCTATGCACATAGATGATCATAATGTATTTTTAAACAGTGACAATAGTTGTTTTACTGATTAAAAATAATTATATCCTGCTAACTAACCAAATTTTAGAAATATATAGTTTTTCTTCAAAAATTCACAAACTTACTAAAAATAATAAAAGATAAGCACTATCTAACCATTAAGTATTCCAATGAACTCTTTGAGAATATGGAATAGAAAATGTAGTAACATCTCAATTACCTGTGTAAATGGCCTTCTGATTTGTGCTATTATCTATTTTTGGCAACCATTATTCTAAAACTGCATTCCCACTTAAAAAATAAAAGAAGAAAAACGTGCAGACGTGTAAATGGAATTGAAGGCTACAGTGATGGGGGAGTTTCTAGTTGCTAGGGAAACCAGATCCTTTGTGTGCCACATTTAAATGCTTACTCCTTGGCAAACTAAACATGGCTTGGTGACTTTCTGTGAAAAACAAAAGGTAAAATTAAATAAAAATATATGTATTAAATGAACAGTAAAAAATTGTTCTTCCAACCTGTGAACATTTCTATTCAGTCAGCACATCGACTGAACTATCTCACTGTTGTTGAGAAATAAAAATACTACTAGTGGACACTATAGATGATACCAGTGAGCAGAGCTGAAAATATGAAAGCATTATTAGCTGTTATGTTTATACTGTAAACATATGCAAGTTATTTTTTAATCAACAAACATTTGAGTACCTACACTGCGCAGGGCACAGAATTAAACTGTGATGTTTGTGGTTAATGCTGCACTTTGAAGGGATCTTCTTACACCAGCTACTCACTATCAAATAAAATACAGTACAGAAGAATCCAGGGCCATGTAAAGTTATTATGAACATCGCTCACCAAAGCACAATTAGGTATCATCATGTTTATTTCACAGGCATCGAAGCAAATGCTCAGAGGGATTAAATAACCTAACCAAGTGTCCTCCTAATAATTTTTTATGTGTAGACATAGTTCCAATTAGAATGTATGACTTTTAAGGATATGAAGAATGAATTACGCTAAAAAGGGGGAAAAAATAAAAGATATCCCATTGACATTCAATGTGTTTGTGTTAATCGAATTACGACCTGTAAGTTATATCTTCTGACTGTCTCATCTGACGCTTGGATCACAGATTCAGTCTTCTCCATGCAAGAATGGATCTGGCCTTTGTCTGATGCTTCTTTTCCTCCTATAAATCCCCTTTCACATATCCTGTCTATATTATCAATCCCATCTCTTTTGACTCGAATACATGACTCATACTTAGCATTGTTTGCTTCATTTTCCTTTAAAGGCAATCACAAGTAGGGTTTCATGTTTATTAGGTTTGTCTTCAGAGGTTTCAAGTACTGGATAATTCCCTCCTCAGGTTCACTCCCCATTGTACCTCCCCATTTGCCTTAAGATTCTTCATTCTTAGGGCAATGCATCATCTGCCTATTCCATAAAATGTTGTTTTCCAAACCAAAGATGACCTTCGTTTGATTTCTTTATTCAAGACAAGTATTGTTTACACTTATAATTTATAATTTCTTATAAAGAAAAAAAAGTGATGTAACTTAGGAGTTATTATTTTTACACTCTATTCAAATAAGATTTCACAATGGATGATTTGGGAGAAAAAAGAATCATGGTCCACTTAGAACAGAATTATTGGTGTCTGTTTGAATGACTTACATGTATTAGAAAACTAAAGGTTTGATTCAAACGTGCTCAAAGTTTTTATTTGTGAAGGATAAATCATCTGTATCTGAGAAGAAAAGAAAAGAATAGAAACAAAAGAAAATATAAAGATAAAACAGAGGCAAATAATAGAGGAAAAAGCCAGCCATGAGTAATTCACAGGGAAAATATTGGCCTTATGCGGTAGGATTATTTTTCGCTTTTTGCTCTGTGACTTGGTAAAAACAGAAGAAGGAGTTGTGAACAAGGAATTTAAAGGAAAAAGAGAAATCTTTCTATGAATATCTTTCAATCAGGAAATTTCCATGTTTTTCTCCATGTATGGGAGGATCTCGTACACTGACACATTACACAGGTATGCAGATGAATTTGAACAGAAATATGAAATATCAAGATGAGCCAAAGCTTTTAAACCTGGAAGGAAAATTTAGAAGATAAACTTATATTAAGCAGCAATTTACTAAAGTATAATCTGTAATAGTAATGAATGTAAGTGTGCTTGCCTTTCTATACAATCCTCTGTACCTGTTTCATTTTTCTTATAATGTCAGTGTTTTAATATGTTTATTGCTTAAATAATTATGATGTTTTTACAAACCATAATTAAGCAGTTAATTACTATATTTCTGTTAGAGTTCCTGTGAGAGTTTCGTTGCTTTACCAGGATGTTCTGGTAAAAAATGTAATGTCCAATTCTTGACAGCAAACCCTAATTATGAAAAATCAGAATGGCCTTGCACTGCCTCAAGGGTACAAATTATTCGAATGCAAGACTACGGAGAAAGAACACGACACAGATCGAGTTCAGTTCTAAAGTTGAAAATGTATACAGTGGAGAAAAATCTGGATGCAATACCTAAGAGCAACAGGAGATGCAGGACATTTCTGGCCTCAGAAGGCCCCATATTGCTGCAACTGGAGCAGTCACCTATCAGAGACTTAGAGCCTCAAGGTCAAGTTATGAGAGATTTCTTCCTACAGCTATTAATGCCTAGTAAATATCCAACAAAACTGGAATTACTTGTACAGAATATTGTCTCATAATGAGAGTTACTATCTGTTACAAGCGAGGAAATATTTTGCACATAAATTACAACTAATAGTAACAACAGTCCATGTATAATTAGCCTTAGTTTACAGATATGGAAACTTCCCTGGGTGTTCATGTAGCTGGGAAAGTGACACCATAAGAAAAACTGCAGGCAAAGAGTTGCTTGACGTGGAATATGAAGAAATGGTTATTGACACTGGAGCCTCACAAGAATAGATTAGTATTTTCATTATTCTTAGAATTAAGTGCCTTGAACAGAAACATATGGCCATTTGATGGGATTCTTGTGTTGTCGGCAACATCTTCAGGAATTCATTAAGACTACCACAGAAAATGAAATGCTATTTTGCTCCCGAAATTTTACCAGTAATTTTATTTCTGATAAAAAGAAAATGAGTATAGAGTTATATAGACTGTTGTGCTGTTCCTGCTTTCCCATTTACTACCTAACACACATCAGGAAGGTTAGCTAACATCTCTAAAGTTGAGTCTCAACATCTGTGAAACGATTCCTTCCTCACAGGATTGGTGAGTGTTAACTGCGGTATAATATATGGAAGAGTCTAGTGTGGGAACTGCCATACCCTTTTCATAATACATATGTGGTTTAACAATTAATATTGTATCATGTCTTTTTGGCTAATCTTATTGTTCCAAATGGATTGCAAGTTCATAGAGAATAACCCACGTCTGAACATTCTTCAATATCTCAGGGGAGACCTAGGATACTGCTGGATATAATGTAGGCACTGAAAAACTCCCAGCGATTGGCAAGTTCAAAGACAAGACATCATAACAACTCTTAGTGTGCCCTAATAGCTCTTGTATGCCACACTCCTCCTTCTACATCCCATCCATGGACTCCGAGGAAATTACAGAAAGAAGTTACAGGGCCATGTATATGTCTCAAGGGCAACTTGGAAACAGGGGATTGGGAGAGTTGTAGTATTCGACAGGCAAGGCTGACATTATGGCTCCTGGAGGAATGATGAAAAGAAATCAGGTGTCTGAAGGCTTTTAAGGCTGAAGAAGGTGGTGAAAGGGCTCTCCAGGGTTGTACTTTGAGTATTACATGCACGCACCCGTGCAACCTCCACCCTGCTACAGCAGGCTTTGCAGGGCACAAAATGACAGGTTCTTTCCCCAGAAACTCACTTTTTCTTATGTGTCACCTTCCCCAATTATTCTCATAAAGCCAGCAATAGTAGTCACCTTTCAAGAGATAGTTGATATTCATGGCACAATATTTTAAAAGAAATGAAGAATTTGAGGCACCCTGGTGTTGCTTTTCTTCTTCAAGCTCACTGAACAGTTGAGACTAGAACCCAGAAAGCTTCACATTTCTAGGTCAAATTTCTCTTAATCCACTTAAGTATAAGGTATTATTTGATGATATATATATGTACCCACATATATACATACTCATGCATACATATTTATACATATATACACATATATACATATAAGCATATGTATTAGTATATATACACATATGTGAACATTTATATATACATTCACACATATTTGCACACACACATATATAATTTGGAGGGAATCAATTATCCTCAGAATGAGTTTTCACAGTAAATATAATAATCAAATATGGGAAAATAATTGACACTCTAAATCATATGTTGTAAATATTCATTAGTGTTGTGTAACTAAAATTCCAGCAAGCTATTTCATAGCAAGTGTACTTCATCAATTCAATATTTGTGTATCTATTTTAAAAACAAGTTTAAAAATGGAAAACTATTATCAAATAAATTATAAAACATTTTTTACATTAAAAACACAAAAACAAAAATGAATTTTGATTTTGTTAACTTTTTTAGGGAAAGCTTTCTGTATTTTAGTTTAGAATCAATCAAATTTGTAGCAAGCCACCCCTAGTAAACTTGTGAATACAACAAGTTTATATAACAAGTAGTATAACATACATGAATAATTGTTATGTGACATACTTAAAATCACCTTTCAATCATACTTCTTGCTTCTTTAAATAGAAAAATTTATAAAGTATACAAATCAAAAGTCATCAGAATAAATTGTAATTTCTCTTGGAAATTAGAGATTTTCCATCTTTTTCACTTTTTTACCCTGGGGAGTGGTGGACACAAATAGGAGGAGAAATGGCTGTTCCCGACGATTTGAAAGGTAGAGAGAATCAAAGATGGAAGAAGTGAAGAAACAGGAGGCTGGAATTATACCTTCTACTTGGTGGAAGGCCTGATGACTCTGAACTTGCCTCTCCTCCTCAGCTCACCTCTGCCCACACCACCACTGTGTCTTTCAGGGCCTCTGGCTCCTGTAGGTACATAATTATCAAGTCTCCTAGCTTAGAGCTTTCCGAAAATGGTAACCTACAATTGACTGACTAGGGCCATGACAAGTTAATTAACCTCTGTGGGCCACTTCAAAATAAGTTCCAGAGGAATTAAGAGTAAGGGAAGTGCAGGCTAGGTAAATTAATGTCCTAATATTTCTCCAATCCTTAAAAATCCATTGTTCTTAATTGAAGACAGAGCCAATCTCTGCATATAATCATCTGCTCTCTGATTCAAGGAAAATCAACAGAAACTTTGTTAGCAGATGCTCTGTTGTTAGAAATTCATTGCAAAGATAACTAAAACCCTGAAAAAAAATGCAGAAAACCTGCTTGCTTCTAAGAAGACAGCTGAAGGCAAAGAGAAGTCTTCATTCATTTGGAAAAATTCCAATAACCGAAAGATGTTTATTTTAATGAGTTGTCATGAGGTGTTAAGTGGTATAGAGATCTGTGCATTGCCAAAATTTACCCTTCTTCATCCGTGACTCTCCTTCCCTCCAGAGCTGGTGCTGATGGGGATAAGAGCTCTTTCTTCTAGTGCTGTTTTTAGTTCATCTTGCTTTCGTGAGTATAAAAACTAACTAACCAAAAAATACACTCCCCCAAGAAAAAAAAAATGTGCATGTCAAAAAACTATACCTTGGCCACAAAAATCTCAAATTTCCACTCTAAAGTTCTTTTGCATAAAATTTACTTCCACCTTTCCTTTCATGCTCTGAAAATATAAATTGTATGACCAACCATCTCCATTGCCTATGTGCAAAATCAGACTTTCAATTAAGATCCCGGTGAAAGTGAACTATGTTCCGTGTGATTAATTCCTGGAATTGGCTTGAATTTTACCCATATCATTCTCACCCTTGGTTCTTTAAACTCACTCAACAATATTTATGAAAACCCTAGAATGTGTAAAGCACTGGGAAGAGGCAGGGGGGATGCCTTAGAGGAAGGCCAATCTTGCACACAACTATTGAGGTAAATCCAAGAGCACAAAGGACACGCTTACCTGGGATGAAGTTGCCCCACACCCTCCTTCTCCTTAACCCTCACAGCACCTTCCCCACTCTATGCCTTGGACCAACTAGACTAGTCTATTTGCTTGCTTGTACTTCCTTATCCCAGTCATCACATGAGACCCATGACTCCAAGGTCATTCCTCTTTCCCTGGATATTAACCTTCATATTGCTCCAGAGGCTGCCTTGCCTGATCCCATCCCCAACCCTCCATCTCTGACATATTTTCTTTCACCTAGATGAAACTCTAGGCAAATTATCAATCCTAACCTTAGCCTCAACATCTTCTCTGAAAGTCTCCATCACCTTCTAAACTTGACTGAAACCTGGCTCTTCCTGAGTACAGGGATTCCCTTCCAGACCTCTTGAGCAGCGACTGTTTACTCCTCCACTCCCTGTGTGCTATGGGGTCTGGGGCTGGAATGAGTGACTCTCCTGTTTACCATTTCTAAACATTTTTCCTCTCTTCCCCATAAAAAATCCCAGCATTGAATCATCCTGTGCTTTGCCTCCTTGGCCTTCTTGGGACAGTCACCTCCCACACCTCTCCCAGAAGAGTTCAGCTGCTGACTACTGACACTCTTTCCCAATACTTTCCTACCCTGCCACACTTCCCATCCTTCCAACAATCTGGTCTCTCAATTCTTTCTTTTAAAGATTCCCTTAGCCCCACCTTGGCCACTTATTCCCATCGTCATAAATTATTTTTATCTGAATTTCAATAATCCCACACATCATCACTATCTTTTAACTTTTCAACCCACACTGTCTATAAACACAATCTTAGGTTATGGACTGAATGTTTGTGTTCCCCAAAATTTGTGTCATTTTCTTCCATTTTTATTTTAAGTTCACACGTGCATGATGTGCAGTTTTGTCACATAGGTAAATGTGTGCCATGGTGGGTTTGCTACACAGATCATTCCATCACACACGTATTAAGCCCAGAAGCCATTAGCTATTCTTCCTGATGCTC
This sequence comes from Piliocolobus tephrosceles, assembly GCF_002776525.5. Taxonomy (NCBI): domain Eukaryota; kingdom Metazoa; phylum Chordata; class Mammalia; order Primates; family Cercopithecidae; genus Piliocolobus; species Piliocolobus tephrosceles. The sequence goes on from NC_045437.1 coordinate 13,031,850, forward strand.
TCCCTCCTCCCACACCCACTCTGACTGGCGCCAGTGTGTGTTGTTCCCCCTCATGTGTCCATGTCTTCTCATGATTTAACTCCCACTTATAAGTGAGAACGTGTGGTGTTTGCTTTTCTGTTCCTGCTTTAGTTTGCTGAGGAGAATGGTTTCCAATTCCATCCGTATCCCTGCAAATGACACGATCTTGTTCTGCTTTATGGGGGCATAGTATCCCATGGTGTATATGTGGCACACCAAAATCCATATCTTGAAGCCCTAACCCCTAATGTGAGGATGTTTGGAGGTGTTGCCTTTGGGAAGTGACTAGGTTTAGATGAGGTCATGAGGGTGGGGTGCCATGCTGGGGTTAGGGTCTTGAAAAGAAGAGAAATAAAGGGCAGAGCTCTCTCTCTCTCTCTCTCTCTATCCACCCCCATCCCTCTCTCTTTCTGTCATACGAGGACACAGCAAGAAAGTGACCAGGAAGGGGGCTTTCACTAGGAACTCAATCTTCTGGCACCTTGATTTTAGACTTCCCAACTTCCAGAACCATGAGAAGTATATTAGTCAGGACTCTCTAAAGGGACAGAACTATATATGAAGGGGAGTTTATTAGGAGAATTGACTCACACAGTCACAAGATGAAATCCCACAGGCTGTCTGAAGCTGAGGAGCAAGGAAGCCAGTTCCAGTCTCAAAACCTCAGAAGTAGGGAAGCCTACTGTGTAGCCTTCATTCTGTGGCTGAAGTCCCAAGAGCCCCTGGCAAATCACTGGTGTAAATCTAAGAGTCCAAAAGCATAAGAACTTGGTGTCTGATGTTCAAGGGTAGAAAGTATCCAACACAGGAGAAGATAAAAACTGAAAGACCCAACAGGTCTGCTCATTCCACTTTCTTCTGCCTGCTTTATTCTAGGCTCCCTGGCAGCTGCTTAGATGGTGCCCACTCAGATTCAGGGTGGGTCTGCCTCTCCCAAGACACTGACTCAAATGTTAATCTCCTTTGGCAACACCCCCACAAACACATCTAGGAACAATACTTTGCATCCTTCAATCCAATCAAGTTGACACTCAATATTAACCATCACAAGAAGTAAACATCTGTCGTTTAAGCCACCTAGTTCATGGCATTTTGTTATAGCAGCCCAAGCCAACTGAGAAACTGAACATTTATTTAAACCCATCCAGACCTAGAATCTATTGATCAACCACCTTTCTAACTTTTACTCGTCCAAAATATTTTCTTTCTCCCTTATCCAGCTCATGTCGCACATTCAATTCCCATAATTACTCACCTGCAGGCAACTTCATCTCCCTCACTTGTCTCTTGCTTGTTTCACCAGTTTCCTCCTGCTATTCTTTCTTGGACCCATTCCCATCATGTTTTTGCCTCCACAACTTTATAGAAACTGTCTTTCTTCAGGCCACCAATCATCATCATCATCATCATCTTCATCTTAAATCTAATGGTCATTATCTGCCATGACCTATCAGCAGATTTCACAGGACTAATCCTCACTTTTTCCTCCAAACACTTTGCTCTTTTGGCTTCCAAGATGTCTAATCTGCTTTGTTGTCGTCATCTCTCTCTCAGTCTCCTTTGCAGGCTTTTCCAATATCCAGTTTCAAAGGCTGGAGTTCCCCAGAGCTTCTTTGTTGGATTTCTTCTATTTTCATTCGACACTCACTCCCTAGTTGATCTCATTTGCCCTCATAGTTTTAAGTGCCCTCTATCTGCTGAGGGTTCTCCAGCTCTCTCTTTATACCTCCAGCTCCAACTTTTCCCCATGCCCACATCTCCAATTAGCTTCTTGATTTTTTCACAGGACACTTAGTAGACATATCAAAATGTACTTGCTCAAAATAAGCTTCTAATATTTTCCAAAATCCTCCTGCAGCCTTCCCTGCATCTGTTAGTAGCTCCATTCTTCCAGTACACAAGCCAACAGGTAGTTGTATTAGATAGCTTTTTTCCTTCACAACCCCTGTCCAATCTGCCTGAAACTCATTTTTGTTCTACCTTCAATTTATATCCAGAGTTTGACAATTAATCATATATTGTCATATACCTAGTTCATGCCACAATAATTTCTAGCCTGATTTACTTCAATAGCCTCCTATTTGATCTGATTTCTTCCACCCTTTCTCCAAGGTAATCCATTTTCAGTACAATATCAAGGGTAGTCTTATTACAGCTGCAGCAGACCAGGTCTTCCATTTACTCAGAACCCTCAAATGTCTTCACATCTAATCAGAGTAACAACAAAATACTTATCACCCACAAATTCATACCTTATCTGGCTCCCTATCACCTCTCTCACTTTTTCTTCAACTCTTCTCTTCCTTACTTGCTCACTTCAGCAATGAGGGCCCCTTGATGTTCCTTAGACATACTTGGCACTGTCCTATCTCAAGGACTTTGGACTTGCTTTTCCACCTGCTAGAAAGCCTGTTATCTTAAGTATCTTTCTGGACGGTTCCCTCACTTCGTTTCTTCAAAGTCACATCTCAAGGATGTCTTTCCTGGCCATCTTTTGTAAGTTTCAATGATGCTCTTTATTAGCTTGTGTGCCACCCCAGATTGGGGCACTTGCCTTGCTTTGCATTGGAGCAACCCTGATAATAGCTAGGCCATTCCCACAGCCATGGATCTAGGTTACCATCATTGCCATAGATTGAGGAACTCCCTGTAGTCCCAGCCCCTCCTGTTGCTCGTGGTTACCGAGCATCAGTGTCTTGCCTCTTGCTTTCCCCATGTGTGTCTCCCGGCGACTTCCTTGTAGCCACTAAGTCAGAGACCAAAGGACCCAGCCAGTATCCCTGCAGACACAACCTGAAGTCATCAGTTCACCTCCTTTCCCCTCCATTTCCTCCCTAACACTCTGCTCAGTGACACAGCTGCTTTACATCCCTCTCAGAAGAGGTACTTGGACAACCAACAACCTTCCATCCACAAACAGTGGCAACTTTGATAAAACACCTTCTTATCTTTGCTTCCCTTTAAGTATCAATATTATATTCCAAAAGTACCACTGTTAATATGTCACTCTCCTGGTTTAAAACCCTCCCACAGTTCCCCTTTGCCTGCAGAATAAACTAGCATGTCCTTAAAGTGGCATTGAAATTTGGCAATAATCTCCAGTCTTTTCTTTTACTTGCGTTATATTCCAGCCAAAATAAACCAATCACTATTCCTACACCATATCCATAAGTTTTCTAGCTGTGTTTCTTGTTTCATAATTTTATATCTTCCAGAATAATCCTAAGGACCCTCATTTCTTCCTATAAAATATTTCTATATTTTTCTGATCCAGATCAAATGCTCCTTCTTTTATGAAGACTTCCTTGATTCTCATTTCCCTGTGTGATAACTTGTAATGTGTTTCCTAGTATTATTAGTTATTCACTCATTTAAACTTTTCTTTTAAATTCTAAGCTCCTTGAGGGTAAAGGCAGTATGATCTATCTCTACCACCCTTCCAGTACAAAGTTAAATTACATGAGCACATTATATTTGCTCGAAAATGTTAACTCTAATCAAACAGCAGAGCAAGCTATCTGGCAACACTCAGAGAGGCTGTGGTGTTCTATAATTCCTGAGGCTCAGTAACACTGCACAAAATCAGAAAAGAGCAAGAGGCCTGGGGTCAGGTTGATTGGTTCTGATGCTGCTATTTAACACCTCTGTGGTTTACAGGAATTTTTTTCCCACAAGTCTCTGGTCCCTCCTAGGTTCTGCATAAAAATAACAGTATCTACCACATATGATTCTGTTGAGAATTGTGTACCATTTAAAATGTCTGGCCCAGGACCCAAAACCTCATGTCCTGATTTTGCATTCTAAACCTCCAAGGCCCTGGGCCTCCCTGTGTTATTTCTGATGCAGCAGCCTTAGGTCTCACAGTCACAAGGACTATGATACTTGGAAGCTATTGGACATGAAGTGTACCCCACTGGTGAGACTACGGGCTGTGCCTCTTCTCCACATCCATAAGAGTCTCAGGCCAAAGGACTTGTCAGCTGTAACAAATGATGGCTTGGGCATGAAAAGCCCTTCTCATCTCTCCTCATTGAGTTCTACATAGAAACATTATGGCCTATGAGACTTAAAGCCAGAAAGAGAAGATGTACCTTTTTAAACAATCAACTTAGCAGAGAGTGTGGAAAATAAAACCTCAAAGGAACTTCACAGTATTTTTCATATTTATTTCCTCACAATGTCTAAACAGTATTACAGAATTGTGCAGAATTTCTGAGACACAAAAAAGAAACCGAATAATCCTAGCTCAGAGCATGAAGTAGGATGAAAAGGGGAAGGAATTATTTCCTTGTCTCTAAAAGAATCACATTAGAACTTCTTGTGCTTCCAGTAATAATGTTAACATGCCGATATAAATGCATCTTGTCTTCAAGCTTGAGATTTTCTGTCATAGTAATAGAGGTTTAAACAGTGTTTATAATTATATGAAATTGCATGGCTGGGAGTGGAAAAGAACTCAAGCAGACTTCATCAACAATACAGAAGAGGTGAAAACTCAGAAACAACGTATTAGAAATCAATACAATCCCTTGTGAAATACAGCATGCGACACACAGAATCATAAACTCAGCCCACTGATAACATTAGCTATTAATGCCATGGCAAAGGAATTAATTTTGTTTTGAGTAAAAACGTCACTTCTGTGACTAAACTTCAAAGATGTCATTTTAAATGAAGAGAACACTGTATTAAAGTGACTCAAGCTGACACTAAAATTTATTTCTCAAAACAAACATTTTACTGGAAGCCCATACATTTCCAAAATTACTTTGCTTTGTAAGAACAGTGGCTGACCTTGAGACTATGCTACATTCACTCAAAAAACCTGAAGTCATTGCCCGTGAACAATGTTTAAGTAGAGAGGGAAACCTAAACACGTATTTTTATTACATTACACTTACACATACAAATATATATGTACTTGCATATGCAAATCTATTTTTACATATGTGTATGTGTAGGTATATTTATACCTGAGACTCCCTCAACCACTGACTGATAGCACACAATTTATGTTCTATTTATCTTAGAACCTCAGCATTTGGTTCAGTGCCTTGAATGTAGTAAGTGATCTGTAAATTTGTTCTGTTGACCTGCAATCTTTACAGGTTGAGTTGCCACTAGGGATTTAACAGATTCAAGTATGTCAAATGTCTTAATGAAATAAGGTCAGTAATTTAGAAAGCTGACCATACCAAGTAGACAAGTATTCTATTATTACATTTCTCAAAAGAACAAAATCTTATCAAGGAGGTGAGTATAAAGAGATTATTAAATGTGCCATAAGCATGCTTCTAATCTACCAATTCTTGATCGAATGAAGACCGGTATGATTTTTGTTCTCTGAAGATCATCTAGATTAATTATTGAGGAAACAAAGAGACAGAAGCCACATACTGAGTTCCTTGGTCAGTGTACCGAGACCTGGATCAGGGAATCCAAGGGGAGAGCAACAGCAGTGATCCCTCCGCTGATGGGCAGAAGAGGACTCGCAGGTGTAGTCAGCACTAATGTGAATGGTTATGTAAGCAAAATATTAATTCCTGGTTCCATTTTTGCATATCTACTATGTTCCCTATGGAATGCATTCATAAACATAATACACAAAAATCTGTCATTAGACTCTCTTGGGGAGAAACAGACAATGAAATGTAAACACAATAAATAATTATATAGTGAGTTTGGAGGTGGTGGTTTCTATGGCAAATAGAGCTGGGAAAGTAGAACCAGAAGGGCAGAAGGTGATTGCAAATGTCCACAGTGTGGCCAAGTTGATCTCCTGCAGAAGGCAACCCATGAGACAAGCACATTAAAGGTCGAGGGATGAACACATCTAGAGATGAACTTAAGCCCTAAAGGAAAACTATTAACTAGAAGAGAGATGAGCATTTGTATCTAGACATACAAGTATAGGTGGAGGAAATAAAAAGGAATAGAAGAAATAGAGAAGGAAATAGAGAGCATTGTAATACTGAGGCTCAGAGCTGGATCTTCCTACATAAAGAGCTTTCTTAGGTTGAACATCATAAAGGGGGTGGTTAAATAGTTCTGTATTTACCCTAATCAAGATGGAGGACAAGGCACTGCAGGGGCCACCTGGAACTTTCCTTTGGCTTATACTTGTACTATTAATTGAACGCTTTGAAAAGTATTGCTGGACTGACTAATGAATATTTCAGGAAGCCCAGATATATCTGTACAGCATAGTAATTAAAAGAGGAGGACTAAAACACATATTCATCAGAAAATTAATATTGCTGAAGGCTGATTCTTCTGAAGAGATGCCAGGTGACCTTGGGGCCTAAGGGTTTCAGGGCCCTGGGCTTCAGTGGATTTTTTATACATTTCCATCTATGTTCTTGGGAGCAAGCAGGAGTACGCCACCTCATTCAGCCCTGCCTCGGTCAGTGTTCTCCAGCACTGCTCTGTCAGCATTCACACTTTCATTCTGTGCTGAACATTGTGATGTTCAACGACAGTGCATGGTGATCCCTAGCAGTTACTGTTTTTAATTGTCGGTGTTGTCACCACAGAGAAGGCAAATAGAGGAGAACATTCCAGAGGTGTGTGTATGTGTGTGTGTGTGTATGTGTGTGCACGTGCATGTGTGTGTGTTTAGAATGAAGTGGAAAGATTGCGAGTACAAAGACCAGAAAATGTATGACTAGAGAAAAGTTAAAGGGTTTTGTAAAATCAATTTATATGCTTAATCTTCTTTCATATGTATTATATAAAGGGTTTTGCATATATAGGTGTTTATAATTTATTTTTAAACCATGAAAATATTTTCATGCATGTTTAAAGACATGTCATTCAAGTGTTAATAGCATGTTTCTCTAAAGTGAGTAAACTTGCAGAATTTGGGACAATGTTTAGCACTGAAGATTTCTATCTCAAGGAGCCCTAGCTAGTTATAGAATGAACTCTGCTCCAATCTATCTTGTCTCCCACTTAGTCTGGTTGATAAAGGCAAGACATCAATCAGGAAAGAGCATAACTATCTAGTGTTTTAGGGAGAAATATGGACACCTTAGCAAGAACATGAAACTGTTTTGGAATAATTTGAGTTTAGAGAGTTTAGATGAACATAGGTCAAAAACATAACTTCTTGAAAAATGTCATTGTCATAGAAATCAGACTCTACGCTGGAGGGATGCAGTTTCCTTAAAAGTTTCAAACAGGATTCCTTTCAACCAACACTAAACTGATAAATATACCCTTAAAAGCTGTGATATTTAGATGCATAAAATCTAAATGTTCAATAAAAACAAATTTTGGTTACATAAATACGTGCAACTGCCCCGTCAACATTTTCTTTCTCCATAAATGATACTTTCTCTGTAAATCCAGTTAATCAAGGTGACCTCCAAAAGTGCAGAATCCTAGCTCTTCCTCATATAACCCTCTTTCCTCCAGCAGAAATCTCTCCTCCTTTCCATTCCTTTTCATAGCTCATCTCCAAGAAAGCTAAGTGTGCAGCTGATATGGAAGACAGGTGGTTAAGAGCTGTGTTTCTGGATAGTGCAGACGTGGATTTCAATCTTGGTCTGCTACTCACCTGCTGTGTGACCTTGAAAGTGACTACTTCACCCTTTTGAGTCTTTTTTTTTTTTTTTTTTTTTTTTGAGATGGAGTTTCATTCTGTTGTCCAGGCTGGACTGTAGTGGCACAATCTCAGCTCACTGCAATCTCCGCCTCCCAGGTTCAAGTGATCCTCCTACCTCAGCCTCCCAACTATCTGGGATTACAGGCATGGACCACCATACCTGACTAATTTTTGTATTTTTAGTAGAGACGAGGTTTCACCACGTTGGCCATGCTGATCTCAAACTCCTGACCTCAAGTGATCTGCCCACCTTGGCCTCCCAAAGTTCTAGGATTTCAGGTGGGAACCACCATGCCAGGCCTCCATTCTGAGTCTTAACGTTCTCATCTGAACTGAAGATAAAAATAAAACCTACTTCACACTTCTGTGATAATTAACTAAAATAACATACATAAGGCATTTGGCAATTAAGTATTCAATAAAATTTAAATATTATTATTGAGCTTATTATTACTACTAGATAATGGGCTAGGAGGGAGTCACAAACAGGCCACATGAACTCATGTAAAAAAAATATTAAATAGGCTGCCCCATAATTGCATTGTAATATCTAAAAGCTACAGCAAAAATACATACTTATATTTTCCTGTCTTCTGTAAGAATAAAATGTTTTGACATCTAAAAATAATTGACTTTTTTAGGTTTGGGCAAGCAGTTGAACACTAAGTGACTGTCCAGTCAATGCATGCCACTTTGTTTCATGTTTCACTGAACTTTCATTGACATTTGTTTTAACATGGACCAAAGATGGATGAAGAAGGATAGAAGGGGACCCATCTGGGAAGGCTGGGCCTGAGTTCATAATGTGATATTTGCATGACACGGCATTACTTGTCCCTCACTTCTTGTCTGGAAAAAAAAAAACACTACAAAATGTAAACTACCAATGCATTCTTCTACTCCCAACAAACCTATCCTCTATCAGAGTTATCTCTCTAAAATGCAGAAAGAAATTTAATCCCCAATTGCAGATACATTCCCTGCCTCTGTAGAATTTAGCACAGGACCCAAGGCCATTCACAAGCCAATACTACGCCAGAATAATCTATTGCTGTTTCTAATCACAAATCCAAGACTCTAACCACCCCTTACTAATCAGAGCTCCCAATCGAGTGTGTCATACAATCTCATATCATGGCGTGTGCTTCTCAATCTATCGAAAATACCCATAAAGACTGTTTCTTGACCTAGTAAAATCCACACTGTCTTTCTCCTCCTCTGTACCATCTCAAATTGTATCTGATTTTGTCACCTCTCTGTGGATCTGGCTAACAGACTCAGGGTATTAGGGTGAAAAGTAGAAGCAAAATATTTCTTGCTTCTGGGCTTTGTGGTAGAGACCAAAGGGAAAATACCAAAATTTGGTGCCTGAGAATGAGAATGAAATTTAAATTTGGGGAGTCCAGTCTGCCTTTTCCTATACCAATAGTTATAAATTACCAAATATAACCACATGAATAAGACACAGAAGGGAAAAGATGAGGGGAGATACTGGTAGGAGTCACAGAGCTAAAAATACAAAACAGATACAGGCAATAGGAGGCCGTCTGATTGTCATGGGATAGTACTGAGATAGAAATGGGGATTGCCCCCCAGATTCCCCTGCAAGGAAGAACCTTTGCCTACCTATCAGCAGACAGCTTCTGACTACCAGCTCCTTCAGTCTTCCTCTCAGCCGCAAAGAGCTTCCTTGTCTAAGGGACATTGGAATCATCCTTGACTCCTGTCTATTGTAGTCCACACTCAATTGACTGGCAAATACAGTTAGCTCTGCCTTTAAGCTTCTCATCAGCACCTCTACCATTGTGATCTTAGTCTCAGTCAGTGGCTATCACTGGGAATGATTTTGCCTCCTAAGGGATATTTGGCAAGGTCTGAAGATACTTTTTTCTTTTCGTAAGTGCTGCGATGCTACTGGCATCTATTTGGCTCTCTACTCATTGATGAAGCCAATGATGCTACTAAACATTCTACCATAAACAGGATGGCCTCCTACAAGGAAAATGGTCTGGGCCCAAAAGTCAACAGTGCTGAGACTGAGAAATGCTAATCTGAGCCACCATCGCCTCTTACTCGGGTGACGTCAGTACCTTCCTCCAGACTCCTCTGTTTCCTTTTTCAGTCAGGGGTATCTTTCAAAAATACTAACTTGTTCACAGCACACTACTCTCAATTCTCTAAGGTTCCTCATCACATTAAGAATAAAATTTACGACTCTTGCCTTGTCTCCAAGGCCTGTTTGAGTTGGCCTCTGACTACTGCTCTGACCCTTCTTTCTACTTCTCCTTCTACTCTCCCTGGATCACTATTCCCACGTCTCATTGGCCTTTTGCTGTTCCTCCAAAATGGTAGGGCCCTCCTGGCTCAAGACACGCATTCTCCCTTCAGGTTTTTTCCAGGCCACTTTCTTCAGCTCTATGTTCAAGTGGCCTCTTTTCAGAGAGGCCTGCCATGACCACTGTATCTACATTGCATCCTTCCCTTCATTGCCCATCACCCTTGTCCTGCTGTATTATTCTTCATAGCACATATCATAATCCTAGTTTGTGTTTGTTTATCACTTATCTGTCACACTATACCACAAAGAACTCAGTCTTCTTTGGTCTCCACTATATCCCCAACACCTCAAACAATTCTGGCACATAATAGGTCCTCAATAAATATTTGCTAAATGAATGAATGTATGAAGCTACTTGCAACAACTTGCTCAACATCTGTGTGGGAAAGTGGCTTCATTTCAAGAGTAGCAGGGAGGGCATGGTGGACTGTTAGAATATGAGTTTCCCCCGTAGGCTCCTAGATCATTTCTGATTTGGCGTTAAACTATTTGTTCATTTATATTTCTTTCTACCATTAAATAATATCTTGATGTGACCCTAAGAGGTTAATAGATATTCAGCTGGTGTTTTTAAAGTTGTATGTCCTGTAATATCTACATTCTCCTCATCCAAATGTGACATTTTTATAGTAGCAACATTCTGAAAGTGGTAATTCTATAAAAAATACTCTGTCACTAAGAAGGGAGATTATGATTCTTTTGCCTATTTTTAAGTCTTTAGCAATTCTTCTCTTGAAACCATCTTTTAATATACAGTATTTTCAGAGGAACTTTGAGGAAATGGAGCAACATATTACCCACAACTGGGAACAATTCTGTATTTTCCTATTAGTTCTTATATTCCAGGTAGTGAACTTGAGCTTATTTCCTGATCAGAATTAAGGTTAAAGCATGACTGCCAGCCACCTCCTAGTGTTGTGGATATATAATGCCATGCTCTCCATCCATAATCTCCTTAAAGCTTCTTCAGCCTTCACTGTCTTTCCTAAATCTTTCTATCACTATGAACTTTGTTGCTTCAATTCCAGCACATGTAGAGTTTCAAACAAAAAATTACACCAGAAAAAAGTTAAACGAGCAAGGAAAATTTTATTCAAGCTACTGCAATAGAGGAAAGAAAATAACTGAACTCAACTTTACTGAAACACTAGGCAGGAGTGTTTTTAAGTACTGGGGTGAGCAAGTGGAAAAGTACTGGAGGACATTAGGGGTGAGGTTAATTGATGGACATGTTGAGCATATTGAGTTATTTCTGAATTTGCAAATGTTTTTTTTTTTCTTTGTGATTAAACCATCTATGTCTGTTAATTGACTTCCACCAAAATTAGACTCCTACCCTCCCACAAAGAATGGAGATGGCACAGGGGCACTATCTTCTTTGATGTTTACACTTCAGAGATGGCATCCAGGCCCTTAAGAAAGATATTTTCTTGGCTATAAAATTGGCAAAAGTCTGGAAATCTATTTACATATCAAAAGGACAGAGAAAGTATTTATAACTGTATTTTTCTAAAATTAATGGTCTAAGAAAAAGGGAAATCAGGGCCTATGGTCAAGAAGAAACCTGTCTAAAGTTTAGTCAACCTGAAAGGAACATTAAGTCTGCCGGGGTCAAGATTGCCTTATTAGTAAACTGCTGCAGATGCATCCATTTTAGTCAGTACAGTTGTTGACTAGAAGTCTCCATTATTGAATTCCTATCCCCATTTCCATGAAGTCAATTATCTATTATAACATGTGTATGCTTACGTGCTGTGTGTGCCTTTATAAAGGACCTTTGGGGACTTTGGAAGGGTTCTTGTTGTTTTCCCTTCTTACAGTAGACTGAATGTTTGTCTCCTCCCAAAATTGATATGTGGAAACCTTAATCACAATGTGTTGTTATTAGAGATGGGGCCTTTGGGAGGTAATTAGATCATGAGAATGGAGTCATCATTAATGGTATTGGTATCCTTACAATAAGAGGCCAGAAATCTAGCTAGCTCTCTTTCAGCCATATGGGGATACAATGAGAAGTCAGCAAGCTTGCAACCTGGAAGGAGGCCCTCACCAGTAAATGACCATGCTGATGCCTCAATATTGGGCTTCCCAAACTAAAGAACTGTGAGAATTAAGGGTTTGTTGTTTATGCCATTTAGTGTATGATATTTTGTTATGATAGCCTGAGCTGGCCAAGACATTGCTATGGGCTCTATTTATAGGCAATATTATCTCCCACATTACCTTCAATATAATCATTGATATCATTAATTTTATCAACAAGTGAGGTTCTATAGAGGACTTCCAGACCTGGTCTGGCAATGGCCAAATGCGGAAATTTCAAGGACAGCAAGAAACCCTCACTAGATTCCCTCACCTTTGTGGCCTCCCTAGAAAATGTGCTGGGGCTGTCTGAGCATATTGATTGTAAATTCTCAATGGAATTTATGAAAATTACCCTGGAGCTTCACAGGTCTTGCAGCTCATAAGACTACAGTCAAACACCTTTCTCAAATTAAAAAGTTACTGTCAATTATGTGATTCAAGTAATTGAGTGCCTGAGGAAAGAAAGCCGCTGCAATGGAAAAGGAATGCAGACCTTCAAGCTGCTGTCTTGCTTTGGCTCAGCGGATGCTCCAAAGTTGAGATAATAGTGGTGTAGGCCCCCATGCTTCTCCAGAGCACGGAGCAAGAGTGTGAGTGCTGAGTTTGAGAATAGAGCCTCTTGGGTTCACAGGGCACAGAACTAAGTTAGCTAAGACTTCCATTGTTGACCTCATTTTCTACCCAATCAACAGAAAAAGTAATGTATTCTGTTCTTCCAAATTAATCTTCTAAGTCACTTAAAAAATAAATCTCAGGCAAGTGGATCTTCCATGTAATAACAAAATTAACTGGATAAGGTTGTTGGAGAGGGGGGCCTTCAAGATCATGAGAAAGAAATGAAAGACAGTATGCAAGAAACAGAAATACATATATATATATATAAAATCTCAGCTCGTATTCAATGGCGATTAACACAGATAGAGAGCACTTTGCACACATTAGCTTATCAATTTTCACTATAATGCTTTTTTAATTACCACTGTAGTGAATTGGAATATTGTCCCAATTCTTCACTATCTTATCATAAATTACAGAGGCAACCACCGCCCCTGCCCCCCAACAATTTCCACCTGCCCACATGTAAATAAAGCTGTGTTCAAAACACGTTCTTAAAATGTTGAGAGCTGGAAACTGAATTAAACATTGATGTTTCTGCCTGCTTATGGAAAATTCGTATTTCCATTTTATGGTGTTTTCTGGAATTGGACTTTCTCAAAGCTTTCTTTTACAAAATGGAGAAAAATGCACACAAACTGAGATGATCTCATGCCACTAAGAAATTAGCTGTTGAACAATAATGTGAAGGATTTTACTGAACATAGAATTCCAATAAGACTTATATTTATATTTCTCCTCTTTTTGAAAATAGTAACAAGTCAGTAGCTTGTCAATAAAATTAAGTATACAAGTGCTCTATTTTCTGGCTAGTTCTCTTCCCCAATAATAACAGCATAGTGCTTACACATCAATTGTACCACAACCTTAAATGAACCAAGGGCTATAGTCAGCAAAGTCAGAACAGACATACATCAGGTGTGGCTTTGAGGGTAAAGATTTCACCTCACCTAAAGACTATTACTTCAGATAATATGTACTAACTATTGTAAAGTACCAGCTATTATACTAAGCATGTAGCATTATGTACTTTACGCAAAGTTATACAAGTCTGGCTGGGCTACTTAAGTTAGTTTCTATTCTAAGTCATAAACTTTATATTAAATGGTATATACATTTTAAAGAAGGAGTATGTTTATATGATTCAAAAATAAAAACTTTAAATATATATACTTTAAATATATCTATTAAATATATATATTAAATATACATAAAGTTTTTATTTTTGAATCATATATATATATAGTGTCCTCCCAACCCTTGTCCCAAATCCACCCAACTTTCACCACCATCTTGTATCATGACAGACGATTACAATTTATCATCTTTTGTGCATCATACCAAAGTTCTTTTTGCATATCCTCTATTTATTTTATTTTAATAAATAATTCTCAGCCTAAAATGCTGGTGTAAAACAGAATAAAGTAATATTTCAATAAAAGCAAAAGCTAGTTTGATGATAAAATACTTTTTACTGAAGTAGATACATTTTTCTATATCACCCTTTCTTAATACAGCTGAAATTTTATAACTCTATTTCACTACTTCGTTTTTAGGTAGGGGTTAAGTCAATCAAGAAACATGCCCATTTTCTCAAACAGGTTTGGCAAATAACTGTGAATTACACCTAAAGGGGAATCTAATTTCTGAAGAGCAAGCATAAACAGAAATGAATTTGCAATGCTATTCTCAATCTAGTATTGATGTTTCACAGGTGTGCTAATTAATTAGAGGATCAGATCTTATCAGAACAAAAAGTTCTTTGAGAATTCACGTGAAAGTAGAGTTCTAACTTTCTCTGTTACATTAGTAACTGAGATTACCACTGCAAAAGAAGGAAAGAGATGACTGGTAATTATTATCCAAACTGAAATAAGAAGCAGAATTGCCAAAAATGAAAGTAGGACAAGCTCATACCTCATTGTCAGGAAAATTTTATTAGGCCTTGATTTGATGTCCTACATTTGTTTTAACTTCATCTTTCAAATAATATTGTCTGTGACTTCCAAAGAGTGACAATGTAGATAAATGCGTGAAAAGCTAAAATTAGGACAAAAGTCTCATAACAACTTGTCAAGATTAAAATACGTGTCATAAGAACATGGTTGTGTTTCTCAATTGGTGATCATTTTAGTTGACTATTGCTGTAATAACCTTGTGTAACAAAGCACACCCAAATCCCATGGCTTATAACAACAAGCATTTATTTTTCTCCCTTACACTTTTGCAGGTTGGTTATGACGGTTCAACTCAGGCTATGGGTCAGCTGGTCTTGGCTCTAGGCTACACGTGGACTTCAAATCTGTGTCATTCATCTCTACCTTGTCCTTGGGCAAACCTAGAGCATGTTCTTCTCACAGGGAATGTGCTTTCAAAAGCACAAGCTATTTTTAATATGTTATATAAATAAACAAAAAAAGTCTTTTTAAAAAATGAAAGAAACATATGAGAATAATGTATTGACAAATAGAGAATATAAGTAGAAATAGAAATTATTAAAATATAGAAATTATGAAGTTGAAAAGTACAATAACATGTTAAAAATTTGCTAGAGAAGCACAATAACTGAAGAGAGCTGGCAGAAGACAGAATCAGCAAACTTGAAGAATGCT
Source organism: Piliocolobus tephrosceles (assembly GCF_002776525.5). NCBI lineage: Eukaryota > Metazoa > Chordata > Mammalia > Primates > Cercopithecidae > Piliocolobus > Piliocolobus tephrosceles. The sequence goes on from NC_045437.1 coordinate 13,047,127, forward strand.
CAATTGAGATTACCTAGCTTGAGAAATAGAAAGAAAGATTAAAGAAGAAAAATAAATAGAGCCTCAAAGACCTATGAGGTGCCATCAGCATACCAACCTACGCAAAATGGGAGTCCAAGATTGAGAATTGAGAGAAAAGGGGGCTGAAACAAAATTTCAAAAAATGATGACCAAAACCTCCCCAAATTTGATGAAAAGTAGTATTTTAAACATCCAAGAAACATAATGAACTCCAAATAATATAAACTCAAAGATATTCACACTAGACATGTCATCATCAAAATGTCAAAAGACAAAGATAAAATCTTGAAAGCAGCAAAGAGAAGAATTGATCATATGAAAGCAATCCTCAATAAGACTAAAATCGGTTTCTCTTCAGGAGTCATGGAGAGCATACAGTGGGAAGCACACCCCAAGTGCTGGAAAATAGACTGTCAACAAAGAATTCTGTAATCAGAGAAAAATCCTCAAAACTAAAGGAGAAATTAAGACATTCCCAGATAAACAATTCTTTGCCCACTTCCCAAAGCTGAATCAGTTTAGACTCAGAAACCGTTGCTTAAAAAGGTGGTCAGGTCCCCAGGAAAAAGGTCCCTGCAGCCTCACAGTGCATGTAAAATGTAATGATTCCTGTACTCCTTCCACAAAGAGGCCTAAAACCATTTACCTAGATAACTGCACTGAGGAAAGAGAAATAGTCAGATACTTTGAGAGCTACTAGACACAGGCTGTATGTTGGTAGTACCTGGATTCTTAAAAGCATTGTCATAGCTCCCTATTAGAGTATGGTGATGTAGGGGCCATGGTATAAGACCTTATGAAAATTTTGGCTTACAGTGTATTTAGAGTCTATGAACTCACTCTGTGGTTATTTCCCCAGTTTCCTTGTGTATAATTGAGATTGACATATGTATTGGTCCATTCTCACACTGCTATAAAGATATTACCCAAGACTGGGTAATTTATAAGCAAAAGAGGTTTAATTGAGTCACAATTCTACATGGCTGGGGAAGCCTCAGGAAACTTACAATTGTGGTGGAAGGCAACAGGGAAGCAGGCACCTTCTTCACAAGGCAGCAGGAGAGAGAGAGCACGCAAGGGAAACTGCCACTTTAAAACCCATCAGATCTCATGAGAACTCCCTCACTATCATGAGAACAGCATGGGGGAAACCACCCCCATGATCCAATCACCTCCCATCATGTCCCTCCCTTGACATGTGGGGATTACAATTCAAGATGAGATTTGGGTGGGGACACAGAGCCAAGCAATATCAACATACTTGGATGCTGAAGTAACCCATACATTGGATTTTTGGTCTCTGAAATCAAACCTCTCATACTGGGGACAGTTCATCAGAGGCCTTTGAAACTGAACCATCCAGAAGCTGGTCTGATATGGAACTGGAATGCCCTATTGAAGGTGTCATTGAAGTATCATCTCAGAGGTAAAACTATGCAAGGAGTGGGTGCCATCCTCTAAGATGCAGTATCACGTTGCATCAGAGCCCTCTATCTGGTGTCACATTCCCAATATGAAAAATGCATGGGTCCAGGAAACAAAGGATGAAAGCAAGAATGATCTCACTTCCCAATAATCCACTGGGGATTTTGTGCTCCCCATCTCTGCAACACTGAACTCTCTATGGTTAGAGATCCTAGACCCAATGGGGGTTGGGATGTGCCCATTTGCTGGAGGACACAGGAAGGGTCCTATTGAATTAAAATCAGTGGCTGTTGCCAGGGAACTTGGACTTCTTGTGTCCAAGGACTAACATGAAAGACACAGTCTCTTTCAGAGACAAATGACCTTGAAAGGTAGAAAGATCTACAACTTCTATCACACAGTGGAGTAAGGAGCAATATGTGTGAAACTGATGTGACTCTATTTGGGTGCCCTTTTGTAATCTTGCCCAGTTGTGACTGTACGTAAATAAATGCAAAAACCCAAGCATGAGAAAGTGACGCTTACCAGAAGTTCAGGTCTGTTGGAAATAAGGGTTTGTATCATATCACCATGACGGCCACTGAAATCAGCAGAGGAGCAAATGGAAGGTAACAGGAATTTAGAAATAAATTTAGTAAAGGAGGGAAGAAGTGAGTAACCATTTTAACCCTCAGACCAACTGTGGGAAACAAGACCATGTATCTCTCGTCAATATGAGACTCCTTCACAGGCAGTCGTTGTTCCAAAGCTCCCTGTTGAGCTGTCTGAAACTTCCTGAGAGCTGCGTTATGGTCTGAGGCTCTTCCTACCCAATCTTCCTTCATTCTCACCCTCCCTTCACAGGTATAATGCCTGCATCACAACCTAAAGCCTTTCCCTGTTCACTCTCCTGTTTACTTTCCCCACATTCAACCTCTGGCATTTCTAACCTACCTTGGCATCTACTTTGCAGAAAACCCAACTCCCTCACCATAAAAAGGTGTCAAGAGCCACAAGGCATTATCACAGATGGTCAGTCGAGTCACGTAGACAGGGTAAAGAGACTGAAACGGAAGATCACTAAGCCCATTTTTACTTCTCATTTTTACTAAACATAAACAAAATTCCTTGAAAACTTTGTTAATATTTGTCTTCATTCTTCAGTCTTCAAGAGAATATCGAAGTTTAAATCTGGATATGGGAAAAATTTTTATTAAGTTCTGTTATGCCTCTTTCCCCTTAAGGGAAATTTAAAAACTGACAGTAGTTTAGGTTTAGACATTGGAGAATTACTGATCTCAATTGTGCAAGACATTTGAGGCAATGTTATGCTTGTCAGTAGAACCTAGCCACATTAATGTCATAATTCCTGTCAATTAAGATAAAGTCGTTGAGCCAATAACAATAAGATCCTCTTCTTCTGACTGGGTCTTAGGAGAACATATCAGTGTGGAATAATCACTTCCTCTGGTTTAACCGTCTTCAGTGAAGACCACTCAGAATCAAGCCCGCTTCTAATGGATCTACTGGAGAGGTGGTAGATGACGGTACAGTGAGTGATGGAGGGCCAGGGAAGGTCTCCAGCTAGAAACTCCATTTACTTGTTCAGATAATACTCTGAACAAGTCCTAATTTAAACCTAATGACTTTCCTGTATGAATAATTCAAGCAACAAAAACAGAAAAATCTCTGCAGCCATGGTGCCAGGGTCTGTTAATATCACATCCATCTCCAGCCACATCCATTTTAAGAGAAGATTCCTAAATCATGCAAATAACCTACAGTAACCCAGGAGTAGAAGATGGAGACAAAAGCTCAGGTCAAATAGCTAAATCAGTCCCACTCAGCCTCCATGAAATGAAGAGTGTAGGGAGTAAAACCCAAAACTCCTGGGCCACATATGAATGGGTAACTATTGTCCTTCATATCTTTTCCTTCTCTATCCACAATGCTCCCAAATATTCCTCTTTCTTTTCAAAAAATAAATAAGTAGTTGGTTATGAAACTGTAGATACACTAGGGTGAATTTAGGTAAGCCTAACTTAAAAAGCTGTTGTTTAAATGATACCATTCCACTAATTGAATGAAGCTTAAACTCTATTGGATTAAGTTAGTCGTGTGGCATAACGATGAAAAAATAGGACTTCAGTGGCAAATAAATTTACTGTTACATGCACTACAAAATCATTTCTTTGTCAAGCTGCCTGTCACCTTTAAGAGTCATTCAAAAAACATCTGTGTAGTAATTGTCACTTAATCTTAGGCTTGGGAAATATGTAAGGTTTGAATGGGTAGAGAGAAAGACTGATATTTCATATGAAAAGATTAATATTTCACATGAAAAGGCAAATTTGCAGATTAAGGAAGTTATTAATCAGTGGATAATTGCATAGAGATGAGGAATGATTGATAAGACAGAAGATTTTAGATGGAGACAGGTTTTTTATTTTTTAAATTTTGAGATTTTTGATAAATAGCCTATTTAATTTTTTTTTTAATCCTTACAACTAAGGTAAGTGATATCATCTCCATTCTGCAGATAAGATAACTAGGATTTCAAGAGACTATCTAGTCCAAGATCACACTACTAGAAGGTTGACAGGCTAGAGATAAAAGCTCAGGTCAAACAGGTAATTCATCTCCATTCAGCCTCCATGAAATAAAGAATAGTAGGGAGGGGCATGATACCAGAAAATCCTGGGCCACTTAAGAGAGATTTTTTCATTGCTGGATAAAGACAGTGAACTTTATCCTGCAGGCAAAGGAGTTACAGCACACTTCTGTGTTTCAGACACGATGTTGAAAGTGGATTGTTATTCTAGTGGAAAGTAGGGTGATTAGTTGGGGATGAAATGGTGGTCCAAAAGTGGGAGGACTTTGCGAGAACTCCAGTGCCCACCGCTTGTCTCCTTGGCTCAGCCTGCTCTCTTTATCCTTGTGGGGCTAACGGAAGAGACCTAAAAGATGTAGTTCACAGATGCATTTTACTTCTCCGCAACTACTATTTTTCCTCTTCAATGAAGCAAAGGATAACTTGGAACTATACTTTTTGTCTTATTTCCCCACTCCCTTTACATTTAGAGTCTTTCTAGAGCAAGGTATTTGGCACAAATTTCTAAATAGTAGTTTATAGGCTAGCAACTTTGAAGTCTATGGGATCTCCAAAAGGGGTTCTAACTGTTATTTGTCCCTCAAACATTTGAACATTTTTTCATAAACTTGCATGTTTGTGCATAAGAGAACCGAAAGAACATACCCATGCTCATAGCAGCAGGATTCACAAGAGCCAAAAGGTGGAAGTAACCCAAATGTCCCTCAGTGGATGAAATGAAGAAAATGTGATACATACCTAATGGAATATTACTCAAACGTAAAAGGGAAGGAAATCCTGCCTTATGCTCCAACATGGATGAACTTTGAGAACATTATACTAAGTAAAATAAGCCAGTTAGACAGACAAATACTATGTGATTTCACTTATATGAGTTATCTAAAGCAATCAAATTAACAGAAGAAAAAAGTAGAATGGCAATTGCTGGGGCTGTGGGGAGGGGGATGGGGAAATTGTTGTTCAGTTGGCATATAGAGGTTTAGTTCTGCAAGATGAAAAAGTTATAGCAATCTATTGCACAACAATATGAATTTACTTACTACCACTGAACCGTACAATTTAAAATGGTTAAGATGGTAAATGTTATGCTTAGTGTTTTTACCGTAATAAAAAATGTTAAAATAGAAAAAATACTTATTCACAACAGTACATCCTTGAATAGAACATTTCATGATTAAACATCATGCCAACTAGGATAATAAAAAGTACTTATTAAGCACAAAAGTAAAAATAAGAACCGAAAAGAGCTGTTGATGGAGCAGAGCTTTGCCCTTCCCTTGGGTCCAGAAGACATCTCATGACAATCACAGGTGTGAAGAAGGCAGGGACTGAAACCCAGGGTTCCAGTGAGAGGTTAACATTCACTGAGTTTATGGATACATCAAGCGAGGCTCCGCACTTTTATTTGCTTTATTGCTTTTTTCCTCTCCCTAGACCCTGGGCCTAAATGCAGACATGATGGATGCTCTTGTCATATGGTGTGCTGATAACTGTCAGCCTTCCCCTCCCATTCTCACTATAATTTCCTTTAGGAGGTTTGACTTGCTACTGGCTGAGTTCGGAGAAAGCCATTCTTGTCAGACTTAGGAGAAAAGAGAGAGAAGAAATATGGATTTGTGAGTCCAGTTTAAATGAAGAGGTAGCACTTTCCCTGGAAATATTAAATTGGAGGCCATGATTCAGGCTTTCGGATTTCACTCTAGTTATTCAGCTTTCACTTAAAAAACAGGACTTGGAAGAAAAATATAATCTCAATATTTATCAAAAACATTCAGGGAAAATCATCCCAGTGCTCCCTTGAGAATTAATAAAAAATAACAATTAATAACATACATTTTATTTCACAGATGCCAAGTATTTCGGGTGCCCAAGATCTTAAGAATTGTTAATTGCATGCATAGTCCTTTGAGGAGGACTGTGTGAGCTATGTGGCCTGTTTGGCCAATCAGGAAGCAACAGGGAATGTCATAGAGGGGATAATTGATGGGATTAAATATAATGCCACGTGTTGGAGGCAGATCAATCCATCTCATTTATAAATGAAGGGCCACCCTGACAGCCAGTATCTAACTAACACAATAGGGAAGACAAACATGAATTTGTTTCTAATCTGAAGATATTCTGGAAGTAACTAACTGAATGGTATTCAACATTAGTGCTTACAATTTGATGTACAGATGCCACTATAGACATGTCTGAGAAAAGTTAACAAATATAGGAAGCTAAATAAATGGTCACCCCAATTCAATAATAATATGATTTGGCTATGTCCCCACCCAAATCTCATTTTGAATTCCCCCGTGTTATGGGAGGGACCTGGGGGGAGATAATTGAATCATGGGGGCAAGTCTTTCCCACGGTGTTCTCATGATAGTGAATAAGTCTCATGAGATCTGATGGTTTTATAAAGAGGAGTTCCCCTGCACAAGCTGTCTCTCTTTGCCTGCCACCATCCATGTAAAAAGTGACTTGCTCCTCCTTGCCTTCCACCATGATTGTGAGGCCTCCTCAGCCATGTGGAACTGTGAGTCCAATTAAACCTCTTTCTTTTGTAAATTGCCCAGTCTCTGGTATGTGTTTATCAGTAGCATAAAAATGAACTAATGCAGTAAATTGGTACCAGTAGAGTGGGGCGTTGCTGAAAAGATACCTGAAAATGTGAAAGTGACTTTGGAACTAGGTAAGAGGCAGAGGCTGGAACAGTTTGGAGGGTTCAGAGGAAAACAGGAAAATGTGGGACAGTTTGGAACTTACTAGAGACTTGTTGAATGGCTTTGACCAGAAGCCTGACAGCGATATGGACAATGAGGTCCAGACTGAGGTGGTCTCAGATGGAGATGAGGAACTTGTTGAGAACTGGAGAAAAGGTGACTCTTGTTATGTTATAGCAAAGAGACTCGTGGCATTTTACCCCTTCCCTAGAGATTTGTGGAACTTTGAACTTGAGAGTGATGATTTAGAGTATCTGGTGGAAGAAATTTCTAAGCAGCCAAGCATTCAAGATGTGACTTGGGTGCCGTTAAAGGTATTCAGTTTTAAAACAGAAGCAGAGTATAAAAGTTCGAAAAATTTCAAGCCCACTACATAAGTTTGCATAAGTAACAAAGAACCTAATGCTAATCCCCAAGACAATGGGGAAAATGTCTCCAGGGAATGTCAGAGGCCTTCACAGCAACCCCTCCCATCACAGGCCCAGAGGCCTAGGAGAAAATGGTTTTGTGGGCCGGGCCCAGTGTCCCCATGCTGCGTGCAGCCTAGGTACTGGGTGCTCTGCGTCCCAACTGCTCTAGTTGTGGCTAAAAGGTGCCAACATAATGCTCAGGCCATGGCTTCAGAGGGTGCAATCCCTAAGCCTTGGCAGCTTCCACATGGTGTTGAGCCTGCAACTGCACAGAAGTCAAGAATTGGGGTTTGGGAACCTCCACCTATATTTCAGAAGATGTATGAAAACACCTGGATGCCCAGGCAGAATTTTGCTGTAGAGGCAGGGCGCTAATGGAGAATCTCTGCTAGGGCATTGTGGAAGGGAAATGTAGGGTTGGAGCCCCCACGCAGAGTCCCTACTGGGGAACCACCTAGTGGAATTATGAGAAGAGGGCCACCGTCCTCCAGATCCCAGAATGCTAGCTCCACCGACAGCTTGCACTGTGCACCTGGAAAAGCCAGAAACTCAATGCCAGCCCGTGAAAGCAGCCAGGAGAGAGGTTGTACCCTGCGAAGCCAAAGGGTCAGAGATGTTCAAGACCATGAGAACCCACCTCTTGCATCAGCGTAACCTGGATGTGAGACATGGAGTCAAAGGAGATAATTCTGCAGCTTTAAGATTTGACTGCCCTGCTGGATTTTGGACTTGCATGGGGCCTGTACCCTATTTATTTTGGCCAATTTCTCCCATTTGGAATGGTTGTATTACCCAATGCCTATATCCCTATTGTATCTAGGAAGTAACTAAGTTGCTTTTGATTTTACAGGCTCATAGGTGGAAGGGACTTGCCTTGTCTCAGATGAGACACTGGACTGTAGACTTCTGAGTTAATGCTGAAATGAGTTAAGACCATGGGGGACTGTTGGGAAGGCATGATTGGTTTTTAAATGTGTGGACATGAGATTTGGGAGGGGCCAGGGTGGAATGATATGGTCTGGCTGTGTCCCCACCCAAATCTTATCTTGAATTCCCATGTATTGTGGGAGGAACCTGGTGGGGGATAATTGAATCATGGGGAGCAAGTCTTTCCCATGCTGTTCTCATGTTAGTGAATAAGTCTCATGAGATCTGATGGTTTTATAAAGAGAAGTTCCCCTGCACAAGCTCTCTCCCTTTGCCTGCCACCATCCATGTAAGATGTGACTTGCTCTTCCTTGCCTTCCACCATGATTGTGAGGCCTTCCCAGCCATGTGAAACTGTAAGTCCAATTAAACCTCTTTCTTTTGTAAATTGCGCAGTCTCAGGTATGTCTTTATTGGCAGCATGAAAACAGACCAAAACAAATAATATCAGAGGAGCCTCTGATTTAAAACCTCAACATATCTTGTCAGCTTCCCAATAACCAAGGCAGAATATGTTGATCTTTATCAAGTGGTAATTCCAAAAAGTTCAGAGATTTAGCACAGGTAAGCTCCATTGGGAACCATCTCAATCCCTTTGGAGAAGCAAAATTAGGCTGCAAACCTCAACCAAAGAAAAAAATCCCAGGAAATAACCTATCTTTTATTTTTTTCAGACCTTCAGTTTCCTAAAATTGTATAGATTTTAAGTCAGTGTGGACATAAAACATTAATATCAAATTTAACTTTTTGGAAAATAAACGTTTGCTTGTGTTTCTTTTTTTCCCTGGTATACTGCTACACAAGTCAAAGTTAAAGATGCTATAGAAAACCCAGGCAGCAATTTTATTACAGCTGGCTTTTGAAAGTTCACAGAAGGCTGCAATCATAAATGTCATTTTCATTAGAATAATGTGAAAGGTTACATGCCACACAGAATAAGACAAGACTCGGCCGTGGTTTACCATCTTTGAGTTTCCCAGTGTACAAATGATCCCTCGGGCCTTACAGCCACAACACCTCACAGGCAAACCAAATTGAATATACATAAAAGAAAACTCTACTGGAAAGAATGCATGAGATCCTGGCAGCAAAAATTCTATGGAAGTTAAACATTTTCTCATTTAACATACCCCCTCAAAAAAAAAAAAACTTGCCCCAATGCTCAGCATTATGCCCAGGAACACACTTCTAAATCTGCAATGTTTGGAGCTACATGATAAAGGAACAGCAAGAGCTCTCTCTTCAGAACACATAAGCTTATTTAAGACCACAGGAAAGACCATCTCCGGAAGGAAAAGGAACTGTGTGTGTGTGTGTGTGTGTGTGTGTGTGTGTTGTGTGTGTGTGTGTGTACGTGCACATGTGCACATACACATGCATAGTCAGTTGTGTCTTGTGCATTTATGAATATTCCTGAACAATTTTAACAATTCTAAAATGTCACAAGAGTTTGGCTTCTTGTTTATCATTTAAAAAACCAACTAGATACATTGAACCAGGATGCCAGGATGAAATTTAACTTTCCATGGCAGCGCCAAAGTAAGCGGACAATACTGGGGGCTGCTGGTCACCAGTATCTGCATGCCCCCTCTTCATCTTCACTTGGGTCTCTGCTCACACCCATCACCTCCTCAGAAGCTCACCTACGACTCTCTGATAAGAAAGCATACACTTTCCCTGGCCAGGTTAATTTGATGAGTCAACCTGGCTCAGCTACGTTGCCCAATTCTTTGGTCAAACACTAATGTCGATGTTGGTGGGAATGTATCTTGTAGACATGGTTAACATCTATAGAGGACTTTAGATAAAGATGACCCTTGATAATGTGGGTGGGCCTTATGCAACCAGTTGAAGTTCTTAAGAGCAAAAACTGAGGTTTTCCCAAGAAGGAACCTTGCCTCAAGACTGCAACGTAGAAGTAGTGCATTACATCAGTCCCATGTGGGAAAGAAAAACAAAAAGGAGAAGTAGTCCTTAGGTTTCCAACCCACCTAGTCTACCCTACAGATTATGGACTTGGCAACCCTCACAATTACAACCACATGAATCACTTCCTTACGATGTCCGTCTCTCCCTCTCTCCTTCTCTCGATATACGTATATACTTTACTGGTGATGTTTCTCTGGGGAATACTGACTGATACAGCCTGCTGTTCTGTAAGTTTTCCATCTGACCACAGATCTGTCTGTAAAGCAAGGTCACTATATTGAATCGACCTAATCCAATTTGGCCCATCAAGATGGTCAGATACTTTTGATAAATATCACTTGTCTCCAGCAGTTAAAGTTACATGAAAGTTTTAAGCCTTCTCTTCTACTACCTGGTTACTAGGGATTTGTTACAATGAAAATGTGTTTTAGATGAAATAAATACTTTTAAAGCAAACTTTAAACAAAATAAACAGATTTTAGCCTACTTATAGACATACATTCTATTGGTTCTATTTTTCTGCAGAAGTTTTACTGATACATCCCCTTTCTCTAATTCATCATTCTTCCTAACAATTGTCAGCACCAGCTAAAATACATATGTGTATGTTTATACTTTACAAGTACCTAGGACAGTGTCTGGGACCTAGAAGGCACCCAACATATACACATTTATGGGATGTATGGATGAGATGCTGACTTTCTCCAGTCACTAAAATGCTTTACACGAATTAACTCATTTATCCCTTCCTTCCAGCTAGCTTATGAGATTGATGCCATGTTTTGCTTCCATTTTTCAGGTGCTGAAACTTGGTGGTAGCAAGGTAGAGGGACTCCCCAAAAGTCACATAGCTAGCACAGGTGAAGATGGCTATTAAACCAGGAAGTTGGTCCCTGGAGCCCAGGCTCTCAAACACCACATTCTAAATCCCCTTGTGGGACTTTTCAGCTTCAACAGGGTATTGTTTAGACAGACAACCTTTTTTTCTTTGAAGTTAAAACCACTAATCACATATAATAATAAGGTTAAAATATTCTGTTAAGTCTGTGATCTTGAGAATCTCACGTGATTTGGAGGCACTCTGTTAGACCAAAAATGAAAAAATTTTAATTTAAAGGTGAAAAGAGGAAAAGGAAGATAAAAAAAGGAACATTCAATATCATCAGATGTTAAATAGACTTTAGTAAAAATAGTTTCCAAAAAATTAAAATAGAGCAAATAGGCTCACTGCAAAGATTCTAAAAGGAAACAGAGCTGAAAAATCATGGGAGATGTTTGAAAATGAAATAATTCTATCTTCACAAATTATCCTAGTGAGGAAAAAACCAATAAGGTAGCAAAATCTAACAAGAAGGAGGCAGAGGCACAGGGCGATTCTCTAGCAAGCCGCAGAATATGATGCATGATAGAAATAGCAGCCACAATTAAAATATTTTCCCTCTGGCCACACCTTCCACCGGATCTCAGCTTCTGGTTGAGTCTCCAAGCCTGGTTAAAAACTGACCCAGAGTTTCTGGGACTCTGTCCCCACCTAGAGGCCTAACAGTAAATAAGAATGAGGGAATTGTAAAATGCAGAGCCGCAGTGCCTCAGTAAAACACAGCTATACTCATCACTGATAAAACAGCCTTTAATTGTTCTGTAAGCACTTATGAAAGGAAGGGAGCATGCCTAGGAGCCAATAGCAAGTATGTCAACCATGGAGCTTTCTCTTGGGATACTGAACCTTGATTTCAGCAACATTTTTGACAAAAATTGCTTGGATAGGTTTGTGGACATCATTAAAAAAAAAAGTATGCAGGATTGTATGGTTAGTTAGCCTGATAGCTGAATAAGCAATGGTGTCCAAACGTTGTGGATCTCACATGATGATATCTGACAATGAGTCTCCATGGTACTGGGTGGCAAGCTACAGACACTGCAAGGCTGGCATAGGTCTGCCCATACCTGATTGAAAGGCAGGTATCTTTATCATTAATAGCTTCTCACTCTAAACGTTTGTCCCCTCTCCTTACTCTCCTCCTAGGCTTATGTCTAAACTTATTTTGCTACTGGGATAAAGGGGAGAGGAGTCAGCCTCTGTAACTGAGGCAGAGTTACATGTCCAAACTACATACACATCTGACAATGGCCAGCTGCAGAGACAAAGGGGCCAGAGCTGGTATTTGCAGATGGCAGCTTGGCCTCAGGCCCCCAACTGAGCACTGCCTATAAAACTGTCTGACATTGCAGGTCTACAGGGTTGGTGTGGTATGGTCAACTCCTCACCCCCAGCAAGGGGTCTACCCCAAAGTCTCTGTGTGGAATTCCTTTGTCTTTGGGGAGATTCAGTGGGGGCTGCTTAGAAATCAGAAATCAGGACCCTCCCTAGCTACATCTGTTGCCATGGAAAGGTCAGATTTCCTGTCCCACCGATCTAATCCCCACAGGAAATGGGTCGGACTTAAGGTTCTGGAGATGGTCATGAGCTTCTCCCAACCAGCTCTGTCATGTTTCTAAATTCTGCAAGACTTCCCTGGTGCCGTTGGAGCTTGTCTACAGGTACTGTCACTGAACAACCACCAGATGAAATTGAGTCTCAGGCCCCAAGTTCAGAAACACCACAATCTTTAGGGGAAATATGTCCAGTGGTCTTTTCCTCAGTGGTAAGAGAAAGAGCCACTGCTCTCTGAAAAGCATTTGCTCTCTGAAGACCCTCAAAAACATTCTGTTCCTAAAGACCCCTCCTTTCCCTTCCAAATCTCTGTGAAGTCATCTCCTTAGAGTGTAGGGGAGACACCGTGAGGCTGTCAGCTCCTTCGGCAGTCCTGGCTCAGGTTGTTAAGGTCTTCATTGAGCCTGGACAATCACAGTCAGTGCGAGACTGGAAAGCAGCATTTAATGTGTCAAGTTATTGCTACAGAAAACACTGTATATGACCACATTACACACGCTAAATACAAGTAAACAGTGGGATGTGGCTGCCATTAGCTGTATGCTATAAAGACAGTGAACTGTTCATTGTCACCCAGGCTCTCTGCTCCCTGGCCCACCTAAAGCACTGTGCTGGGCAGACCAAAATGCCTTCCCCCTGAAAAGGAGTTTAAGAAAGCAGAGACCAGTTCTGGGTTGAGTGCTGTCAGGAAGGAAGGGGGAGGCAATTCAGAGCTCTGATCTGCCATTTTTCCCTAGGAGTAGGAAGGATTTAAGAGTCCACTGCTGTTAAATCACATAGCACAAGCCCGAGTCTTATACTCTGCCTCTCCTAACTGCCTGTTACTTAGAGGCCCCATGTTTCCTCTGATGCTTATTTTCCCACATTGTCACAAGTTTGATAAACCTAACTTTGACTCTAGTGAATTTATGGCGATCTTTGTCTAATGCAAATGGAAAACCAGACACTGTTGATTATGATGTATTGTTTGAAGAGGATCTCTTGTCTCCCCAAACTTCACTCTGCATATAAATCAAATTGTGGTTTTGTTAAAATGCATACTCAGATTCAACAGGATGATGGGGGTGGGGCCTGAGAGCTGGTATCTCAAGCATGCTCCAGGTGATGCCCTTGCTCCTGGCCTAAGGCACACACTGAGTAGCAAGGATCTGGTGCACTGGATCTCAAACCAGATATATTTTTAAATCACCTGGAGAGCTGCAAAAAACTACTGAAACTTGGATCTCACTCCCAGAGATTCTGATGTAATTACCACCATCAAGGCAGATGATTCCAATATGCACAAAAATGTGGGAAATATTTTCTACTATCCTATCATAGAGTGTGGAAGGCATTGAGGAGCTAAAATATCAATTGCAAAGAAAACTGTACAGATGAGCTGGGGCATGAGAAGGAAGAGAGAAAAGATGCAGAATTCAGAAGTATTTTGCATTTCTGGGATCACAGAAGTAAGAAAGGTGAGCCAGGAATAATGGGATGCTAAGTAAGGTTATAGGTCTGGCTAGAGTGTGCTCAGTGCATTCTATGTTGCCCCGGTAATAGGCTCTTAGCCTGTGATAATGATGATAATGTGCAATCTACATGTAAATTAAATAAACAGTAATAAAAGACAGAGTTCTGGGAGTACGGTCAGCTCCACCATGAAGAAAGGTCAGGTAGGACAATAGAGGTTTTGAGCCACAGAAAAGAATGAAGACACAAAGAGGAAGAACATAAATTATGCATAAAAGAGCTAAGCAGCTTATGTTCTCCTAGGGCTTCTGGGTCCTGCTGACCTATAGTTTCTCCCACTGCCCTAGGTCAAATCAATATATGTAATAAATTATGCATTTACTTCCCTCACCTTTCTACTCTTCAATTATCACTTCTGGAAAGCGAAAGACATGTGCCTTCCCTACAATGCCCAGAATAAATCTGCTCCTTGACTCACTGATGCCAGCATCACCATCATCCAGCGCATTGGGTTTGTCCAGATGAGGGATCAGAATCAGAAGTCAAGAGAACCACCAAGAAATATGGTGATGAATCCTCTCTGCCATGCACCCAGAGGTCACTACACCTGCTCATGCAAGAGCCCAGCTGCTGTGGAATTTTCACCATCAGTAGTTTGCATGAAGGATGGCTGTCTTTGCTTTGAGATGCCTCTGCAGAAGCTACCAAGGTGAATTTATCAGTCTCCAAGGAGCCTTGTGTTTGAACAATGTCATCCCAAGCATACTCCCCAATTTCAGTAAAGATCTATACTCTGCTGAACCAGATAAATGGACTGCTATAAATACAAGGAGAACATTTTTATGTTTAATATCAGATTCCGATAGATATGGATGGTAGCCTTCAGCCTATTGCCTTCTATGACTCTTATATGTGACCCTAGCCAGTCCTAAAGATGTGCCTTTTCCTTAAGCAAAGTAACATGTCTGAATGAGACTAGTCCCTCCTTAGAACATCAAAAGCCCTCACTTGCTCTCACAGTGAAGCAGGATGCAGCTAAATAATTTATGAATACCTCAGCTATATAAAGGAAATTAAAGATGACATTTTTATTCTTTAACATTCTTCTATTCTCCAATGCTCATTTTCTCTACTGATTATGTATAAAATCCTGAGGATAATTCCCACAGCACACAGAGCTCTGATCATGACTACTAAGATCAAGAATTATTTGTCTTTGTGATGATACCTGCAGGAATTGGCCAGGGTGACAAGACCAGTCTCACTGGGGGAGTGGGCACAGATAGTGTCTGTCTGGGGGCTCAGATTCTAGAGCACCCAGGCCACCCAGCTCCTTCTGGTTGATCTCTTAAATTTCACTTTTTTTTTGTTTTTTTGAGATGGAGTCTCTCTCTGTCGCCCAGGCTGGAGTGCA